>NC_080607.1:5389739-5696680 GCF_027887145.1 Ammospiza caudacuta
GGCCAGGAGGGAGCAGGGAGCAAGGGGATCAGCCCGAAGCTGCCGGACACTGTTGCCCCACGTGGGCCTGAAATGGGAGTGTGTGTTCTGGCCAAGGCAGCCCTGCTGCGCACAGGGAGCAGAGCCCTGGGCAGCGGGGCAGGGATTGCAGCTGCCCCCAGCAGCCGGGGCTGGCAGCCCTCTGGCCTCACTCACCCTGACAGATGTGGCGGAGCTCTCCCTTGTGGCCCCCGAAGTGCTGCCCGGCCATCCCTGAGAAGACAGAGCCTGTCAGGGCTCCAGCGGCACAACTCCCTGCCAGCCCAGCGGCGCTGCCAGCCCTGTGGCCACACGGGCTCCTGGCCCCGGCAGGGCTCGGGCCGGGCCCTTGCCGCTCGCTGCCGCCCAAGGGCACGGCTGCGAGAGGGCGGCAGCAGCGCCGAGGGCAGGCGGGGCTCTACGGCACCTGGCACGGATGGCGCTGCCGGGGCAGCAGCCGGGGCCGGGGCCGAGCTGTGGAGGGGCCAGGAGGAACAGGGTTGGGTGGAGCAGGGCGGGACAAGGAAGCGTGGGAGAAGGTTTGGCAGGGCAGGGCCGGGCACGACTGGGTGATGCAGAGTGGGCCGTGGTAGGGCCGGCCTGGGATGGGGCGAGGTTGGGCTGGGATGGAGTGGGACAAGGTGGGGGTAGGAAAAGGAGGAGCGGGGTTTGGTGTGGCAGGCTAGGGTTGGGTGGAGCTGGGTGTGGCAGGCCAGAGTTGGGAGGAGCAGGGTGGGACATGGTGGGGCAGGGTAATCCCAGGCTCGTGGCTCACCGATGAACCTGATGGCCGCCTGTCACAGGGATTCCTGTGGGCTGTCCAGGTACAGCAACACGAGACCTGTGCCTCGAAAGGGCTTCTCTGCCAGAGGGCAGCCAAAGCCAACGTGCACTGGGGGCTGTGCTCCATCCTACAGGGGCTCTTGGGAGGAGCACCTGGAGCAACTGGTGGCAACACTTGGTACGTGTCAGATGATGTTGCTCCTTCCTGGAATGATTTTTTTCAAGGAAGGGATTAGGAGTAGCACAGCAACACCAACAGCTACAGAATTTCGCAGGACAAAGAGACTCCAGCAAAACACTGTCATGTTTCCTTGTGCTTTTCTGTCTGTCTTGCACTTGGAAAGAAAAATAATTGGCCCAGCCTCTGCTATTCAATTGTCCACTTCTTGCGTTTCTTCCTGTGGCAGCTCCCGTGCAAACACAACTGGCTGCCTGCTGAGCATGGCAATGGACGGCCACAAACAGGGAGGTCCCCGGTGAACATCAAGGCAGACACCCGGGGAATTGCAGAGGATAGGGATAACTCTGGGAGGAGAAGCCGTTCTGTGTCTCTGATGGTGGTGCAAGCACCATGAAGGAGCAGCCAAGACAAGTGCTGGAAGCAGCCATGTCCTGCTCTTTTCTGCTCTCAGATGCACACGGGACAGACTTGTTGCCCACAGGTCCAGCAGACTTGATTCAGGAACGATGGAAGCCCATGCATTGGTGGTAGGGAATGGGCTCCAGCAAGAGCAAAGCAGGATCTTCCAGCAGCAAAGCCTGAGCTTGTGAAGCGAGCCATGTCCTCAGCAGACACCAAAGGGCTTCCCTCCAGCCCTGAATGGTGGCCACAAGTGCCTGCCTTTCTTCAGCACCTCCTGCTGCTTCCTTTGTTCCAAGCCAGTCCCGGATTTAGGTTCGAAGCTCAGGCACATGTTTTAAGGCGCCTGCACGAAGAAGAGGGTTGCCAGCAGCAGCGCAGACTTGTTTCCCTCTCACAATGGCACCAGTGCTGCTGCCTGGGGATGCTGGCCTGTGGAAGGCGAGTCTGCCCTCAAGCACAGCCATTGTAGCCAGTCAGGGGCACAGGCTGCAGCAGCAGCTGCCAAGCATTGCTGTGAGGCTGGCAAACCTCACAGAGAGAAAGCCATTGTGGCCGAGTGTGCTGAAGCCTTTTGCTAAACCACGTGCAATAGTGCCCACAGTATGGCCCCTGGCTGGTGCAGACGCCTCCTGGAGCAGGTGCCTGCGTTCAGGGTGCTGCTGTTCCTGTGCACGCTCTGGTGCTGTTTCTGTGGCGTCCAGAGCCGCTTTGGCAGCAGCGACTCAGCAGCCCTGCTCGAGGAGACGTGGCTGCCCTGGCCATGGAGGCAGAAGCTCTTTGTGTCCAGAGCTCTGTGTCAGAAGGGCCTCATCCTCAGCACCATGGCCTGGGCAGCCGCGGGGGCCCGGGCTGGCCGCCAGCCCTGCTCTGCCCTCTGCCCTGGCAGCACCGAGTGACCGTGCCCTGGCAGGGCCCCCTTGCCCTCCGTGTCCCCAGCCAGCCCAATCTGGGCACCTCGGGGTGTCGCCATCCTCCTGCTGAGGCCCAGCCTCCAGGGCTTCTGCCCCTGGTGTGGGAGCCTCCCTGAGGAAGCGCCAGAGCAGCCGGCTGTCAGGAACAAGGCTGACACCCATTTCCTCAGGGCTTCCCAACAGTGCAGCCCCTCAGGGGCCTCCTGTCCCCTTGGAGCCTCCTGCCACCCACTCCCCTCACAGGGCCCTCGTGCCTTCCCAGCGCCTTGTCCCATCAGGGCCTCCGCAGCACCTCATGCCTTCACGGCCTCCCACTGCCCTGTCGTCCCCTCAGGGTCTCCCCCAGTCCGGCCCAGGTGCCTGGCAGTGGCGCAGCCCCGAGGGAGCTCCAGAGAAGCCGCATCGAGAGGCACCTCAGAGGCCTCAGCAATGCAGCCAGCAACACACGGGCAGGAGGACACAGATGGCCCTTCCTGGCTGTGCAGGAGGGCCTTGTGGCCATCTCCAGGCACCAGGCCGGCAGCGATCCCTGCAGCTCTGGCCCCTGCCCAGCCGCTCTGTGGCCAGCACAAAGGCTTCAGCAGAACCACCAAATGCCAAGGGGCTTCTGGCCATTTTCCCTTCCCCACTGCACACCTGGGCAGCTCACTTGGCACAAGAAGCCGTTTTCCCCTCTTCCCCTGTGCCCTGTGGACGCTGGGCACCAAAGAGAGCTTCTGGGAGTCTGGGTATTGGAACACATTCTAACATTATATCCTAATGAAGAATGAAATAAAAAAGGAATAAAACAATCATCAAGAAAAGAAAAATCCCCTCTGGCTCATATGGCCCCAGCAGACAGAGAGCCTCTCAAATCAGCTCTCCTCAGAGCGCCAGCAGCACAGCCAGCTGTGGCCCCAGAGACAAGGCCGTTTCTTGCGGGCCCTGCGAAACTGATCTTGCACCTTCAGCAAGATGGAGCCCGGAGCTCTCTCCACAGCCCGGAGGACAAAGGCTGTTTCGAGAGCCAGGCTGCTGGTGGCAGGGCTGATGTCCTCTGCCTTGTCTTCAAGGGCTGCAAGAGAGAGGAACAGAGGCACGGTCAGATCCCGGATCTTTGGGGAGCCAAGGAGACGCCGGAGGCAGGGCTATGTCAGCCGGCTCTGGCCATGGCCAGGAGGGAGCAGGGAGCAAGGGGATCAGCCCGAAGCTGCCGGACACTGTTGCCCCACGTGGGCCTGAAATGGGAGCGTGTGCTCTGGCCAC
Organism: Ammospiza caudacuta; assembly: GCF_027887145.1. NCBI lineage: Eukaryota > Metazoa > Chordata > Aves > Passeriformes > Passerellidae > Ammospiza > Ammospiza caudacuta. The sequence continues at coordinate 5,393,280 of NC_080607.1, forward strand.
GGCAGCCCTGCTGCGCACAGGGAGCAGAACCCACGGACTCCTGTGGGCTGTCCAGGTATGGCAGGGCTTGGTGCAAGTGCTCGTCCCTTTGGCTCCTCTCCTCTGCCAGTTGGAGAGAGCTCCAGGAGGGTGCATGTTGCAGTGTGGGCAGATGGTTGGTTGTTGCAATCTACCTAAAGCGTCCCCACTAGGAGGGCGCACCACCAAGCACGCAGCAAATACCACACTCACGCGCAGCAGGTGATTATCGATGATGGCAGAGGCAGGGAGTGTCATTGTATTGGTTTCCAGTGGTAGTTTATTTCACCGACACTCTGGAGGGGTCCAGGAACAAAGACAGTGAGATATAGATATCTACTGCTATAAGGGGCAGAGACAACAGCAACAACCAATTAAATAATGATTTTAAAGCGCTAAGATTTCAGCTCAGATTTAGAGGCAATTCACATTGAAGTTAGATACACCAGCGATAGGTTAATGATTATAAGATGCTTAAGCTAAAGTTAACTGTTATATTATGAACTCATTGTGGAAGAAAGTAGAGCAAGTGAACCATTGTAGGAACCATTATTGAAACCAGGACAATGCTCATCACCTGGACTCTATGTCAATCCATCATGAAGCAGAGGGGCTTGGATTGTGTCAGAGGGTCCCAGAGACCTGACGAAGACTTTCCTGACTTAATCCCTGGGACCACTGACCCAGTTTGAGATCACCCACCCAATTCAAGAGAAAAATAGCGCAGGCATGAGGGAATAATAAACTCATTTTAATACAAAGCGGGGATGGGAGGTGCTGGGGTTATGGTTATGCATATGTATTATTTTGGGAAATAAATAGAGGCCAAAAATCCTTGTGTGGCGCAGTCACACATTTTGGGGATGACCCCTACAGTGCCGCCTGCTGCATAATAAGCATAACACTTTCTAACTTGGATGAGTTTAGAGAGTCTTTGTCCGTGATTTTCGGTTCTAATGATTCAATTGGCGAGCCAAGTCAGGAGGAGACTCTGCTTGGCTGTGAGAGCAGCTCAGGACATGGATGTCCTCGGGATGACCCCAGGGATATTCCTGGAAAAGCAGCCTCTGCTGCCCAGACTGTTCATCCAGCAGCAGACAAGGACTCCTGACTACTAAAACTCTGGAGAAAATGGTACGTTTAAAAATTTAACAGTTGTACGCAGTGGTCTGTAAGGCATGCGCCTGGTCAGAAAAGGCCATTTGGTAAGTCGTGGGAGACGTTCCATGCACAACTTGTGCCTCTGTAGTGTGCTTGCAGACTGAAGTTGCAGTTGAAATCTGGTTGTCAGCAGAAAGATTTGTTGAACTGTTGTGCAGAGCTTGGGCTTCTGTTGCTGACAGAAGAGGATTTTGCCATTTGTTTCATCGTAGAGGGCTCAGTCTGGTAGCAATTGGGGCTACCAGTCATAAGGGCAAATCTAAAGTGGTTGTGCTGTTGTGAATGTGTCCTGACAGTGAAAACAACTGTGAGAGCATTTGTTGAGACATGCTGTTAGTATGATGCAAGTGGGAGCTTGGGCCCACGGTTCCCTTTTTGGGTGACTGAAACAAAGCAAGTGGGGTGCATGATCCTTAATAAAATCCCCTCCCCACTGTGACTGTGTGTGTCTGTGTTTTAGTTATGGGGGATGGAATTTATGGTAACAGATGGTGTTCACAGTAAAAGGGTGTTTATGTTTGTGGAATTTGAAAAATAGAAGTTGAGTGCTTTAGTGTAATGTATTTGGATATTGTTAGATTGTATTAAGTGTTTCCCTCGGGAATAAGAAGATTGTGGTGTTGCAGTCATGTTTGTAGCTGTGGTGTATTTTTGAGGCAACGCTGTTATCTTGTGCCAAAAGTTGTAAGTGTAGCACACGTTGAGTGTGAAATCGTTAAACTGGTTTGTTTGGAGACTTTGCTAAGGGCTCGCTTGTGGTTTTAGGTACGGGGTTTATGTTTGTAAACATAATAGGGGTAGTTTTGATCTGAGAATCCAATCTGGACAGACAGATAGGAGGAACTCCTTGGCTTCAGTGATTTGGGCTCGACTCGTGAGAGTTTGTGAATTCAATAAACTAGTGGATAGACAGGGGAAATGAGAGAATATATTTAGAAGGTTTATACCAGATGTCTGCTGGGAGACTAGTGGCTTTGGACTGGGGGCACCCAGCTGTGGAGAATTTAGAGAGTCGAGAAGGGGAGGATGGAATAGCTTGCATATGGAGGGCCTTGACAGCTGGCCTGCAGGCAAAGCTGAGTTAATAGAAGAAATAACAATAGATGATTTTTGAGTGTATCCACAGCAAGGAAGAAGACAACGCCGCCAGCATGGAAACCTATTAGAAAAGAAACATGAAACTTTTTGTAGCTAGACCACATGCCTAAGTAGATGTGTATACGTGCCTTATTAAATTTCTGTAAAACTTTTGCCAATGATATGGACGCTAATTGCTTTGCACCAATGAATATAATAGGTTATTGTGATGTAGTTAATGACTTAAGATCACGTTTTGTTAAGAGTATATAAACTGGAGAACATGCAGAATAAAAAAACCTTTTTCTTTTTGGACCCTGATCACGTATGTATGTCACATCCAGCTTAACAGTGACATTTGGTGCCTACCTGGCATGATGGAACTGCCAGGCGAGGGGCAGTGAGGTCGGAGCCCAGTAAAGCTGAGAGCAGTGGGCTGCAGCTGTCAGTCCAGATCTGATTCTGACACCTGGAAAAGAGGTGAGCCGCTTGGAACAATGGGAAATAATTTAACAAGTGAAGAACAGATTGTTTTATCTACATGGAAAACTTTCTTCAAAAGAAAAGGAGTTAAAACAACAGACTATGCTCTGCGTAATATTTTAATATGGGCAAAGTCTCAAAATTTTAAGACTGATGTAACTACTACTTTTAGTGTTAGATCTTGGAAAGAAGTTGGAGAAACACTCTGGGAAGTAATTCAGAATGGGGGAAAAGCAGCTGCAGATTTATCTTCTACTGGGAGGTTGCTTTATAACACCTTAAAGGAGTGGAAAGCGGAGCAGAATAAAAAAGACTTGGAGGAGGTAGAAAGGGAATTGAAGGAGGAACTTGAAGTTGCTGGGGAGCAGCAAAGGGGAGAAGCTCAGCCTGAGAGTTCTGCTGGGATTTTTTCTGCAGAGACTGTTGCTGGGTCTGTTGCTACGGGAAATGGGCACCAATTTGATAAGGCTTCTTTGTGTTTGTCTGCAAAAGGCTTTAAATCCATGTACCCCTCACCCACAGAGTAACTAGCTGAACTTAATGTTAAATCTAACTCTGAGTCCTTGGCACAGCGGCTGGCTAAGATGACCTTAAAAAAGAAACAAATTGAGCCATCTGCTCCTTTGCTTGCTTCTGATTCTGAACTGCACAAACATAAGGAAATATTAACTCTTTTTCCTCCTTTGACTTCTGATTCTGATAGTGACAATGAGGAAATTACAGGGATTAAAAGGTCTGAATTAATGCATACTTCTGATTGCTGTAAAACTGGTAATAGAGAGAAGCTTAGTAAAACTGGTAGTAGAAATAAGCTTGGTAAGACTGGTAATAGAAATAAGCTTGGTGTTTCAAAAACTCTGCCTTCTGATAATGCTATTGTAACTGTTTGTCATTCTTTTCAGTGTTGGGAATATGTTAAAAGGAAAGCAGTTGAGACAGGAGACTGGGATTTAGTGGAGAAAATAGGCCCACCAGATGCTGTTGATATGGATGTTGCTAATGGTAAAATGGCTTTTCCTGTGTTTAAAACAGCTCCTAATTCAGGACAAAATGATAGTTATGAGGTTTTTGCATGGAAGGTTGTGCATGATCTTCAGTCTAAAGTAGCTAAATTTGGTATTAATTCTGCTGAAGTAATGCAATTAATCAGTATTATTAATACAGATTTGCTGTCTCCTTATGATATTGTGCATTTGGCTGCAGTTTTGTTTCAATCAGTGCAGTATGGAATATTTCAAGACAATTGGAGGCAATTAGCCGAGCGAACAGCTTTAAATAATATGCAACTACCTCAGCAGGACCCTCACCATGCTGTAGGAGTTGATGTTTTTCTTGGTCAAGGGCCTTTTTCTAATCCAGATTTCAGGCATGATGGGATCCCCTGGTTTTAACACAGGCTCAACAATTAGGTATGAGTCCTATCACTAAAACGATGGAAATGGCAGCTCCAAAACCAAGAAATGTCACTATAAGACAAGGTCTTAAAGAGCCTTTTCTGCAATTTGGGGAAAAAATTGCTGCAGCAATTGAAAAACAGGTAAAGGATGAAAATTTAAGGCCCCTTTCTCTCTGGGAGCAGTTTATAACAAATGAAGGAGAGATTTTTGTTTACAGGGACAGCCTGTAGAAACACCATCATAAAAAGCCCTGGAAGACCAGGAAGGAAAGAATCCAGTGCCTGAGTGTCTTGGTTTGAAAGACAGGTGTCTGCCAAGGAAGGCAGGAAGCTCCCTTAGAATGGAAAATATGACCCCTTTCCCTCTAAATTCGTATAACTTTGAAATGACAGGGATTACAGGCAAAGACAGGAGAAGAGGAATAGAAGTTCCTTGCTAGCGTGTGTGTGTATAACGTGGCAAACCAACCCCAAGGCGGCAGCACCGACGAGCAGACGCAGAGCCCCAGGGCCGGCCTTGTCCCGGCTGCAGGCCCCTTCCCCTGCGGTGCAGTTCCGGGCACAGCCAGCAGGGGCGCTGCTGGCTCCCGGCCGGGCAGGGTGGGGCAATGATTCCCCCGGGGCTGCAGGGGGCGCTGTGGCGCGAGCTCGGCCGCCTCTCTGCGCACGGCAATGGCGGCCGGGCTGGCGGAAGGGATGCACAAGGGGCTGCCTTTGGAACCCTCAGGGACGGCCGGGCCCGCTGCACCTCCGGCTGGGGAAATGGACTGCAGCAGGAACCTTGGCAGCAGCGAGCCATGGTAGGAGAAGCAGTGGCAGGACAAAAGCTCTATAGTGGCAGAGAATCCTCTGAAATAAACAGGGCAGGAGATCTTTTCTTCTTTTTAATGCCTTTATTAAAAGTGATCAGTTCAAGGCTGGGAGGCTGGACCGGTCCCTGGTTTCGCCGCTCCCAGGAGTGCCTTGGAGGAGGAGGAATGAGCAGCTTTGTCCCCTAGGGGGCAGAGCTGTGGGGGTCCTATCGTCACAACAGCAGTGTGGTAAACCCCATGTTACAACTCTTGGGTTTGCCTCCCAGGGCCCTGCCTCTAGCTGGGGTCCTTCCTTAGCTAGGGCGAGGGGCAAAAAAGGGTGTCAGCGTCTCTGCAGGCTCTTGTACTTTGTTGCTCACGTCCAGACATCACTTTGATCTCTTAATTCTGTGTTGGCTCGTTGGTTTTGAGGTCTTTTGGTAAGTTTGGTGGGGGTCCTCTCTTGTTGCATTCTGGGTCTGAGGTTATCTGCATGTACTCTGATGTCTCTTCCTTGCACTGTCCAAGAAGGGCCATCAACCTGGCTTTAGGCAGGGCACTACTGATACAAAAAGGGGAATTCTCAACAAAAGAGGGTTAACGACTGACACTTAACAGGTGGTTACAACATGCAGCTAACAAAGAACTCTCTTCGGCCAGCAATCAGCTCCCAACTCAACTTGTAACTCAGCAATGTTTCTTCTAAAAAAATGAGTAATGCTTTTTTTACTCATAACATCCTCCAGGCTGCCCCTCATCTGACCTCGAGAGAGTGAAAGGAGCAGAGCCTAGCCCCTCACCCCCTGGCCACAATTTTGTGGTATCCCTGCCCTTCCCAAGAGAAAACCCCTACAGTAAGACACTCCCCTTCTGCCTCCTCCTCCTCTCAGCCACATCTTTTGTTCTCTTAAGTATCAATCTCTTAGCAACAAATGGGAGAAAATATCCTAAGAGAAAGAAAAAAAAAGGAAAAATCCTAACCTCCAACACTGAGACAAATGGCAGTAATGGAGAAACATTTTGCAAGGGATGGACAGCATAATGACCCTGACAAGGTCAGGTGCACAGTGCAAATGGGCTGGAGCCTTACACTGCATGAGCCATCGGAATACTCCAGCTTCATGGGAACAATGCATTTAGTGGACAACCAAGAGACAGTGAGTTCTGTAGCAAGCAAGCTCAGGAATGATGAGACCATCGTCCATGGCCTGATACACACTCATGTCTCTGCTGTGGTTGAGTCTCAAGGATGAACAGGAAAAATTCAGAGAGAAGATGAGAAAGGAGATAAGCAAGGGTAGTTCCCATATGACATCGGTGCAAACCTCTGAGAAACAACTGCTCGCTTTGAAAATTTAAAAAAGGCTTATTAAACCTTGACAAAAATATAAAAAATGGACTATATATAGAAAAATTCACAGCGCTGGGGACTGTTCTCGTGCATACCATGTGGCAGGTTCATCTTCAAGATGGATTCTCAGTCTTTTATACCCCTGGGGGTTGCATCAGCCAGCCCTGGCCCCTCCCAAGGTCTGTCAGTCAGCTCTTCTTTGCCATTTATCAGTGGAGATTGCTTTCTTGTAACTGGATTGGAGATCAGGTGTTGCCATGCCTCACCCCCTAAGCACCAAGCTTTTTCATTCCCAACTGCCCCATGCAAGGGGCACACGTGCAGCCTTCTTTGTACCTGTCCTAGACAACCCCGGCTGTCTGATGGTAACACTACAGGAGGGGGAAAAGGGAACTATGGGGAGAAGAGAGGACGTCTAAACTACAATAACGTAACTATATATCATTAAAGCTTTTCTTAATATTTACACAATAGTTATCCCTGAATTGCCTGAGCCAATCATCCCATTATCCATCTATAACAAAACCAGAGGCCTCAGTGTCAGTACCCAACATCCCCAGCTAGGGAGAGGGAGTACAGCTCATGAGTTGACCTGTGGCTCTTCCTGTATGAACATGGGGAAGACATGAGAGGGTGGAATGGAAAACCCATGTCTGTCCTAGCAGCATGGGTATGCAAGCTAAAGGAGGAAACTACTAACAGAGGGATTTCCACCCAAATGAATGCAGCCCCAGCTTCCTGTGACCAAGCTGCCAGGTATAACAGAAGGGAGCATGATATGTCAGATCCCCTTGAAGGAACATCCAGAATATATGCCCAGGGAGGGAACGGTAGCCAGAACTAGAGAGGCCCTGTCTCTAGCCAGGTAGAGGCCAGGTAAAATTGTGTCTTTTGGGCTGTGTGGATCCCTGGCACAGCAGAGCCATAGGTATACAAGGCTTTTGTTGACATTGGTGCACAGTGTACTCCAATCCCATCAGGACATGTGGGGGCAGAACCCGTTTCTATTGCTGGCGTGACGGGGGATCGCAGCAGTTGTCCCTGCTGGAAGCTGAGGTGAGTTAGACTGGGAAAGAGTGCAAGAAACATCCTATGTGACTGACCCAGCGGCCCCGTCTATTCTGGGCAGAGATTTCCTCTGGAGTGGTTATTTCAAAGACACAAAAGGACTCAGGTGAGCTTTTGCAACAGTTGCTGTGGAGGCAGAGGATGTTAGGCAAATGAAAGTTCTTGCCTGGACTGTCTAAAAATCCTTCTGCTGTTGGACTCTTGAAGGCAGGAGAGTAACAAGGACCAATTGCCACCTCAGAGGTGTGTCACCCACAATATCAGACAAATTGAGATGCCATGATCCACATCCACAAAATGATCTGAGAGCTGGAGAGCCAAGGGGTGGTCAGCAAGGCCCACTCCCCCTTCAACAGCCCCACTTGGCCTGTGAATGAGTCTGATGGAGAATGGAGATTGACTGTGGACAATTGTGCCTTGAATGAAGTGACTCCACCGCTGAGCGCTGCTGGGCCGGACATGCTGGAGCCCCAGTGCGAGCTGGAGTCCAAGGCAGCAAAGTGGTGTGCCACTACTGACATTGCCAATGCATTTTTCTCCATTCCTCTGGCACCTGAATGCAGGCCTCAGTTTGCCTTCTTCTGGAGGGTTGTGCAGTACACCTGGAACCAACTGCCCCAAGGGTGGAAACACAGCCCCACCATCTGCCATGGACTGATCCAGGCTGCACTGGAAAAGGGTGAAGCTCCAGAAAATCTGCAGTGCATTGGTGACATCATTGTATTTGAGAAAGGAGAAGGAATCATCCAGATTCTGCTGGAAGCCAGCTTCTCCATCAAAAAGAGCAAAGTCAAGAGACCTGTCCAAGAGGTCCAGGTCCTGGGAGTGAAGTGGCAGGACAGACATTCCTTACTGTGCACCAGCGGCCAGGAACGGTCAGCAGTGCAATGAACTCTTCAAAAACACATGGAAGGTAATGGGGGGATGGGACCCCCAAGCAGTGGGAGCTGCATTTAGCAAAGGCTGCATGGTTAGCTAATAGCAGAGATTCCACCAACCAAGCTGGCCATGCCCAATGCAAACCCCTGTGCACAGCAGGTGGAGACAAAGTTCTGGTGGTGCACATGAGAGGGGTGCTAGGAAAGACTGTTGGGATTAATTCTGCCTCGAGCAAAGACAAACGCACCTGTGGGGTTGTCTTTGCTCAGGGACTGGACTGGACTTGGTGGATGATGCAGAAAGATGGAAAAATACAATGCATATCTCCAGGAGACCTTGTTTTTGGGGTGAATTGCGCAAGACACTGTGCCTGTATCCATATCTGCATGTATGTATCTATGTATGTATATAATTTGGATAATACACGGATGTATGTAGTTAAAAATTCAGTTTGTTGTAACATGTTGGTATGGGAAAAAAGTCAGGGTGGAAAATGTTGTGTGTTTGGGGTGTTTTTTTGTGAATTTTCTCTCATGTGTTACTTGAAAAGGGGAACGTGGCGAGGAAAGAGCAGTTGATGCCTGTGGGGAATGAATTGCCTGTGGGGCAACTGAGATGCAAAAGAACTGGCCAATGACTCTCCCATTCCACTGGAAAATTCCAGGCAGGGAGGGCAGGGTTGGGCACTGGCTTGCCGAAGGAATAACCAGGTGGCCATGCTAGGAGCAGGGCACTTTGGGCAGTTTTTGGTGCTTGATCCGGCACTGCTTCAGAATTCTTCTTGCCATCCATAGGTGAGCCTATTGCTTGATGCAGCTGCTGATTGACGGGGACTTTTCAACACTCGCTATCGCCAAGGAAGATCCTCACCATCTGTGTGGGTGCTTCATGGGAAATGGGACCTCACCTGTTTTCTCTCTCTCTGGAGAGAGGGAGCCCCAGGGGCTGCTTGACTGGAACCAGAGCAGAGCTGCCATCACCAGGATACTGCAAGAGGCAGGTGAGAAGCTGGGAAAAGCAGAGCCCCAGCTTCCCTGTGTCCCCGAGGCTGCCGTTAACCCCGGGGCTGGCTCAGGACTCGCAGCCGTGGCCCCTGAGGCCGCCGGGGCCGACAGCGCCCCCTGGAGCCAGGGCAGAGTCACTGCAGCCCCTCTGCCCCGCCTCAGCTCACAGCGCCCTCTGCCGGGTGTGCTCAGAACTACAGCAAAGGCAGAACTGCTCAACGGGTGGGAAGAGTCTGGCATTGCTTTGGGGGCGCTGCTGCTTGTTCTCTCCTCTTCACCTATACATACATATCTTTATATTCTAGTGAAGAACTGATATTTCTCTTCCCATATCTTTGCCTGGAGGCCCAGAATTTTCAAGTTAGAATGATTTGGAGGGAGGGGCCTATCTCTCCATTCCAGGAAGATTCCCAGCTTCCTTGGAAGACATCTGTCTTTTCAACCAGGACAATCTGCTATCATTAATGGAGAAATTGACCTAGGAGGTAAAGGAACTCACAGATGTATGCAGCTTCAGCCCTTGCCTAGGAATTGTTCCTGATCTGCACAAAACTGGGCCTTCTATGACTTGAAGAAGAGTCTTGGAATGATCTCTACAGCCCAGCTTTTACCTCCCTCAGAGTGCTCCTTCCCACAGTATGTCACACCAGTCTGGCACAGTTCCTGTGCAGGTGACATCCACTGCCACCAACAATAGGACCACTTTACCCACCACCAGAGAGAGGGTGCATGGATCATTCCATTTTCCCACATAAGATATGGAGCAGAAATCCCTGTTGTAAATCCTGCCTATTCTTTCTGAATAAGTACATACAAGCAAAGATGCCTTGTACAGACTCTACCTTGTTGGAACCCTGGTGATCAGTGGCACAGAGTCTAGCGGAGGATGCTGGAAGGACAATGCTGAGCCCAGTCCTTCCTGACACCTTTGTTAGTGAACAGGGTGAGAAGCCAGGCTGTGCACTCCCACACACCAGGAGCAGTGGCTGATCTGCCAGAGAGAAGTGCTGCCATGCAGAGGGACAGTTCAACAAGGGGGACAGTTCAATGACAAGTGCTGAGTCCTGTCCTTGGCAAGGAACAACCACAGGCAGCGGTGACTGCTGGGGGCCACCCAGTTGGAAACGTGAAGATTGGCAGGGTTCTGCTGGACACCAGGATGCCCATGGGGCAGCAATGTGCTCCTGCAGCAATGCAGAACAGCGTCCTGGGCTGCACTGGGAGCTGTGTCACAGCTGGCAGAGGGAGGGGATCCTTTCCCTCTGCTCCACAGCAGTGAGGCAGCCCTGGAGTGCTGGGCCCAGAGCTGGGCTGCCCAGGACGGGACACAGGGACAGACTGGACAGAGTCCAGCACAGGGCCATGAAGCTGATAGAGGGACTGCAGCGTCTCTGCCATGAGGAGAGGCTGAGAGAGCTGGCACTGCCCAGCCTGGAGCAGAGCAGGCTCAGGGCATCTCATCCCTGGGCATGAAAAGCCAGGGGGAGGCTGCAGAGGGGACGGGGCCAGGGACAGCCCCGGGGGCCTCGGGCACAGAGTGACCCAAAGGAGGGGCCCTCCGAGCTCAGGAGATGCTGCTGCACTGGGAGGGTGGCCGAGCACTGACGCAGGTGCCCGGGGAGCTGGGGGAGTCTCCATCCCTGCAGAGACTCAAAGGCACCTGGACACATCCTGGGCAGCCGGCTCTGGCTGGTCCTGATGGAGCAGGGGCTGGGCAAGGTGACCTCCAGAGGTGCCTCCAGCCTCCCCCAGCCTGAGATTCTGTCACTCTGACAACAAACAGGCTGCAGCTTCCTAAAGACAAATGAAAAACTCCACACATGGCAGCTTTCTCCTGCCTTCACCAAAGTGCTTCATGGCACATGTCTCCCTTCTGCAGATCCTTCCCTGGAGTGAGGATGCTCCTCAAGGTCACGCCTTGAGCCTGAGAGAAATGTTTGCCCATGGTCATTGGTTTGGCTGAGTGGCATCAATCTTTAATTAAGACTTGGTTTTTGCTGGATGGACTAGAATTGCTTCAATGTTGCTTCAGACATAATGCACTATACTGGAAGATATAAGTCTGTGCACTGGGTAGTAAATAGCCCTGACAAAGATCGTTTACTTTATTCATGATCATAATAAACTCTTTATTTTCCTATAAATATATTCTTAATCCTATGGAACACAGTTGTATAAAGGTTCAAACACACCTATACTATCCTTTAAACATAAACTACTGACTAAGTCTATATCCAGCTGCAGCCTGGCTCCTCTCTGAGACGTTCAGGAAGCAAGGAGATCCCTTCTGCACCTTGTGTCTCCTGCCTGCTCCCTGCACAGCTCTCCAGGTGGTGCTGTCGCTCTTGGGCCAGCTGTGACTGCAGCAGGGACACCTGAAAGAGGCACAAGGCCCCGCTCAGACAAGCCCACGCTGGCAGGAGCACCTGCAGCCCCACGGTACCGGCTCTCGGGGCACACAGAGCCTCCAACTCCAGCCCTCACCAACACTCTGCCCTTGGGCAAGGGGAAAGGAACAGGCTTCCACACACAACAGAGCTCAGAGCATCAACAAGTCCAGCTCAAGGCTGCCAAACCCTTCCCACCTACATCCCTCAGCCACCACAGGTCTATTACAGAGACTCCCAAAGGGATTTAGGAATCCAGCTCTGATTTCCAGAGCAGATATTTGGGCCACTGACCCCTTTCTCCACAGGCTGTGCCTCAACACAGAGGCTGCTGCTCCCCTGAGCTACTGGAGGACTCTTCTATTTCAGAAGTCGACCAGTTTCTATCGGTAGAGTCATGGACAGGCAAGGTATAGTAGTCTGGAGGGAACACTCTCCTAAAAGTTCTGATTCTTCTCCTTTCAGGGTCCACCTGCACATTGGATGGGAGAGAGGGTCACAGAAAGCTGTCAGCAAACATGGAGCAAAAGCACCTCTGGACATCAAGGAAGGAGATCCCTGCTCTGAGACCCTGAACTGCACCAGACCACACTGGGGGCAAAAATCTCTCGCTGGAAGCTGTGCAAGAGAGGCCAGTGTGTGTGTGCAGGGACACGGGGCCAGGGAGGGAGGCAGCGCAGTGAAAGCCCTTGTGAAAGCCATGGGCTGCCACAAGAGAGAGAGCAAACAAAGGGCTGGGCCACAGCAGGGACAGGGAGAGGCAACGGAGCAAGCAGAGGTCTCCAAAGCACTGCCTGGCCTAAGGTGCCAAGTTCCAGAGGAGCCTGAGGCTGTGCAGAGGCAGTCAAAGCCCAATTTACCTGCTCACCACTTCTCCTGTGCACAGTGGATAATTCAGGCCTCTCTCTCTTCTCCTTCTCTGCTGATGCAAGTGGTTTCTTAGATTCCAGGCTGGTCCTTGAGCCAGGTAACAGCTGCTCCTCTTGTGCTGCAACAGCCTGCTGGGTGTTTAGAGAGGAGATTATTCCCATATTTCAAACACCACAGAAGATGTCCCTCAGAAATCTCCATCTCATGAAGCATCCTCGAAGCACCAGTAGTGCAGCTGCTGTTGAGCTCTCTTGGTACAATACTCAGCTGGGTTTAGTTCATCACTCTGCTCACCTGCTCCATTCCTTCCCACACCAATTCCAAACCCCTACATGTTGCCTCCCCTTTTGTGGGCACAGGAGAAGCAGCTCCCCATGCCCAGCTTTGGCCTGGAGATGTTTGAACAGCAAGCTCCTGCACAGGCAGCCCAGGGTCAGGGAGCAAATTCTCCCTCTCCGAAACATCAGAGCATTCCACATGGGATCCGATCACAATGTGGGCAACCAAGCCCAGGGGAAAAATGAGCCTTGAAGCAATGCCGAGGACTTGAAACTCCTCTAACTCTTCTTTCCTGACACCACAGGCTTCTGTTCCAGAGGAGCCTGAGGCTCTGCAGAGGCAGTGAAATCCCAATTTACCTGCTCACCACTTCTCCTGTGCACAGTGGATAATTCAGGCCTCTCTCCCTTCTCCTTCTCTGCTGATGCAAGTGGTTTCTTAGATTCCAGGCTGGTCCTTGAGCCACATAACAGGTGCTTCTCTTGTGCTGCAACAGCCTGCTGGGTGTTTAGAGAGGAGATGATTCCCATATTTCAAACACCACAGAAGCTGTCCCTCAGAAATCTCCATCTCATGAAGCATCCTTGAAGCACCAGCAGTGCAGCTGCTGTTGAGCCCTCTTGGTACAATACTCAGCTGGGTTTAGTTCATCACTCTGCTCAGCTGCTCTGTTCCCTCCCACACCAATTCCAAACCCCTACATGTTGCCTCCCCTTTTGTGGGCACAGGAGAAGACGAAGCTGCCCAACCCAGCTTTGGCCTGGAGATGTTTGAACAGCAAGCTCCAGAGCTGGATCAGTCATTCCAGGTGTGCCAGGAAACAATCTGGCAGTCAATGGCCTCTGGCTGGAGCCAGGCACACAGACAAGGCTGCCTGCTGCAGCCCAGGCTGCTTTACCCAAGCAGGCCTGGACTGACAGGGATAGAGACCCACCTCTTCATGGGAAACATCTCTGGAATAAGTCAGGGACACTGGAGTGGACTGAAGGTCAATGCCAGTGCCTGACTGGATAGAAGACTTTCCCTTCAGGAAGGCCAAGTGTTTCTGCAGAGCCCCTTTGGCAATTTTAAACTTGGTCAGTGCAGCAGTCAGCATGCTCCCTCTTTCATTCAAAGCAGCAGCACTATGCTCCAAATATTCCTGCATGGTTTCCTTTTCACTATCCAAGTGTTGAAATCTTTCCTGCTGACTTGGCATGTTGAGTGCATGCATTTCATTCTTCTTTTCCAGATCTCTCATCTGCTGCTGGTACAATTCCCGTTCATGCTGCCAAAACAGGGAGAAAAAGGGTCCCTCATTCCCTCTCTCCCTTTGCTTTTCATACCAGATCTGGACTCCTGCTGCAGGGGCAGGCACAGGCTGCCCCTCTCTCTCTGCCCCTCGGGATGCTGCAGAGCTTTGCTGGGCCCCCCTTGATGCTGCATCTTTCCCAGCTCACTCAGCCTGTCCCAGCTTCCCTTCTGCCCTTCCCTGACCTCCTGCAGCTCCACTCCAGTGCTCCTTTGGGCAGGAGCTGCCAGAACTGCAGCCAGGATTGCAAGTGCACGCTAAGCAGAATTCAGGCAGTGCCACGAGGATGTGCTCTCCATCAGGGAGGAAGGGAAGAGCAAACAGCCCCAGCCTTTCATTCCCTGCCCTTGGGCTGACAGCAGTGATTTTCCACCTCTCCTGTGTAGAGTTTCCATGGCTCCATCCCCCAGAGCCCCACTGCCCTCTCTGGCAGCAGCAATGGCCACATCAGTCTGTCATTCTCTGCTGCCACTCAGGACGAGTTCTCCCCTTGCAGGCACACATCCTGCTGGGGATCAGCACTTGCCTTTCCTCTCCTCTCTCCCCACTGGCTGCTCTCCGATGGCCAAGGACAAACACCTTTCTCTTAACAGCAAACTTGGGACTCTCCCCTGCATTCCAGATCCAGATATTTAGAAATCTGAACATGGGATTGGACACCAGGAGTTCCCCAAACCATGCAATGTCAATGGGGACACTGAGGACATGGAGAACTAAAGGTCCTAGGGCACAGAAGCCCAGAATGGAGGAAAATCAGCAGCAGCCTAAGCATTAACTGGCTTTGCCATGACTACAACATCTCCTCCTTATTCAGAGGAATGCAATTACAAAAGTTAAACTGAGAAAAGGTGCTCTTTAGAACTATGAACACAAGGCCCAACCATAGCTAGGAAATGGCACTTTGTGGCATCTGCCAATCTCACCAGCACATTCTTCCTTTCCTTCTCCAGCTTTTCGAGTTTCGTCCTCAGAGATGCCACCTCCCGACGGAGAGCCACAGCCTCTTCCTGCCTTTCAGTGGCCTCTTTCTCCAGGGCAGTTTCTCGAGAGGTGTGCTTGGCTTCCTCCTTCCACCAATCTGCAGAAGGAAAGGGGAAAGGAGAAGGAGAAAGACACAAGCAAAGGAAAGGCAAACTGATGTGCACTCTGCAGAGACAACAGCACTGTCTTCTCTACCTGCCTGTGTTTGCCAGGCCCTAAGCCCACAAAGACTCCAAAGCTGACAGAAATGAAGAAAATTTCTAAGCAGAGAAAAAGGCAGGAAGGAAAGGGACAAGGTTCATAGGGATAGGAAAGTGTGTTTGCCCTTGGCCTTGTGCAGAGTGAGCAATTCAATAGAGACGAAGGAGAGGAGATGCCTGTGCAGCCCTGCTCCAGAGAGGCCACTCGCCTGGAGACTCTGGCAGGGCCTGGAGTTTGGGGGAATGGAGCTGAGGCCTCCAGCTACAGCTCCTCAGCTGGTGAGACAGCATGGGGCAGTGAGTGGGAAAGGAGAAGCTGTACCTTGCTCAATTTCCTCCAACTCCTTCTGCAGCTCCAGGTTGCGGGCTCTGAGATTTTCACTCTGAACTTTTGTCTTCCTCAGCTCCTGCTCCACAGCCTTAGACTGTATGGCCAAGGCAAGAGCTTTGTCATCAGATCTCTGGAGCTTCACACGCAGCTCAGACACCTCAGCCTCCAGCACGTGCACAGAGTCCCTCAAAGAGCGTCCTCCTGCTTGGGACTCCTCCAGCTCCTTCAGCAGCTGCTTCTGCCGAGTTGCCTGGGAAGCCTCCATCTGCAGCACTGCATGCTGTAGGGCCTGGATCTGAAAGATGGATGAACACAGCCTCAGGGACACGGCTGCTCCTGAGGCCACAGAGTGGGCTGCAGGGAGAGCAACGGAGGGGAAATGACTTCAAGCCAAACCCAGAAGGCACAGAAGCAAGGATTGCAAAGGAGACAAATGGAGAGAAAACAGGGAAAGGGAGGCAATGGGCATCCTTGGGCTACAGCTCTGAACAGCGGCTGAACTGGCTGTGCTGGAAGTGCCCTGCCCAGCCTGCCACAGCCACCTCTGTGTCCCCACATTGCCCAGTGCCTGGCACAGGCACCCACTCTGTCTGGGACAACACAGCTAACAGAGGGACAGAGAAGCTCCAGAGGAGTCTGCTGCTGCTTCTCCTCCCACATTTCCTGCTGGGACCCGGGAGAGGATGGGGGAAAACTTCTGCAGCTGACACCAGATCCAGCCTCAGGCTCAGGGTGCAGCAGCAGCCCCGGGCAGAACACGGCAGCTGTGGATGCTGCTGGCAGGGGAAAGAGGTTGGGGCCTCCAAGGCAAAGGTGCTGTTGTGTGTCCCTGGAGAAGAGGATGCCACTGCACAGCTTACCTGTGTGTTGAGCTCCCGCAGTTGTCCAGCACGGTTTGAAGAGAGCCGTTCGGCATGCTGAAGAGCAGATTGACACTGAGACACCTGACTGTTAAGTGTCAGATTCTGTTCTTCCAGTGTCCTAAGGCACACATTCTTTTCCTCCAGAGACAGAATCAGCCTGGAAGGGAAGCAGGTGACTCATTACTAAATTATATCACATTTTAGCAACTCTTAGGACTTGCACCACACCTCGGAGAAAACCTGCTCTGTCTGATGAGGTTTGTCTAAACAACTTGGCTCTTTGTTCCCCCTGCAGTCTCAGCCCAGAATGTGCCTGCTCTGCTTTTGTCCCTGAAGGAACAGTGAGTTCCTGCCTCCATGCTCTACCTTGTTTTTGAGATGGGAATGTGAATACAAACCTAACAAAGTCTTGCAATGAAGACATTAGGGGAGAGGAACAATTTCCTTCTGACTAAACAGGCTCCAAAGCAGGGAGGCTTGGTCAGCATGGAAGAGACATTTCCTTCCCTCATCTTACACATCCAGGTAGGAAGAGCAGCACCCTAGAGCCAGGGCATCTCTGGCAACTTCCCTAACATTTACCAGGACCCATCCTACTTTCAGCTGGAGAAACAAAGGCCAAAGTGGCAACCGAGGCTTGGAGCACAACCTCATGGAAGATGCAGAAGGCTCAAGCCAAGCAGGAGTGCCCTGCCTTTCCTTTGTCTCCTTCTTGGAAGAAGAATCCTGTGGCACTGAAGCCTGGCAGGACCTGATCAGCGACAAGAGCCCTCCATACCTTGGTCCTGTTTCTTGCATTCTTTGCACAGTCAGAAATGCCTGTGACTGTGCAGGGTGGCAGGGACCCTGCTTGACCCCCTGCAGGCACCGGGGGACATTTGATGAGGAACGATGCAACAGAGACATTCTTGTTTCTGGGCTGCCTCCGAGGCCAATCTGGCCTAGAGCAGCAATCAGGGCCTTAAGATGGTTCTGCCCAGAAAAAGCATCAGATGCCAGGCTGATCCAGACCCCAAAGGCTTCAAGTTACAGGCCCCAAGGTGGAGCTGATGGATGGATCCAGCTCCTTACAGTGCAGCTTGGGCAGCATCAACACCCCCACCTAACAACACAATATCCCCTAGAGGGAAAGGGCTACCCCAAAGCCTTTTTCTTCAGAAAAACTCTATCTGAAGGCTTAAAAGTAAAGAAAATGAAACTCAACATCCAGACAATTAGATGTGTCTACATGGGGAATTCAGAATCCGCCACTTAGGAAATGCTGCCAGAGGCCCTGGCAGGTGCAAAGATGGCAAAGAGGGAATCCATTCAGCACAATGCAGAGTGCCACAGGCTTTCATTTACCTGTTTTTTTCCCGCTCTAGGGCATTGACGGAGGCCTGCAATTCTGAATTTTGCTGAGCCACTTCTTCCCATTGACTCCATTCCTTCTCCAAGTTCTGCAGATGCTCTTGCAGCTCCTTGTTCTGATGTTCTGCCTCCTCCAGCATCTTCTGCATCTGCTCAACCTCCAGCAGCTTCTGCCTGGACTCTTCCTGGGCCTCCCTCCCATCTTGCTGGCCTCTCTGCACAGTCCTTTCCTGGCACTCTCGGGAGGCTGCCAGCTGAGATGTCAACTCTCCCACCTCCAATCAAACAGAACAAAGCAGTCAGAGGCTACAGCCACAGCTACAGTCACTGTCAGCCACAGCACAGGCTGTGAGCAAAGGTAAAGGAGAACTTTCCTCTCCTCCCTGTCCTGAGAGCACCAGATTCACAAAGGATATGGACAACTTGTTTCAGGCTCTAAGTGGCCCACCACCAAGGGCACCTGAGAAAGCACCTGCCAAAGCAAGGCTAGCAAGAACAGGCCAGCAGGAATCCATGCTGGCCAACAGCACAGAGGACCAGCCCAGCTGTCCAGAGCAGCAGCTGACATTCAGCAGAGCACTGAGTGTCCTTCAGAGCAGCTGCCATGGAGCCCCCAGAGCACGAGACAGCCCCAGGGCTCAGCCCAGCAGCTGCTGCTCTGCCATGGAAAAGCAAGAAGGCCACAGACCCCTCGCTGCATGACTGCAGTGCCACTGCCCTTTCACTCACCTGCTTTTGTAGAGCCTCCCTCTGCTCAAGGAGGAGATTCATTTCCTCTTTGAAGCCTTGTAGCTCTTCCTCGTGCCTCCTCTGCACTGCCTGGACTTCACTGTGAGCTTCCTCCAGCTCAGCTTGCAGATTTGCCTTCACGGTCTGGCAACAAAATGCAGAGCCACTTCCTGGGACCTGCCTTCAGGCTCAGCTTTTTCCACTTGCTGCCTCAAAATCCCATTCCCTCAGCTGCTTCTTTTGGCATCTGTACCCAGCTCTGCTTCCACTGCAAGCCTTCCTTCCTGGGGCTGAGCTCTGGAGCTTACCAGGCTCTGTGCTCCCAGGGCCTGAAGCAGCCCTTGCTTCCTCAGTCCCAGGAGCTGCCTTTTGTGCCCTTGTCACTGCCCTGCCCTCTGTTGCCTGCCTACTCACACTTACCTGCCCCTTCTCTTGCTGCTCTGTCACCTCCTGCCTGAGCTGCTGGACCTGCTGGCGGGCTCGGATGAGCTCTCCCTGAGTTTGGAGCAGTGCCTCTGATAAAGCACTCTTCTCCTTCTGCTCTTCCAGCAGGACCTGCACAGGAGGAAAGAGCAGAGGGCTTCACACTCCTCCTGCAACATCCCCGTGGCAAGGGGCAAAGACTGATGGGCTCCTGTGCTCTCAGAGCACTTGGCTGCTGCTGCCCTGGGCCACTGCCTGCCCTGGGGGAGACACAGCTTCCCAGGAAGTGACTTAAAACACAGCCCAGAAGACATCTCTGCATTCCTGTTCAGAAATACTTCAGGCAAGCCTTTAAAGAGATTGTTCTCTTGTCAGCATTCTTGCTGCACCCTTTGCATGCCCACAAAAGAAAAGTCCTACAAACTCACCTTGGCCATGAACATCTACCAGTACACACCAAAAGGGAAGCAGAAGGAGAACAGTGAAGATACCCTGAGGTACATCTTAGAACAACAGAGCACAAGAGCAGCACAAAGCTCTCAGCTGACAGCTGATGTTTCTGCCTGGCTTCCTATGAGAGGGCTCATTCCTGGTGCCAACGACAGCCCCGTTCAGCTTTCACCTCCCCTAATTCAGTGCAGAAGACACGGAGCGCATGCTCCACACAGCCCCATATCCTGCCATCTCCCACAGCTCCTGCCTTGCAAAAAATCACACCAGTTCTCCTCTCACAATCATTACCTCTTGGTTGGCATTTTCAAATCTAGTTCGTTCCTCTTCTTGTTGTGCCAGCAGGGTGGCAACTTTCTGCCTCATCTCAGACAGCACCTTCTTGTGCTCCTGCTCTCTCTCTGCCTTCTCTTTTTCCCATTGCTCCAGCATCTCTTGCATCTCTGCACGGTGCCTTTCACGCTCACTTGCCTGAGGGGGGAGAAAAACTTTGCAAGATGAAGTCCCAGGCAAGCTCGTGCTGAAAGATGTGAAGCTCCATCCCTCCCACAACCCCCAACTGGAAAAGACAACAGCACTGGCTTTCTGCACACCAGAAACTGTGTCCTGTCAGGGAATTCAAAAGGAGGCTCAGCAGGTGCAGGATTCAGAGACTTGTGGAATCTCTTCTGCTGGCAAAGACCTTCCCAAGCACCGAGTCCAAGCACTCAGAAGAGGAGGTGTCACCTTCCCCTCTCTGCTGCCCCAGTCACAAGGACTGAAGGACCAGGGACAAGGGGCCTGTTCCATTTGCTTCCAGCCCAAAGCTAATCCCTCTGTCCACCATGGAAGCACAGCAAGAAAAGAAACGAGTTCCCAAGCCTGCAGCAACCAGCACTGTTGGCATCTGCTCCATGTTGGCATCTGCTCCACGTTGGCATCTGCTCTGTGGCAGGTGGGACTCGGGGATGATCCTGCCCTGGGCTGCCACGCTTTGGGTGGGCACTGCCCAACCTGCTCTGGAGCTCCTCTTACACCCTCCCTGAAGCCATGGCTGCATTTACTGTCCCAGCACCACCCTGGGGGCCTTCATGCTCCTCCAAGTCTCAGCTGCTGGCTCTGCTGTCCAGCCCAGCGGCGGGAGGCCTTTGGCAGAGAATTGCTGCCCTTTCACACCCTCAGCCTCTGCTTGTGCTACACCAACTCACAGGGCTGGCTTGGACAATTCAGAAGCATATTGTCCCCTACCAGGTCTTGCAGGAGCTTCTTTATTTCCAGTTGCTGAGCAGTTCCCTGAAGCCTGAGGCTTTCCTGATGCTGCTGCTCTGCCTGCACGAGCTGTTGAGCTGTGTCTTCCTGCTCCTGCCTCCTGAGAGCTCTCTCTGCTTCCAGCTCACGTTGCAGGCCCTTCACTTGTCCTGCAAACATGACCAACAGCAAGAGTCACGCTCTTTACTAACTTTACTGACCGCAGGCCCTTTCATGGCCTCCAGCCCTACCACTCCTCAGAAGCTCTGTGGACAGAGACAGCTTTCTCTAGCAAGGGGCAGCACCACAAACAAAGCACACGAGGTTCTCACCTTCTATCACCTCCTTGGCCTGTCTGACTGTGAGCACTTGAGCTTCCAGATTGTTCCTGGTGATCTCCAGCTGTGATATCTGCTGCTGGGCAGCAAACAGCCTGGATTGCAGGCTCTCCTTTGCTGACCTACAAGTTGCAAATATGGACAGACATGAGTTGCTTGCTCCAGACACCCACAGCCACTTATTCCAGGACGACGTGGCTCAAGATCCCCATGCCTGAGGATGGAAAATAGGTCACCTGGAAACTTGTCCAGAGAAGGCCCATCTGGGCCATTTCCAGAGCAGAGCAGGGCCTCTGAGGGACTGCCCAGCCCTTCCTTATGGCCTGCCATAGCACAGACTGCCCAGCCCAACTTGGCCTCAACAGCCAAACCTTCACTTGCTGTTCCTGACCTATGACTCTGGGTAGCTGTGCCCAAACAGGCTGGAGCAACAAGCAAAAGCCCAGCCCCTGCTCACAGCCCTTCTCTCATCAGCACTTCCAAGCTGCTCTGCAGGGTGACAGGATAGACTCTTGTCCTGGCTGACTCCTGACTTTTTAATGCTCTTGATAATGGACAGAAAGGTACATCATCTTCCAGACACCCTGTATTTAACGAGGCTTCAGAACTACTTTGCAGATCCAGTAAAATGTCATGGCCATGGCAGCACTTGGAAATAATCGGAACAGGTTTTTGTCTGAATACCAACTACCTGAATGCAGAGACTGCTGTTTCAACCCTTGCAAGGTCAAGCAGTAGACTTGCTGCCTTTATTTGAGTGTTGCTGAACAAGCAGGCAGGAGCCCAAGAGACTTGTCCTTCCTTACACAGTAAGAGGGACCATGCAAAGGGCCCTTGGCAGGTTTGGCAGCTGGGTGCCCATCAACAATCAGCAAGAATGCCCAGAGGCTGTTGAGAATTCCAAAGAGCTTTCCCTGCTGCTCTCTAACCAGCACTACATCCTGTCCCTCACATCTCAAGAGTGTGCTTGGAAGCAGAAATGCCTCAAGATTTTCAGCAGGAGCCTCTGGCTTCACCCTGAATGGCAGCGTGCTACTCCCAGCATGCCAAGGTAAGAGCCTGGAATGCTGAAGATGAAGCTTCCTGGTCTGAAGATCAGGATCATGTCAAGCTACTCAGAAAGGAGCGAGGGATGTTCAATGCCCAGAATGAGGAACCAAACCCAAGAGAAACTTGAGTATCACTCAGCATCTGCATGGTTGAAGTACTCCTCAGTTCAGGCTGGCTGGATTGCGTTTGACATCCCACAGGAGTGTACTCGGTGGTACAAACAGGAGCCCAAGGCTCACAAGAGCTTTGCTGGCTTTACATGCCAGAAGAATAACCTTCACATTGTGGCCTAATTTTTTTTTTTGAGACTCTTCCATATTCTGTCCATGCAATGTAAAAACAGCTGAAACGTTTCAATTCCCTGCCTTTACCTGTTCTTTGCCAGCTGCCTGGCAAGGTCTTCTCGGAGCCCCTCGCTGGCTGCCAGTCGCCCCTCAAGGTCAGCCTTCTGGGCCAGCAGCTCCTTCTCTCTGCCCACCTGGGCCACTTCATGCCCTTGGCCAGAGGATTCCTGGCTCAGCTGCTCCAGACACCGGCTCGATGACTCTTGCTCTGGGGAAACCTGCAAGTGGGACAAGGTACAGCTGGAGCCCTTCCTGGGGAGCCCGTGCAGAGCCAGCCAGTGCCACCTGACAGGCAGCCAGAGGACAAGGAGCAGCTGTGCTCTGGCCTGAAAGTTTCACAGCACCTGCCCCATGCAGCTCTGATAGCCTGGCCTGCCAGAAGCCTCTGGCACTGTTACCTTGGAAGTGCTGTGGCAGGCCCTGCTGCCTTACCTGGGACCAGACAGCTCCTTCCCTATAATATCCCTACTCCAAACTCTGTGTTGTCACCCCAAACCACTGCATCTTCCACAACTGCCAATACAATTTACTCTAAGCACCAGCAGTGATCAATTTTCAGCCATTGATCCAAAATTCAGCCAGCTTAAGTCCATCATTCTGCTCACCTGCTCCATTCCTTCTCACACCAAAACCAGACTCCCATGTTTCCCCTTTTACAGGCACAGGATAAGCAGCTCCCCATGCCCAGCTTTTGGCCTGGAGCTGGTTTTAACAGCAAGCTCCAGAGCTGGATCAGTCATTCCAGGTGTGCCAGGAAACAATCTGGCAGTCAATGGCCTCTGGCTGGAGTCAGGCACACAGACAAGGCTGCCTGCTGCAGCCCAGGCTGCTTTACCCAATGGGACTGAGAGGGATAGAGACCCACCTCTTCATGGGAAACATCTCTGGAATAAGTCAGGGACACTGGAGTGGACTGAAGGTCAATGCCAGTGCCTGCCTGGATAGAAGTCTTTCCCTTCAGGATGTCTAAGTCTTTCTTCAGAGCCCCTTTGGCAAGTTCACACTTGTTGAGTGCAGAACTCAGTACTTGAGTTTTGTCCCTCAATTTCTTCAAAGCAGCAGCACCATGTTCCAAATCTTCCTGCAGGTCTTCCCTCTCTACCTCCAATTCTTGAGTATTTCTCTTATGATTTCTCATCTCAGGTGCATGCATTTCATTCTTCTTTTCCAGATCTCTCATCTGCTGCTGGTACAATTCCCGTTCATGCTGCCAAAACAGGGAGAAAAAGGGTCCCTCATTCCCTCTCTCCCTTTGCTTTTCATACCAGATCTGGACTCCTGCTGCAGGGGCAGGCACAGGCTGCCCCTCTCTCTCTGCCCCTCGGGATGCTGCAGAGCTTTGCTGGGCCCCCCTTGATGCTGCATCTTTCCCAGCTCACTCAGCCTGTCCCAGCTTCCTTTCTGCCCTTCCCTGACCTCCTGCAGCTCCACTCCAGTGCTCCTTTGGGCAGGAGCTGCCAGAACTGCAGCCAGGATTGCAAGTGCACGCTAAGCAGGATTCAGGCAGTGCCACGAGGATGTGCTCTCCATCTGGGAGGAAGGGAAGAGTAAACAGCCCCAGCCTTTCATTCCCTGCCCTTGGGCTGACAGCAGTGGTTTTCCACCTCTCCTGTGTAGAGTTTCCATGGCTCCATCCCCCAGAGCCCCACTGCCCTCTCTGGCAGCAGCAATGGCCACATCAGTCTGTCATTCTCTGCTGCCACTCAGGACGAGTTCTCCCCTTGCAGGCACACATCCTGCTGGGGATCAGCACTTGCCTTTCCTCTCCTCTCTCCCCACTGGCTGCTCTCCGATGGCCAAGGACAAACACTTTTCTCTTAACAGCAAAATTGGGACTCTCCCCTGCATTCCAGATCCAGATATTTAGAAATCTGAACATGGGATTGGGCACCAGGAATTCCCCCAGCCATGCAATGTCAGTGGGGAC
Organism: Ammospiza caudacuta; assembly: GCF_027887145.1. NCBI lineage: Eukaryota > Metazoa > Chordata > Aves > Passeriformes > Passerellidae > Ammospiza > Ammospiza caudacuta. Next base: position 5,417,548 of record NC_080607.1, read on the forward strand.
ACTGAGGACATTGAGAACTAAAGGTCCTAGGGCACAGAATCCCAGCATGGAGGAAAATCAGCAGTCTCAGCATTAACTGCCTTTGCCATGACTACAACATCTTCTCCTTATTCAGAAAAAATCAATTACAAAATGTAAATTGAGAAAAGGTGCTCTTTAGAACTATGAACACAAGGTCCAAACATAGCTAGGAAATGGTTCTTTGTGGCATCTGCCAATCTCACCAGCACATCTTTCCTTTCCTTCTCCAGCTTTTCCAATTTCCTCTGCAGAGAGTGACCATGAGTCATATCCTCTTCCTTCAGGGCAATGATGTCTTTCTTCTGGGTGCTTTCTAGAGAGATTTTCTGGTGTTCTGCCTTCAACATTGCTGCAGGAGTGAAGGGGAAGGAGGAGGGGAAAAGAAAAGTCGAGTTAAACTGATGTGCATCCTGCAGAGACAACAGCACTGTCTTCTCTACCTGCCTGTGTTTGCCAGGCCCTAAGCCCACAAAGGCTCCAAAGCTGACAGAAATGAAGGAAACTTCCAGGCACAGAAAAAGGCAGGAATGAAAGGGACAAGTTTCAGAGGGATAGGAAAGTGTGTTTGCTCTTGCCCTTGTGAAGAGTGATCAAGCCAAGAGAGACACAGGAGATGGGATGCCTGTGCAGGCCTGCTCCAGAGAGGCCAATAGCCTGTAAACTCTGGCAGGGCCTGGAGTTTGGGGGAATGGAGCTGAGGCATCCAGCTACAGCTCCTTAGCACAGATACGGCAACTGAGAGGCACCAGCCGTGCACAGGATCAGCCCTAGCACAGCCAGATGGCACTGCCAGCCACAGCATCTTTCTCAAGAGAAAGCTTTCACTGGCACTTGGATGGAGTAATCTCCTGCTGGCTGTTTTTCTCCTCGGCAATCTCTGGGCACTTTTCCTCTGCGAGGCATCAGTGAGATCTCCGCTGATGAGAGAGAGCATGGGGCAGTGGATGGTAGAGGAGAAGCTGTACCTTGCTCACTTTGCTCCAGCTGTTTGAGCAGCTCCCTATTGCGAGCCCTGAGATTGTCTCTCTGAGCCTGTCTTTTCCTCAGCTCTCGCTCCAAGGCGTTACACTGTGTGACAATGGACTGTGCTCTTTGGTCAGAGCTCTGGAGCCTCATGCACAGCTCAGACACGTCAGTTTCCAGCTGCTTCTGTCGAGGTTCAAGGCAAGCTCCCTTCTCCTTCACTGTCTCCAGCAGAGCCCAGGCCTGGAAGATGGATGCACAGGGCCTCAGGGACAGGGCTGCTCCTGAGGCCACAGAGTGGGCCGCAGGGAGAGCAACGGAGGGGAAATGACTTCAAGCCAAACCCAGAAGGCACAGAAGCAAGGATTGCAATGGAGACAAATGGAGAGAAAACAGGGAAAGGGAGGCAATGGGCATCCTTGGGCTACAGCTCTGAACAGCGGCTGAACTGGCTGTGCTGGAAGTGCCCTGCCCAGCCTGCCACAGCCACCTCTGTGTCCCCACATTGCTCAGAGCCTGGCACAGGCACCCACTCTGTCTGGGACAACACGGCTAACAGAGGGACAGAGAAGCTCCAGAGGAGTCTGCTGCTGCTTCTCCTCCCACATTTCCTGCTGGGACCCGGGAGAGGATGGGGGAAAACGTCTGCAGCTGACACCAGATCCAGCCTCAGGCTCAGGGTGCAGCAGCAGCCCCGGGCAGAACACGGCAGCTGTGGATGCTGCTGGCAGGGGAAAGAGGTTGGGGCCTCCAAGGCAAAGGTGCTGTTGTGTGTCCCTGGAGAAGAGGATGCCACTGCACAGCTTACCTGTGTGTTGAGCCCCAGCAGTTCTCTTCTATGCTCAGAATAGAGCTGCTCTGTCTCCCAAAGAGCAGATTGACACTGAGACAGCTGATTGGTCAGCACCAAGTTCTGTTCTTCCAGTGTTGTAAGGCACACATTCTTTTCCTCCAGAGACAGAATCAGCCTGGAAGGGAAGCAAGTGACTCATTACTAAATTATATCATATTTTAGCAACTCTTAGGACTTGCACCACACCTCAGAGAAAACCTGCTCTGCCTGATAAGGTTTGTCTAAACAACTTGGCTCTTTGTTCCCCCTGCAGTCCCAGCCCAGAATGTGCCTGCTCTGCTTTTGTCCCTGAAGGAACAGTGAGTTCCTGCCTCCATGCTCTACCTTGTTTTTGAGATGGGAATGTGAATACAAACCTAACAAAGTCTTGCAATGAAGACATTAGGGGAGAGGAACAATTTCCTTCTGACTAAACAGGCTCCAAAGCAGGGAGGCTTGGTCAGCATGGAAGAGACATTTCCTTCCCTCATCTTACACATCCAGGTAGGAAGAGCAGCACCCTAGAGCCAGGGCATCTCTGGCAACTTCCCTAACATTTACCAGCACCCATCCTACTTTCAGCTGGAGAAACAAAGGCCAAAGTGGCAACCGAGGCTTGAAGCACAACCTCATGGAAGATGCAGAAGGCTCAAGCCAAGCAGGAGTGCCCTGCCTTTCCTTTGTCTCCTTCATGGAGGAAGAATCCTGAGGCACTGAAGCCTGGCAGGACTTGATCAGCTGCAGGAGCCCCCCATACCTTGGTCCTGTTTCTTGCATTCTTTGCACAGTCAGAAATGCCTGTGACTGTGCAGGGTGGCAGGGACCCTGCTTGACCCCCTGCAGGCACCGGGGGACATTTGATGAGGAACGATGCAACAGAGACATTCTTGTTTCTGGGCTGCCTCCGAGGCCAATCTGGCCTAGAGCAGCAATCAGGGCCTTAAGATGGTTCTGCCCAGAAAAAGCATCAGATGCCAGGCTGATCCAGACCCCAAAGGCTTCAAGTTACAGGCCCCAAGGTGGAGCTGATGGATGGATCCAGCTCCTTACAGTGCAGCTTGGGCAGCATCAACACCCCCACCTAACAACACAATATCCCCTAGAGGGAAAGGGCTACCCCAAAGCCTTTTTCTTCAGAAAAACTCTATCTGAAGGCTTAAAAGTAAAGAAAATGAAACTCAACATCCAGACAATTAGATGTGTCTACATGGGGAATTCAGAATCCGCCACTTAGGAAATGCTGCCAGAGGCCCTGGCAGGTGCAAAGATGGCAAAGAGGGAATCCATTCAGCACAATGCAGAGTGCCACAGGCTTTCATTTACCTGTTTTTTTCCCGCTCTAGGGCATTGACGGAGGCCTGCAATTCTGAATTTTGCTGAGCCACTTCTTCCCATTGACTCCATTCCTTCTCCAAGTTCTGCAGATGCTCTTGCAGCTCCTTGTTCTGATGTTCTGCCTCCTCCAGCATCTTCTGCATCTGCGCAACCTCCAACAGCTTCTGCCTGGACTCTTCCTGGGCCTCCCTCCCATCTTGCTGGGCTCTCTGCACAGTCCTTTCCTGGCACTCTCGGGAGGCTGCCAGCTGAGATGTCAACTCTCCCACCTCCAATCAAACAGAACAAAGCAGTCAGAGGCTACAGCCACAGCTACAGTCACTGTCAGCCACAGCACAGGCTGTGAGCAAAGGTAAAGGACAACTTTCCTCTCCTCCCTGTCCTGAGAGCACCAGATTCACAAAGGATATGGACAACTTGTTTCAGGCTCTAAGTGGCCCACCACCAAGGGCACCTGAGAAAGCACCTGCCAAAGCAAGGCTAGCAAGAACAGGCCAGCAGGAATCCATGCTGGCCAACAGCACAGAGGACCAGCCCAGCTGTCCAGAGCAGCAGCTGACATTCAGCAGAGCACTGAGTGTCCTTCAGAGCAGCTGCCATGGAGCCCCCAGAGCACGAGACAGCCCCAGGGCTCAACCCAGCAGCTGCTGCTCTGCCATGGAAAAGCAAGAAGGCCACAGACCCCTCCCGGCATGACTGCAGTGCCACTGCCCTTTCACTCACCTGCTTTTGTAGAGCCTCCCTCTGCTCAAGGAGGAGATTCATTTCCTCTTTGAGGCCTTGTAGCTCTTCCTCATGCTTCCTCTGCTCTGCCTGGACTTCACTGTGAGCTTCCTCCAGCTCAGCTTGCAGATTTGCCTTCACGGTCTGACAACAAAATGCAGAGCCACTTCCTGGGACCTGCCTTCAGGCTCAGCTTTTTCCACTTGCTGCCTCAAAATCCCATTCCCTCAGCTGCTTCTTTTGGCATCTGTACCCAGCTCTGCTTCCACTGCAAGCCTTCCTTCCTGGGGCTGAGCTCTGGAGCTTACCAGGCTCTGTGCTCCCAGGGCCTGAGGCAGCCCTTGCTTCCTCAGTCCCAGCAGCTGCCTTTTGTGCCCTTGTCACTGCCCTGCCCTCTGTTGCCTGCCTACTCACACTTACCTGCCCCTTCTCTTGCTGCTCTGTCACCTCCTGCCTGAGCTGCTGGACCTGCTGGCGGGCTCGGATGAGCTCTCCCTGAGTTTGGAGCAGTGCCTCTGATAAAGCACTCTTCTCCTTCTGCTCTTCCAGCAGGACCTGCACAGGAGGAAAGAGCAGAGGGCTTCACACTCCTCCTGCAACATCCCCGTGGCAAGGGGCAAAGACTGATGGGCTCCTGTGCTCTCAGAGCACTTGGCTGCTGCTGCCCTGGGCCACTGCCTGCCCTGGGGGAGACACAGCTTCCCAGGAAGTGACTTAAAACACAGCCCAGAAGACATCTCTGCATTCCTGTTCAGAAATACTTCAGGCAAGCCTTTAAAGAGATTGTTCTCTTGTCAGCATTCTTGCTGCACCTTCTGCATGCCCACAAAAGAAAAGTCCTACAAACTCACCTTGGCCATGAACATCTACCAGTACACACCAAAAGGGAAGCAGAAGGAGAACAGTGAAGATACCCTGAGGTACATCTTAGAACAACAGAGCACAAGAGCAGCACAAAGCTCTCAGCTGACAGCTGATGTTTCTGCCTGGCTTCCTATGAGAGGGCTCATTCCTGGTGCCAAAGACAGCCCCGTTCAGCTTTCACCTCCCCTAATTCAGTGCAGAAGACACGGAGCGCATGCTCCACACAGCCCCATATCCTGCCATCTCCCACAGCTCCTGCCTTGCAAAAAATCACACCAGTTCTCCTCTCACAATCATTACCTCTTGGTTGGCATTTTCAAATCTAGTTCGTTCCTCTTCTTGTTGTGCCAGCAGGGTGGCAACTTTCTGCCTCATCTCAGACAGCACCTTCTTGTGCTCCTGCTCTCTCTCTGCCTTCTCTTTTTCCCATTGCTCCAGCATCTCCTGCATCTCTGCACCGTGCTTTTCACGCTCACTTGCCTGAGGAGGGGAGGAAAACTTTGCAAGATGAAGTCCCAGGCAAGCTCGTGCTGAAAGATGTGAAGCTCCATCCCTCCCACAACCCCCAACTGGAAAAGACAACAGCACTGGCTTTCTGCACACCAGAAACTGTGTCCTGTCAGGGAATTCAAAAGGAGGCTCAGCAGGTGCAGGATTCAGAGACTTGTGGAATCTCTTCTGCTGGCCAAGACCTTCCCAAGCACCGAGTCCAAGCACTCAGAAGAGGAGGTGTCACCTTCCCCTCTCTGCTGCCCCAGTCACAAGGACTGAAGGACCAGGGACAAGGGGCCTGTTCCATTTGCTTCCAGCCCAAAGCTAATCCCTCTGTCCACCATGGAAGCACAGCAAGAAAAGAAACGAGTTCCCACACCTGCAGCTAACAGCACTGTTGGCATCTGCTCCATGTTGGCATCTGCTCCACGTTGGCATCTGCTCTGTGGCAGGTGGGACTCGGGGATGATCCTGCCCTGGGCTGCCACGCTTTGGGTGGGCACTGCCCAACCTGCTCTGGAGCTCCTCTTACACCCTCCCTGAAGCCATGGCTGCATTTACTGTCCCAGCACCACCCTGGGGGCCTTCATGCTCCTCCAAGTCTCAGCTGCTGGCTCTGCTGTCCAGCCCAGCGGCGGGAGGCCTCTGGCAGAGAATTGCTGCCCTTTCACACCCTCAGCCTCTGCTTGTGCTACACCAACTCACAGGGCTGGCTTGGACAATTCAGAAGCATATTGTCCCCTACCAGGTCTTGCAGGAGCTTCTTTATTTCCAGTTGCTGAGCAGTTCCCTGAAGCCTGAGGCTTTCCTGATGCTGCTGCTCTGCCTGCACGAGCTGTTGAGCTGTGTCTTCCTGCTCCTGCCTCCTGAGAGCTCTCTCTGCTTCCAGCTCACGTTGCAGGCCCTTCACTTGTCCTGCAAACATGACCAACAGCAAGAGTCACACTCTTTACTGACTTTACTGACTGCAGGCCCTTTCAGTGTCTCCAGCCCCACCACTCCTCAGAAGCTCTGTGGACAGAGACAGCTTTCTCTAGCAAGGGGCAGCACCACAAACAAAGCACACGAGGTTCTCACCTTCTATCACCTCCTTGGCCTGTCTGACTGTGAGCACTTGAGCTTCCAGATTGTTCCTGGTGATCTCCAGCTGTGATATCTGCTGCTGGGCAGCACACAGCCTGGATTGCAGGCTCTCCTTTGCTGACCTACAAGTTGCAAATATGGACAGACATGAGTTGCTTGCTCCAGACACCCACAGCCACTTATTCCAGGACGATGTGGCTCAAGATCCCCATGCCTGAGGATGGAAAATAGGTCACCTGGAAACTTGTCCAGAGAAGGCCCATCTGGGCCATTTCCAGAGCAGAGCAGGGCCTCTGAGGGACTGCCCAGGCCTTCCTTATGGCCTGGCCTAGCACAGACTGCCCAGCCCAACTTGGCCTCAACAGCCAAACCTTCACTTGCTGTTCCTGACCTATGACTCTGGGCAGCTGTGCCCAAACAGGCTGGAGCAACAAGCAAAAGCCCAGCCGCTGCTCACAGCCCTTCTCTCATCAGCACTTCCAAGCTGCTCTGCAGGGGGACAGAACAGACTCTTGTCCTGGCTGACTCCTGACTTTTTAATGCTCTTGATAATGGACAGAAAGGTACATCATCTTCCAGACACCCTGTATTTAACGAGGCTTCAGAACTACTTTGCAGATCCAGTAAAATGTCATGGCCATGGCAGCACTTGGAAATAATCGGAACAGGTTTTTGTCTGAATACCAACTACCTGAATGCAGAGACTGCTGTTTCAACTCTTGTCACGTCAAGCAGTAGACTTGCTGCCTTTATTTGAGTGTTGCTGAACAAGCAGGCAGGAGCCCAAGGGACTTGTCCTTCCTTACACAGTAAGAGGGACCATGCAAAGGGACCTTGGCAGGTTTGGCAGCTGAGTGCCCATCAACAATCAGCAAGAATGCCCAGAGGCTGTTGAGAATTCCAAAGAGCTTTCCCTGCTGCTCTCTAACCAGCACTACATCCTGTCCCTCACATCTCAAGAGTGTGCTTGGAAGCAGAAATGCCTCAAGATTTTCAGCAGGAGCCTCTGGCTTCACCCTGAATGGCAGCGTGCTACTCCCAGCGTGCCAAGGTAAGAGCCTGGAATGCTGAAGATGAAGCTTCCTGGTCTGAAGATCAGGATCATGTCAAGCTACTCAAAAAGGAGCGAGGGATGTTCAATGCCCAGAACGAGGAACCAAATCCGAGAGAAACTTGAGGTTTCACTCAGCATCTGCATGGTTGAAGTACTCCTCAGTTCAGGCTGGCTGGATTGTGTTTGACATCCCACAGGAGTGTACTCGGTGGCACAAACAGGAGCCCAAGGCTCATAAAAGCTTTTCTGGCTCTATGTGCCAGAAAAATAACCTTCATATCATGGGGTTTTTTGTGGCGGTTTTTTTGGTTTTTTTGTTTGTTTGTTTTGTTTTTTGTTTTTTTTTTTTTAGTTTAGTTTAGTATAGTTTTGTTTTGTTTTTGAGACTCTTCTGTATTCTGTCCATGCAATGTAAAAACATCTGAAAAGTTTCAATTCCCTGCCTTTACCTGGTCTCTGCCAGATGCCTGGCAAGGTCTTCTCGGAGCCCCTCGGTGGCTGCCAGTCGCCCCTCAAGGTCAGCCTTCTGGGCCAGCAGCTCCTCCTCTCTGCCCACCTGGGCCACTTCATGCCCTTGGCCAGAGGATTCCTGGCTCAGCTGCTCCAGACACCACGTCGACGACTCTTCCTCCTGGGAAACCTGCAAGTGGGACAAGGTACAGCTGGAGCCCTTCCTGGGGAGCCCTGTGCAGAGCCAGCCAGTGCCACCTGACAGGCAGCCAGAGGACAAGGAGCAGCTGTGCTCTGGCCTCAAAGTTTCCCCAGCTCACTTCCCTCTTTTAGAGGCTCTGTGGCTGCCCAAAGCAACACATTTTGCAGAAGCATGCAACACTTTGCTGATGAACATGCATATCCCTGGTGAAGAAATGCGTGTGCCATCTTGAGCCAGGTGTGCACAGCAGTGTGCCTGTCTTCTAGTGCCAGAAAGAGCATCTGGGCTGATCTGGCTGCCACAACTCCCACTCCCACAGGTGCTGCCTAGCAATAAGGTGTTCAGAGCCCTGCTAACATCATCCCTCTCTTGCTCCAGCACATCCCTCTCAAGCTTCAATTCCTCCAATGTCTTCCTCTTGAATTCCAGTTGGATCTGCAAGGATGGCTCTTCTCCCTCGAGTGCAGCCAAGTTCTTCACTGTACAAGAAGGGGCAAGACAACTTTTCGAGAGAAAACCAGTCTCATTTCCAAAACCAACCTCCATCCTGTCCTGCTGCTCTGCCTCTTCCTCCTGGACTGATGCTTCCTTCTGCTGCTTAGTGTTCTTCTGCTGCAGACGAAAGGCTCCTGTCTCCAGGATTCCAGTGCATTGCAGCAGCATTTCCTTGGACTTCTCAAAGTTTGCACAGTCACTGCAGAGACAAGGCTCAGTCAGAAGAAGCAAGAGGCCTGAAGGGTCAGCAATGCCATTTCCATCACTCCATGATGGAGTTTGGGGCAGTGGGCTAAGGAAGACCTTGCTCTTTCCCTCCCAAGGAAATCCTCCAGAGGCAAAGGGAAAGGAAGGCAGGATTTTGCCTTCCTTCAGCCAGAAGCAGTGGCTGGGCAGGGGCACACAAAAACAGAATTCAGGGAAGCAGCACAGCGAGAAGAAGGAGTCTTCTATTCCAACATGGCTCTGCATCTCCCAGACAGCCTTGGGAGTCACAGTAGAGCATGAAAAACCCAGACAGGACAATGCTCGAGAGCCACACTGAGGCCTACAGATGGTGGGCAGGTGATTTCTTCACCCAGGACACCTCTGACCTCCCAGACCTGGAAGTTGATTGCCTCTGGAATGCAGGAGGAAGAAGAGGAGGAAATGCTCACCTTCTGATTTCCTCTAGCAGAGAGTCTATGATCTGGTATTGGCTTCTGATCCTCTGGGTTCTCGCCTCTACTTGATCAAACTGTTGCCACATGCGCTCACAATTCTCTGTAGCTTCCCGAGCCAATTCAAAGGGATGCTGATCTTCAGTGGATGTCAGAGTTGAGAGGATGTTTCCAGGATTGTCGGTGCAGATGATGGAATTGGCCATGCTGTCACTGTCGTCTACCAGCACCTGAATGCCCACATCCAGCTGTTAGTCAGATATTCTGTTCCTGTTCCAAAGTAGCACTGAGATGCTCTTCCAATCCCATAAGTACCAGTGTCCATTCATGGAGAACCAGTTTCAAAAGGTCAGTGTGCTCAGCACAGTTTACTCACCTCAGGGGCTCTGGAGGAACGTCCCTGGTGAGAAAGCCCTCGAGCTCCCTGCAAGTGCACAGGGAAGAGCACACTCAGACTGCATGGCAGCCCCTGAGGCAGTTGCCTCTAAGTGCTTCCCAGCCTGTCCCAGAGCACAGCACTTCCAGCTGAGCTCTTCCTCCCCACCTTGGCAATATTTTCAGCCCAGGACTTTGACAGCAGCACAAACCAACAAGCTGCAAGGTGTCTCATCACTTCTAAGAACACCAGAAGGGGAACTGCCCAGAGCCCAATCCAACCTGGCCGTGAACACCCCCAGGGATCCAGGGGCAGCCACAGCTTCTCTGGGCAAGCTGTGCCAGGGCCTCAGCACCCTCAGAGGGCAGAATTCCCTCCCATCCATCCTTGCCATGTCTCAGTGGGAAGCTTTGTCCTGTCTCTGCAGGCCCCTGGCTTAAGTCCCTCTCCAGCTCTCTTGCAGCCTTTTCATGCATTGGAAGGGACTCTAAGGTCACCCTGAAACCTTCTCGAGCCTGGACAACCCCAACTCTTGCATCCTTTTCCCTTGGCACAGGTGCTCCAGCCCTTGCAGCATCTTCCTATCATCCTTGTGACCTTCTCTGAGCCACTGGGGATCATTTTGAAGATGTCAGGGAGAAACTCATCCTTGACTCTGGGAAGCACTGAGGCTGTGCTGTAATTTGGGTGAGGGGAAGGCAATGTAAAGCTGCTCCTTTGTTTGTGCCCATGGCCTCCAGTGGGAGAAGGACAGTGGAGGAGATGTGGCTGCACTCTGGGATAGCCAGGAGCCCCCCATTCCCTGCCAGGCCTGTCCCCAGGGCAGCACCACAGCTGCTGCCAGCTCTGCAACAGCCAACTGTCAATCCCTTGCTAATCCCAAAGGGAACTGTTCCCCGAGGCACAGCCCAGGCCTGCCAGGTCCCGGCTGGGCTTGGCACAAGGAGAGCAGTGGCTTTGTCACTCACCCTCCGGGTCTCCATCCGCCCCTCGCACAAAGAGTGAGAAACTATCAGTGACCAAAGGCCCTTGGTCTATGCAGGGTCTAAACCCCAGTGACCAAAGGCCCTTGGCCTTTGCAGGGTCTAAACCCCAGTGCCCAAAGGCCCTTGGCCTTTGCAGGAAATAAACACCAATATCCAAAGGCCCTTGGCCTTTGCAGGGTGTAAACACCAATATCCAAAGGTTCTTGGCCTTTGCAAGGACAATAGCACAAAGTGCCCTTGGCCTTTGCAAGGTCCAAGCCCCAAAGTGCATGAGCTGTTGACAGCTCCAGGGTACAAACCCCAATAGCCAGGAGCTGTTGATTGTTGCCAGGATCCAACCCCCAGCATTCCATGGCCTTTGTGACAGTTGCCAGGGTCACACCCCCAACATTCCATGGCCTTTGTGATGGCTGCCAGGGCCCAAAGCCCAGCATTCCAGGGGCTGTTGGAGAGGCCCTCCCTGGCTCTCACCTGGCTCTGCTGCTCCTGGCACTGGCCCTGCTTCCCTTGGGTCCCCAGAGCCCTCCTGGGCAGCTGGGCAGGAACCTGGCTCAGAAGTCAGTTTGAAGGCTCAGCATCCTCAAAACCTGCAGGCTCTTTAAGGATCTGCTCCATTCCTGAGTCACAGGAATTCTTCTGTCTACCCTGACAAAGGGCATATGTATGGAAAAGCCTAAAAAGATTCTTAGTCCTTACAAATATTCATGGAAAAAAAGCTTTGCTTTTGAAATAGCCACATGAGGAGGTAGCATGGTGTTTCTGGGGCTTTTCAAATTTCTACAGAGAAAACCCAAGAGGTGCAGTGTTTAAGGCTCACAAAATAGATTAAGAATTCTGAGACAGCCACGAGTGCATTTTTCCCTGCTCTCTGTTTGGCAATAAATCACTAGGTCTTGTAGGCAGAAGAAAAGTCTTGCTGCTTCCATCAAAGATTCCTCACTAGAACAGACCTTCAAGAACCAAATGGGTTTGTTTGAAGAGGCTTTGGCAGGTATTTTTTGCCCTCATCTTTGACAGTGTTCATCTGTGTCCTAGGGAGGATTTTTGTGCCCCTGTTGGCAGAAATTGGCTTCTGAGCAGTGCACAAATCCTGCGTGGAAGAGAAGAGCTGCACCTGCCTTCTGTAAGGCCTCTCTCTCCAGAGACACATGGCCCAAGGAAGTCAGTACCAAGTTAAGGTTCAGAGAGCGATGCAGCTTCAAGTCTCTTCTTCCACAAGAACAGCTTTTGGCTCCTTGCACAGCTGCAAAGGAGCAGCACAGCTCCTGGTGAAGGTCTGACAGCTCCTGCCTGGTCCTTGCACAGCTCTCAGGGTAGTTCTGCCGCTGCTGTCGCTCTTGGGCCAGCTGTGACTGCAGCAGGGACACCTGAAAGAGGCACAAGGCCCCGCTCAGACAAGCCCACGCTGGCAGGAGCACCTGCAGCCCCACGGTACCGGCTCTCGGGGCACACACAGCCTCCAACTCCAGCCCTCACCAACACTCTGCCCTTGGGCAAGGGGAAAGGAACAGGCTCCCACACACAACAGAGCTCAGAGCATCAACAAGTCCAGCTCAAGGCTGCCAAACCCTTCCCACCTACATCCCTCAGCCACCACAGGTCTATTATAGAGACTGCCAAAGGAATTTAGGAACCCAGCTCTGATTTCCAAAGCAGACATTTGGGCCACTGGCCCCTTTCTCCATTGGCTGAGGAGCACGAGGGCTGCTGCTCCCCTGAGCTCCTGGAGGACTCTTCTACTTGAGCTGCTGGACCACCAGCCCAGGCATGAGGGGAATGTGGTGCTTGGGGTTTTTGGTGCATTCTTGAGGCATTTGAGTACCTCAAGTCCCATTTTACACATCCCCATTGTGAAAAATGAGGTTCACTCTCCTGTAAAATTTAAAAGTTGAATAAAGGACAATAAGAGACAAATAAAGCAAATTTTTTTGTGGCCAGCTGCTTGGCATTCCACCAAGAGCACACCTGCTCTTTCAGAGATGTCCTTTACATACCCTTTCTACTGCATGAGCCTACTGCATAGTCATAACCAATTAAGCATATTTAAACTTTTCCCCAAACTAGTTTACATGTTCCAAGAATTGTTTAGCATGGCTCCTCCTCAGGTCCACCTTTTCAGAGCATGTGCATTTCGTGGCTATGGTTTGAGCTCACCCTTGTTATCACCTCCTGTTTGGGCTTTGGTCCATTCTTTCTACAGATGGTCAGTGCTGAAAACTGGCATGTCAGCAAGAGGGGTCTCCATCATATGTTCATTGAATGTTATCCCAACCAAGCAGGCAGTTTAACACAGGCATATAATATCATCCATTTAACTACTATGTCAAGGTTTAGTGTAGAACTGAAAAAACTCTATATTTTTATAGAAAAGTTATTCTAATACACATATAGAATCCATCCTAATATTTGCAAAAAGTCTATATTATAATATGTATTTATAACAATGCTTTTCCTGAGAGCACCCATATCTGCACCAGTCATAGCTGAACAGAGGGGTGAGGGTTTGGTTCCACAGGGGTCTGGCAGAAATTTTGGACACAATGTATTACCTATCAGTGCCCCACATGCCAATGCAAAGTGACTCTGAAAGGCAAAGACATCGTCTGAACAGGACTCAGTGACACTGGTGCTAAGGGCGGCTGTGTGACAGAGACAAGGAACGTGTGAGCCAGGGCACAAATGCTGCTCTGAGCCCTGGGGCCCTGGGAGCACTGACATCAGCAGGTGTGGCAGAGTCCCCGCCAAAGCAGAGTCCCCCCGAGCCATGGCAGTGCTGGTGCCCATCTCCTGCCCCAGAGACCTGTGCCTCGAGAGGGCTTCTCTGCCGGAGGGCAGCCAAAGCCAACGTGCACTGGGGGCTGTGGTCCATCCTACAGGGGCTCTTGGGAGGAGCACCTGGAGCAACTGGTGGCAACACTTGGTACGTGTCAGATGATGTTGCTCCTTCCTGGAATGATTTTTTTCAAGGAAGGCATTAGGAGTAGCACAGAAACACCAACAGCTACAGAATTTCACAGGACAAAGAGACTCCAGCAAAACACTGTCATGTTTCCTTGTGCTTTTCTGTCTGTCTTGCACTTGGAAAGAAAAATAATTGGCCCAGCCTCTGCTATTCAATTGTCCACTTCCTGCGTTTCTTCCTGTGGCAGCTCCCGTGCAAACACAACTGGCTGCCTGCTGAGCACGGCAATGGACGGCCACAAACAGGGAGGTCCCCGGTGAACATCAAGGCAGACACCCGGGGAATTGCAGAGGATAGGGATAACTCTGGGAGGAGAAGCCGTTCTGTGTCTCTGATGGTGGTGCAAGCACCATGAAGGAGCAGCCAAGACAAGTGCTGGAAGCAGCCATGTCCTGCTCTTTTCTGCTCTCAGATGCACACGGGACAGACTTGTTGCCCACAGGTCCAGCAGACTTGATTCAGGAACGATGGAAGCCCATGCATTTGTGGTAGGGAATGGGCTCCAGCAAGAGCAAAGCAGGATCTTCCAGCAGCAAAGCCTGAGCTTGTGAAGCGAGCCATGTCCTCAGCAGACACCAAAGGGCTTCCCTCCAGCCCTGAATGGTGGCCACAAGTGCCTGCCTTTCTTCAGCACCTCCTGCTGCTTCCTTTGTTCCAAGCCAGTCCCGGATTTAGGTTCGAAGCTCAGGCACATGTTTTAAGGCGCCTGCACGAAGAAGAGGGTTGCCAGCGGCAGCGCAGACTTGTTTCCCTCTCACAATGGCACCAGTGCTGCTGCCTGGGGATGCTGGCCTGTGGAAGGCGAGTCTGCCCTCAAGCACAGCCATTGTAGCCAGTCAGGGGCACAGGATGCAGCAGCAGCTGCCAAGCATTGCTGTGAGGCTGGCAAACCTCACAGAGAGAAAGCCATTGTGGCCGAGTGTGCTGAAGCCTTTTGCTAAACCACGTGCAATAGTACCCACAGTATGGCCCCTGGCTGGTGCAGACGCCTCCTGGAGCAGGTGCCTGCGTTCAGGGTGCTGCTGTTCCTGTGCACGCTCTGGTGCTGTTTCTGTGGCGTCCAGAGCCGCTTTGGCAGCAGCGACTCAGCAGCCCTGCTCGAGGAGACGTGGCTGCCCTGGCCATGGAGGCAGAAGCTCTTTGTGTCCAGAGCTCTGTGTCAGAAGGGCCTCATCCTCAGCACCACGGCCTGGGCAGCCGCGGGGGCCCGGGCTGGCCGCCAGCCCTGCTCTGCCCTCTGCCCTGGCAGCACCCAGTGACCGTGCCCTGGCAGGGCCCCCTTGCCCTCCGTGTCCCCAGCCAGCCCAATCTGGGCACCTCGGGGTGTCGCCATCCTCCTGCTGAGGCCCAGCCTCCAGGGCTTCTGCCCCTGGTGTGGGAGCCTCCCTGAGGAAGCGCCAGAGCAGCCGGCTGTCAGGAACAAGGCTGACACCCATTTCCTCAGGGCTTCCCAACAGCGCAGCCCCTCAGGGGCCTCCTGTCCCCTCGGAGCCTCCTGCCACCCACTCCCCTCACAGGGCCCTCGTGCCTTCCCAGCGCCTTGTCCCATCAGGGCCTCCGCAGCACCTCATGCCTTCACGGCCTCCCACTGCCCTGTCGTCCCCTCAGGGTTTCCCCCAGTCCGGCCCAGGTGCCTGGCAGTGGCGCAGCCCCGAGGGAGCTCCAGAGAAGCCGCATCGAGAGGCACCTCAGAGGCCTCAGCAATGCAGCCAGCAACACACGGGCAGGAGGACACAGATGGCCCTTCCTGGCTGGGCAGGAGGGCTTGTGGCCATCTCCAGGCACCAGGCCGGCAGCGATCCCTGCAGCTCTGGCCCCTGCCCAGCCGCTCTGTGGCCAGCACAAAGGCTTCAGCAGAACCACCAAATGCCAAGGGGCTTCTGGCCATTTTCCCTTCCCCACTGCACACCTGGGCAGCTCACTTGGCACAAGAAGCCGTTTCCCCCTCTTCCCCTGTGCCCTGTGGACGCTGGGCACCAAAGAGAGCTTCTGGGAGTCTGGGTATTGGAACACATTCTAACATTATATCCTAATGAAGAATGAAATAAAAAAGGAATAAAACAATCATCAAGAAAAGAAAAATCCCCTCTGGCTCATATGGCCCCAGCAGACAGAGAGCCTCTCAAATCAGCTCTCCTCAGAGCGCCAGCAGCACAGCCAGCTGTGGCCCCAGAGACAAGGCCGTTTCTTGCGGGCCCTGCGAAACTGATCTTGCACCTTCAGCAAGATGGAGCCCGGAGCTCTCTCCACAGCCCGGAGGACAAAGGCTGTTTCGAGAGCCAGGCTGCTGGTGGCAGGGCTGATGTCCTCTGCCTTGTCTTCAAGGGCTGCAAGAGAGAGGAACAGAGGCACGGTCAGATCCCGGATCTTTGGGGAGCCAAGGAGACGCCGGAGGCAGGGCCATGTCAGCCGGCTCTGGCCATGGCCAGGAGGGAGCAGGGAGCAAGGGGATCAGCCCGAAGCTGCCGGACACTGTTGCCCCACGTGGGCCTGAAATGGGAGCGTGTGCTCTGGCCACGGCAGCCCTGCTGCGCACAGGGAGCAGAACCCACGGATTCCTGTGGGCTGTCCAGGTATGGCAGGGCTTGGTGCAAGTGCTCGTCCCTTTGGCTCCTCTCCTCTGCCAGTTGGAGAGAGCTCCAGGAGGGTGCATGTTGCAGTGTGGGCAGATGGTTGGTTGTTGCAATCTACCTAAAGCGTCCCCACTAGGAGGGCGCACCACCAAGCACGCAGCAAATACCACACTCACGCGCAGCAGGTGATTATCGATGATGGCAGAGGCAGGGAGTGTCATTGTATTGGTTTCCAGTGGTAGTTTATTTCACCGACACTCTGGAGGGGTCCAGGAACAAAGACAGTGAGATATAGATATCTACTGCTATAAGGGGCAGAGACAACAGCAACAACCAATTAAATAATGATTTTAAAGCGCTAAGATTTCAGCTCAGATTTAGAGGCAATTCACATTGAAGTTAGATACACCAGCGATAGGTTAATGATTATAAGATGCTTAAGCTAAAGTTAACTGTTATATTATGAACTCATTGTGGAAGAAAGTAGAGCAAGTGAACCATTGTAGGAACCATTATTGAAACCAGGACAATGCTCATCACCTGGACTCTATGTCAATCCATCATGAAGCAGAGGGGCTTGGATTGTGTCAGAGGGTCCCAGAGACCTGACGAAGACTTTCCTGACTTAATCCCTGGGACCACTGACCCAGTTTGAGATCACCCACCCAATTCAAGAGAAAAATAGCGCAGGCATGAGGGAATAATAAACTCATTTTAATACAAAGCGGGGATGGGAGGTGCTGGGGTTATGGTTATGCATATGTATTATTTTGGGAAATAAATAGAGGCCAAAAATCCTTGTGTGGCGCAGTCACGCATTTTGGGGATGACCCCTACAGTGCCGCCTGCTGCATAATAAGCATAACACTTTCTAACTTGGATGAGTTTAGAGAGTCTTTGTCCGTGATTTTCGGTTCTAATGATTCAATTGGCGAGCCAAGTCAGGAGGAGACTCTGCTTGGCTGTGAGAGCAGCTCAGGACATGGATGTCCTCGGGATGACCCCAGGGATATTCCTGGAAAAGCAGCCTCTGCTGCCCAGACTGTTCATCCAGCAGCAGACAAGGACTCCTGACTACTAAAACTCTGGAGAAAATGGTACGTTTAAAAATTTAACAGTTGTACGCAGTGGTCTGTAAGGCATGCGCCTGGTCAGAAAAGGCCATTTGGTAAGTCGTGGGAGACGTTCCATGCACAACTTGTGCCTCTGTAGTGTGCTTGCAGACTGAAGTTGCAGTTGAAATCTGGTTGTCAGCAGAAAGATTTGTTGAACTGTTGTGCAGAGCTTGGGCTTCTGTTGCTGACAGAAGAGGATTTTGCCATTTGTTTCATCGTAGAGGGCTCAGTCTGGTAGCAATTGGGGCTACCAGTCATAAGGGCAAATCTAAAGTGGTTGTGCTGTTGTGAATGTGTCCTGACAGTGAAAACAACTGTGAGAGCATTTGTTGAGACATGCTGTTAGTATGATGCAAGTGGGAGCTTGGGCCCACGGTTCCCTTTTTGGGTGACTGAAACAAAGCAAGTGGGGTGCATGATCCTTAATAAAATCCCCTCCCCACTGTGACTGTGTGTGTCTGTGTTTTAGTTATGGGGGATGGAATTTATGGTAACAGATGGTGTTCACAGTAAAAGGGTGTTTATGTTTGTGGAATTTGAAAAATAGAAGTTGAGTGCTTTAGTGTAATGTATTTGGATATTGTTAGATTGTATTAAGTGTTTCCCTCGGGAATAAGAAGATTGTGGTGTTGCAGTCATGTTTGTAGCTGTGGTGTATTTTTGAGGCAACGCTGTTATCTTGTGCCAAAAGTTGTAAGTGTAGCACATGTTGAGTGTGAAGTCGTTAAACTGGTTTGTTTGGAGACTTTGCTAAGGGCTCGCTTGTGGTTTTAGGTACGGGGTTTATGTTTGTAAACATAATAGGGGTAGTTTTGATCTGAGAATCCAATCTGGACAGACAGATAGGAGGAACTCCTTGGCTTCAGTGATTTGGGCTCGACTCGTGAGAGTTTGTGAATTCAATAAACTAGTGGATAGACAGGGGAAATGAGAGAATATATTTAGAAGGTTTATATCAGATGTCTGCTGGGAGACTAGTGGCTTTGGACTGGGGGCACCCAGCTGTGGAGAATTTAGAGAGTCGAGAAGGGGAGGATGGAATAGCTTGCATATGGAGGGCCTTGACAGCTGGCCTGCAGGCAAAGCTGAGTTAATAGAAGAAATAACAATAGATGATTTTTGAGTGTATCCACAGCAAGGAAGAAGACAACGCCGCCAGCATGGAAACCTATTAGAAAAGAAACATGAAACTTTTTGTAGCTAGACCACATGCCTAAGTAGATGTGTATACGTGCCTTATTAAATTTCTGTAAAACTTTTGCCAATGATATGGACGCTAATTGCTTTGCACCAATGAATATAATAGGTTATTGTGATGTAGTTAATGACTTAAGATCACGTTTTGTTAAGAGTATATAAACTGGAGAACATGCAGAATAAAAAAACCTTTTTCTTTTTGGACCCTGATCACGTATGTATGTCACATCCAGCTTAACAGTGACATTTGGTGCCTACCTGGCATGATGGAACTGCCAGGCGAGGGGCAGTGAGGTCGGAGCCCAGTAAAGCTGAGAGCAGTGGGCTGCAGCTGTCAGTCCAGATCTGATTCTGACACCTGGAAAAGAGGTGAGCCGCTTGGAACAATGGGAAATAATTTAACAAGTGAAGAACAGATTGTTTTATCTACATGGAAAACTTTCTTCAAAAGAAAAGGAGTTAAAACAACAGACTATGCTCTGCGTAATATTTTAATATGGGCAAAGTCTCAAAATTTTAAGACTGATGTAACTACTACTTTTAGTGTTAGATCTTGGAAAGAAGTTGGAGAAACACTCTGGGAAGTAATTCAGAATGGGGGAAAAGCAGCTGCAGATTTATCTTCTACTGGGAGGTTGCTTTATAACACCTTAAAGGAGTGGAAAGCGGAGCAGAATAAAAAAGACTTGGAGGAGGTAGAAAGGGAATTGAAGGAGGAACTCGAAGTTGCTGGGGAGCAGCAAAGGGGAGAAGCTCAGCCTGAGAGTTCTGCTGGGATGTTTTCTGCAGAGACTGTTGCTGGGTCTGTTGCTACGGGAAATGGGCACCAATTTGATAAGGCTTCTTTGTGTTTGTCTGCAAAAGGCTTTAAATCCATGTACCCCTCACCCACAGAGTAACTAGCTGAACTTAATGTTAAATCTAACTCTGAGTCCTTGGCACAGCGGCTGGCTAAGATGACCTTAAAAAAGAAACAAATTGAGCCATCTGCTCCTTTGCTTGCTTCTGATTCTGAACTGCACAAACATAAGGAAATATTAACTCTTTTTCCTCCTTTGACTTCTGATTCTGATAGTGACAATGAGGAAATTACAGGGATTAAAAGGTCTGAATTAATGCATACTTCTGATTGCTGTAAAACTGGTAATAGAGAGAAGCTTAGTAAAACTGGTAGTAGAAATAAGCTTGGTAAGACTGGTAATAGAAATAAGCTTAGTGTTTCAAAAACTCTGCCTTCTGATAATGCTATTGTAACTGTTTGTCATTCTTTTCAGTGTTGGGAATATGTTAAAAGGAAAGCAGTTGAGACAGGAGACTGGGATTTAGTGGAGAAAATAGGCCCACCAGATGCTGTTGATATGGATGTTGCTAATGGTAAAATGGCTTTTCCTGTGTTTAAAACAGCTCCTAATTCAGGACAAAATGATAGTTATGAGGTTTTTGCATGGAAGGTTGTGCATGATCTTCAGTCTAAAGTAGCTAAATTTGGTATTAATTCTGCTGAAGTAATGCAATTAATCAGTATTATTAATACAGATTTGCTGTCTCCTTATGATATTGTGCATTTGGCTGCAGTTTTGTTTCAATCAGTGCAGTATGGAATATTTCAAGACAATTGGAGGCAATTAGCCGAGCGAACAGCTTTAAATAATATGCAACTACCTCAGCAGGACCCTCACCATGCTGTAGGAGTTGATGTTTTTCTTGGTCAAGGGCCTTTTTCTAATCCAGATTTCAGGCATGATGGGATCCCCTGGTTTTAACACAGGCTCAACAATTAGGTATGAGTCCTATCACTAAAACGATGGAAATGGCAGCTCCAAAACCAAGAAATGTCACTATAAGACAAGGTCTTAAAGAGCCTTTTCTGCAATTTGGGGAAAAAATTGCTGCAGCAATTGAAAAACAGGTAAAGGATGAAAATTTAAGGCCCCTTTCTCTCTGGGAGCAGTTTATAACAAATGAAGGAGAGATTTTTGTTTACAGGGACAGCCTGTAGAAACACCATCATAAAAAGCCCTGGAAGACCAGGAAGGAAAGAATCCAGTGCCTGAGTGTCTTGGTTTGAAAGACAGGTGTCTGCCAAGGAAGGCAGGAAGCTCCCTTAGAATGGAAAATATGACCCCTTTCCCTCTAAATTCGTATAACTTTGAAATGACAGGGATTACAGGCAAAGACAGGAGAAGAGGAATAGAAGTTCCTTGCTAGCGTGTGTGTGTATAACGTGGCAAACCAACCCCAAGGCGGCAGCACCGACGAGCAGACGCAGAGCCCCAGGGCCGGCCTTGTCCCGGCTGCAGGCCCCTTCCCCTGCGGTGCAGTTCCGGGCACAGCCAGCAGGGGCGCGGCTGGCTCCCAGCCGGGCAGGGTGGGGGCAATGATTCCCCCGGGGCTGCAGGGGGCGCTGTGGCGCGAGCTCGGCCGCCTCTCTGCGCACGGCAATGGCGGCCGGGCTGGCGGAAGGGATGCACAAGGGGCTGCCTTTGGAACCCTCAGGGACGGCCGGGCCTGCTGCACCTCCGGCTGGGGAAATGGACTGCAGCAGGAACCTTGGCAGCAGCGAGCCATGGTAGGAGAAGCAGTGGCAGGACAAAAGCTCTATAGTGGCAGAGAATCCTCTGAAATAAACAGGGCAGGAGATCTTTTCTTCTTTTTAATGCCTTTATTAAAAGTGATCAGTTCAAGGCTGGGAGGCTGGACCGGTCCCTGGTTTCGCCGCTCCCAGGAGTGCCTTGGAGGAGGAGGAATGAGCAGCTTTGTCCCCTAGGGGGCAGAGCTGTGGGGGTCCTATCGTCACAACAGCAGTGTGGTAAACCCCATGTTACAACTCTTGGGTTTGCCTCCCAGGGCCCTGCCTCTAGCCGGGGTCCTTCCTTAGCTAGGGCGAGGGGCAAAAAAGGGTGTCAGCGTCTCTGCAGGCTCTTGTACTTTGTTGCTCACGTCCAGACATCACTTTGATCTCTTAATTCTGTGTTGGCTCGTTGGTTTTGGGGTCTTTTGGTAAGTTTGGTGGGGGTCCTCTCTTGTTGCATTCTGGGTCTGAGGTTATCTGCATGTACTCTGATGTCTCTTCCTTGCACTGTCCAAGAAGGGCCATCAACCTGGCTTTAGGCAGGGCACTACTGATACAAAAAGGGGAATTCTCAACAAAAGAGGGTTAACGACTGACACTTAACAGGTGGTTACAACATGCAGCTAACAAAGAACTCTCTTCGGCCAGCAATCAGCTCCCAACTCAACTTGTAACTCAGCAACGTTTCTTCTAAAAAAATGAGTAATGCTTTTTTTACTCATAACATCCTCCAGGCTGCCCCTCATCTGACCTCGAGAGAGTGAAAGGAGCAGAGCCTAGCCCCTCACCCCCTGGCCACAATTTTGTGGTATCCCTGCCCTTCCCAAGAGAAAACCCCTACAGTAAGACACTCCCCTTCTGCCTCCTCCTCCTCTCAGCCACATCTTTTGTTCTCTTAAGTATCAATCTCTTAGCAACAAATGGGAGAAAATATCCTAAGAGAAAGAAAAAAAAAGGAAAAATCCTAACCTCCAACACTGAGACAAATGGCAGTAATGGAGAAACATTTTGCAAGGGATGGACAGCATAATGACCCTGACAAGGTCAGGTGCACAGTGCAAATGGGCTGGAGCCTTACACTGCATGAGCCATCGGAATACTCCAGCTTCATGGGAACAATGCATTTAGTGGACAACCAAGAGACAGTGAGTTCTGTAGCAAGCAAGCTCAGGAATGATGAGACCTTCGTCCATGGCCTGATACACACTCATGTCTCTGCTGTGGTTGAGTCTCAAGGATGAACAGGAAAAATTCAGAGAGAAGATGAGAAAGGAGATAAGCAAGGGTAGTTCCCATATGACATCGGTGCAAACCTCTGAGAAACAACTGCTCGCTTTGAAAATTTAAAAAAGGCTTATTAAACCTTGACAAAAATATAAAAAATGGACTATATATAGAAAAATTCACAGCGCTGGGGACTGTTCTCGTGCATACCATGTGGCAGGTTCATCTTCAAGATGGATTCTCAGTCTTTTATACCCCTGGGGGTTGCATCAGCCAGCCCTGGCCCCTCCCAAGGTCTGTCAGTCAGCTCTTCTTTGCCATTTATCAGTGGAGATTGCTTTCTTGTAACTGGATTGGAGATCAGGTGTTGCCATGCCTCACCCCCTAAGCACCAAGCTTTTTCATTCCCAACTGCCCCATGCAAGGGGCACACGTGCAGCCTTCTTTGTACCTGTCCTAGACAACCCCGGCTGTCTGATGGTAACACTACAGGAGGGGGAAAAGGGAACTATGGGGAGAAGAGAGGACGTCTAAACTACAATAACGTAACTATATATCATTAAAGCTTTTCTTAATATTTACACAATAGTTATCCCTGAATTGCCTGAGCCAATCATCCCATTATCCATCTATAACAAAACCAGAGGCCTCAGTGTCAGTACCCAACATCCCCAGCTAGGGAGAGGGAGTACAGCTCATGAGTTGACCTGTGGCTCTTCCTGTATGAACATGGGGAAGACATGAGAGGGTGGAATGGAAAACCCATGTCTGTCCTAGCAGCATGGGTATGCAAGCTAAAGGAGGAAACTACTAACAGAGGGATTTCCACCCAAATGAATGCAGCCCCAGCTTCCTGTGACCAAGCTGCCAGGTATAACAGAAGGGAGCATGATATGTCAGATCCCCTTGAAGGAACATCCAGAATATATGCCCAGGGAGGGAACGGTAGCCAGAACTAGAGAGGCCCTGTCTCTAGCCAGGTAGAGGCCAGGTAAAATTGTGTCTTTTGGGCTGTGTGGATCCCTGGCACAGCAGAGCCATAGGTATACAAGGCTTTTGTTGACATTGGTGCACAGTGTACTCCAATCCCATCAGGACATGTGGGGGCAGAACCCGTTTCTATTGCTGGCGTGACGGGGGATCGCAGCAGTTGTCCCTGCTGGAAGCTGAGGTGAGTTAGACTGGGAAAGAGTGCAAGAAACATCCTATGTGACTGACCCAGCGGCCCCGTCTATTCTGGGCAGAGATTTCCTCTGGAGTGGTTATTTCAAAGACACAAAAGGACTCAGGTGAGCTTTTGCAACAGTTGCTGTGGAGGCAGAGGATGTTAGGCAAATGAAAGTTCTTGCCTGGACTGTCTAAAAATCCTTCTGCTGTTGGACTCTTGAAGGCAGGAGAGTAACAAGGACCAATTGCCACCTCAGAGGTGTGTCACCCACAATATCAGACAAATTGAGATGCCATGATCCACATCCACAAAATGATCTGAGAGCTGGAGAGCCAAGGGGTGGTCAGCAAGGCCCACTCCCCCTTCAACAGCCCCACTTGGCCTGTGAATGAGTCTGATGGAGAATGGAGATTGACTGTGGACAATTGTGCCTTGAATGAAGTGACTCCACCGCTGAGCGCTGCTGGGCCGGACATGCTGGAGCCCCAGTGCGAGCTGGAGTCCAAGGCAGCAAAGTGGTGTGCCACTACTGACATTGCCAATGCATTTTTCTCCATTCCTCTGGCACCTGAATGCAGGCCTCAGTTTGCCTTCTTCTGGAGGGTTGTGCAGTACACCTGGAACCAACTGCCCCAAGGGTGGAAACACAGCCCCACCATCTGCCATGGACTGATCCAGGCTGCACTGGAAAAGGGTGAAGCTCCAGAAAATCTGCAGTGCATTGGTGACATCATTGTATTTGAGAAAGGAGAAGGAATCATCCAGATTCTGCTGGAAGCCAGCTTCTCCATCAAAAAGAGCAAAGTCAAGAGACCTGTCCAAGAGGTCCAGGTCCTGGGAGTGAAGTGGCAGGACAGACATTCCTTACTGTGCACCAGCGGCCAGGAACGGTCAGCAGTGCAATGAACTCTTCAAAAACACATGGAAGGTAATGGGGGGATGGGACCCCCAAGCAGTGGGAGCTGCATTTAGCAAAGGCTACATGGTTAGCTAATAGCAGAGATTCCACCAACCAAGCTGGCCATGCCCAATGCAAACCCCTGTGCACAGCAGGTGGAGACAAAGTTCTGGTGGTGCACATGAGAGGGGTGCTAGGAAAGACTGTTGGGATTAATTCTGCCTCGAGCAAAGACAAACGCACCTGTGAGGTTGTCTTTGCTCAGGGACTGGACTGGACTTGGTGGATGATGCAGAAAGATGGAAAAATACAATGCATATCTCCAGGAGACCTTGTTTTTGGGGTGAATTGCGCAAGACACTGTGCCTGTATCCATATCTGCATGTATGTATCTATGTATGTATATAATTTGGATAATACACGGATGTATGTAGTTAAAAATTCAGTTTGTTGTAACATGTTGGTATGGGAAAAAAGTCAGGGTGGAAAATGTTGTGTGTTTGGGGTGTTTTTTTGTGAATTTTCTCTCATGTGTTACTTGAAAAGGGGAACGTGGCGAGGAAAGAGCAGTTGATGCCTGTGGGGAATGAATTGCCTGTGGGGCAACTGAGATGCAAAAGAACTGGCCAATGACTCTCCCATTCCACTGGAAAATTCCAGGCAGGGAGGGCAGGGTTGGGCACTGGCTTGCCGAAGGAATAACCAGGTGGCCATGCTAGGAGCAGGGCACTTTGGGCAGTTTTTGGTGCTTGATCCGGCACTGCTTCAGAATTCTTCTTGCCATCCATAGGTGAGCCTATTGCTTGATGCAGCTGCTGATTGACGGGGACTTTTCAACACTCGCTATCGCCAAGGAAGATCCTCACCATCTGTGTGGGTGCTTCATGGGAAATGGGACCTCACCTGTTTTCTCTCTCTCTGGAGAGAGGGAGCCCCAGGGGCTGCTTGACTGGAACCAGAGCAGAGCTGCCATCACCAGGATACTGCAAGAGGCAGGTGAGAAGCTGGGAAAAGCAGAGCCCCAGCTTCCCTGTGTCCCCGAGGCTGCCGTTAACCCCGGGGCTGGCTCAGGACTCGCAGCCGTGGCCCCTGAGGCCGCCGGGGCCGACAGCGCCCCCTGGAGCCAGGGCAGAGTCACTGCAGCCCCTCTGCCCCGCCTCAGCTCACAGCGCCCTCTGCCGGGTGTGCTCAGAACTACAGCAAAGGCAGAACTGCTCAACGGGTGGGAAGAGTCTGGCATTGCTTTGGGGGCGCTGCTGCTTGTTCTCTCCTCTTCACCTATACATACATATCTTTATATTCTAGTGAAGAACTGATATTTCTCTTCCCATATCTTTGCCTGGAGGCCCAGAATTTTCAAGTTAGAATGATTTGGAGGGAGGGGCCTATCTCTCCATTCCAGGAAGATTCCCAGCTTCCTTGGAAGACATCTGTCTTTTCAACCAGGACAATCTGCTATCATTAATGGAGAAATTGACCTAGGAGGTAAAGGAACTCACAGATGTATGCAGCTTCAGCCCTTGCCTAGGAATTGTTCCTGATCTGCACAAAACTGGGCCTTCTATGACTTGAAGAAGAGTCTTGGAATGATCTCTACAGCCCAGCTTTTACCTCCCTCAGAGTGCTCCTTCCCACAGTATGTCACACCAGTCTGGCACAGTTCCTGTGCAGGTGACATCCACTGCCACCAACAATAGGACCACTTTACCCACCACCAGAGAGAGGGTGCATGGATCATTCCATTTTCCCACATAAGATATGGAGCAGAAATCCCTGTTGTAAATCCTGCCTATTCTTTCTGAATAAGTACATACAAGCAAAGATGCCTTGTACAGACTCTACCTTGTTGGAACCCTGGTGATCAGTGGCACAGAGTCTAGCGGAGGATGCTGGAAGGACAATGCTGAGCCCAGTCCTTCCTGACACCTTTGTTAGTGAACAGGGTGAGAAGCCAGGCTGTGCACTCCCACACACCAGGAGCAGTGGCTGATCTGCCAGAGAGAAGTGCTGCCATGCAGAGGGACAGTTCAACAAGGGGGACAGTTCAATGACAAGTGCTGAGTCCTGTCCTTGGCAAGGAACAACCACAGGCAGCGGTGACTGCTGGGGGCCACCCAGTTGGAAACGTGAAGATTGGCAGGGTTCTGCTGGACACCAGGATGCCCATGGGGCAGCAATGTGCTCCTGCAGCAATGCAGAACAGCGTCCTGGGCTGCACTGGGAGCTGTGTCACAGCTGGCAGAGGGAGGGGATCCTTTCCCTCTGCTCCACAGCAGTGAGGCAGCCCTGGAGTGCTGGGCCCAGAGCTGGGCTGCCCAGGACGGGACACAGGGACAGACTGGACAGAGTCCAGCACAGGGCCATGAAGCTGATAGAGGGACTGCAGCGTCTCTGCCATGAGGAGAGGCTGAGAGAGCTGGCACTGCCCAGCCTGGAGCAGAGCAGGCTCAGGGCATCTCATCCCTGGGCATGAAAAGCCAGGGGGAGGCTGCAGAGGGGACGGGGCCAGGGACAGCCCCGGGGGCCTCGGGCACAGAGTGACCCAAAGGAGGGGCCCTCCGAGCTCAGGAGATGCTGCTGCACTGGGAGGGTGGCCGAGCACTGACGCAGGTGCCCGGGGAGCTGGGGGAGTCTCCATCCCTGCAGAGACTCAAAGGCACCTGGACACATCCTGGGCAGCCGGCTCTGGCTGGTCCTGATGGAGCAGGGGCTGGGTGAGGTGACCTCCAGAGGTGCCTCCAGCCTCCCCCAGCCTGAGATTCTGTCACTCTGACAACAAACAGGCTGCAGCTTCCTAAAGACAAATGAAAAAGCTCCACACATGGCAGCTTTCTCCTGCCTTCACCAAAGTGCTTCATGGCACATGTCTCCCTTCTGCAGATCCTTCCCTGGAGTGAGGATGCTCCTCAAGGTCACGCCTTGAGCCTGAGAGAAATGTTTGCCCATGGTCATTGGTTTGGCTGAGTGGCATCAATCTTTAATTAAGACTTGGTTTTTGCTGGATGGACTAGAATTGCTTCAATGTTGCTTCAGACATAATGCACTATACTGGAAGATATAAGTCTGTGCACTGGGTAGTAAATAGCCCTGACAAAGATCGTTTACTTTATTCATGATCATAATAAACTCTTTATTTTCCTATAAATATATTCTTAATCCTATGGAACACAGTTGTATAAAGGTTCCAACACACCTATACTATCCTTTAAACATAAACTACTGACTAAGTCTAAAACTATATCCAGCTGCAGCCTGGCTCCTCTCTGAGACGTTCAGGAAGCAAGGAGATCCCTTCTGCACCTTGTGTCTCCTGCCTGCTCCCTGCACAGCTCTCCAGGTGGTGCTGTCGCTCTTGGGCCAGCTGTGACTGCAGCAGGGACACCTGAAAGAGGCACAAGGCCCCGCTCAGACAAGCCCACGCTGGCAGGAGCACCTGCAGCCCCACGGTACCGGCTCTCGGGGCACACAGAGCCTCCAACTCCAGCCCTCACCAACACTCTGCCCTTGGGCAAGGGGAAAGGAACAGGCTCCCACACACAACAGAGCTCAGAGCATCAACAAGTCCAGCTCAAGGCTGCCAAACCCTTCCCACCTACATCCCTCAGCCACCACAGGTCTATTACAGAGACTCCCAAAGGGATTTAGGAACCCAGCTCTGATTTCCAGAGCAGATATTTGGGCCACTGACCCCTTTCTCCACAGGCTGTGCCTCAACACAGAGGCTGCTGCTCCCCTGAGCTACTGGAGGACTCTTAATTTCAAAAGTTGACAGATTTTGATGGGCAGACTTGGGGACAGGCAAGGTAAAGTAGTCTGGGGGAAACATTCTCATAAAAGTTCTGATTCTTCTCCTTTCAGGGTTTACCTGCACATTGGATGGGAGAGAGGGTCACAGAAAGCTGTCAGCAAACATGGAGCAAAAGCACCTCTGGACATCAAGGAAGGAGATCCCTGCTCTAAGACCCTGAACTGCACCAGACCACACTGGGGGCAAAAAGCTCTCACTGGAGGCTGTGCAAGAGAGGCCAGTGTGTGTGTGCAGGGACACGGGGCCAGGGAGGGAGGCAGCGCAGTGAAAGCCCTTGTGAAAGCCATGGGCTGCCACAAGAGAGAGAGCAAACAAAGGGCTGGGCCACAGCAGGGACAGGGAGAGGCAACGGAGCAAGCAGAGGTCTCCAAAGCACTGCCTGGCCTAAGGTGCCAAGTTCCAGAGGAGCCTGAGGCTCTGCAGAGGCAGCAAAAGCCCAATTTACCTGCTCACCACTTCTCCTGGGCACAGAGGATAATTCAGGCCTCTCTCTCTTCTCCTACTGAATACCAATGCCAGTGCCTGCCTGGATACAAGTCTATCCCTTCAGGAAGGCCAGAGCCCCTCTGGAAATTTTATCCGTGGTCAGTGCAGCCGGCAGAGTTGTCTCTCTTTTATCCTTCAAAGCAGCAGCCCCAGGCTTCAGCTCTTCCTGCAGGGTTTCCTTTTTACAGTCCAAGGATTGGAATCATTGCTGCTGACTTTGCATGTTGAGTGCATGCATTTCATTCTTCTTTTCCAGATCTCTCATCTGCTGCTGGTACAATTCCCGTTCATGCTGCCAAAACAGGGAGAAAAAGGGTCCCTCATTCCCTCTCTCCCTTTGCTTTTCATACCAGATCTGGACTCCTGCTGCAGGGGCAGGCACAGGCTGCCCCTCTCTCTCTGCCCCTCGGGATGCTGCAGAGCTTTGCTGGGCCCCCCTTGATGCTGCATCTTTTCCAGCTCGCTCAGCCTGTCCCAGCTTCCCTTCTGCCCTTCCCTGACCTCCTGCAGCTCCACTCCAGTGCTCCTTTGGGCAGGAGCTGCCAGAACTGCAGCCAGGATTGCAAGTGCACGCTAAGCAGAATTCAGGCAGTGCCACGAGGATGTGCTCTCCATCAGGGAGGAAGGGAAGAGCAAACAGCCCCAGCCTTTCATTCCCTGCCCTTGGGCTGACAGCAGTGATTTTCCACCTCTCCTGTGTAGAGTTTCCATGGCTCCATCCACCAGAGCCCCACTGCCCTCTCTGGCAGCAGCAATGGCCACATCAGTCTGTCATTCTCTGCTGCCACTCAGGACGAGTTCTCCCCTTGCAGGCACACATCCTGCTGGGGATCAGCACTTGCCTTTCCTCTCCTCTCTCCCCACTGGCTGCTCTCCGATGGCCAAGGACAAACACCTTTCTCTTAACAGCAAACTTGGGACTCTCCCCCCTCCTTCCAGATCCAGATATTTAGAAATCTGAACATGAGATTGGACACCAGGAGTTCCCCAAACCATGCAATGTCAATGGGGACACTGAGGACATGGAGAACTAAAGGTCCTAGGGCACAGAAGCCCAGAATGGAGGAAAATCAGCAGCAGCCTAAGCATTAACTGGCTTTGCCATGACTACAACATCTCCTCCTTATTCAGAGGAATGCAATTACAAAAGTTAAACTGAGAAAAGGTGCTCTTTAGAACTATGAACACAAGGCCCAACCATGGCTAGGAAATGGTTCTTTGTGGCATCTGCCAATCTCACCAGCACATTCTTCCTTTCCTTCTCCAGCTTTTCCAGTTTGGCCTTCAGCGATGCCACCTCCTGACGGAGAGCCACAGCCTCTTCCTGCCTTTCAGTGGCCTCTTTCTCCAGGGCAATTTGGTGAGAGATGTGCTTGGCTTCTGCCTGCACCCACTCTGCAGAAGGAAAGGAGAAGGAGAAGTAGAAGGAGAAAAGCAAAGCAAAGGCAAACTGTGGTGCATCCTGCAGAGACAACAGCACTGTCTTCTCTACCTGCCTGTGTTTGCCAGGCCCTAAACCCACAAAGGCTCCAAAGCTGACAGAAATGAAGGAAAATTCCAGGCAGAGAAAAAGACAGGAATGAAAGGGGTAAGGGTTCAGAGGGATAGGAAAGTGTGTTTGGCCCTGGCCTTGTACATGGTGAGCAACTCAGGAGAGACAAAGGAGAGGGGATGCCTGTGCAGCCCTCCTCCAGAGAGGCCAATAGCCTGGAGAATTTGGCAGGGACTGGAGTTTGGGGGGATGGAGCTGAGGCCTCCAGCTACAGCTCCTCAGCTGGTGAGACAGCATGGGGCAGTGAGTGGGAGAGGAGAAGCTGTACCTTGCTCAGTTTCCTCCAACTCCTTCTGCAGCTGCAGGTTGAAGGCTCTGAGGTTGTCTCTCTGAGCTTGTGCCTTCCTCAGTTCAAGCTCTACAGCCTCACACTGTATGGCCAAGGCAAGAACTTGCTCATCAGAGCTCTGGAGCCTCACACGCAGCTCAGACACCTCAGCCTTCAGCAGCTGCTTCTCTTGACTTGCCTGGTGCTCTCTCTTCTCTAGCTCTGCCAGCAGCATGGCCTGCATCTGGAAGATGGATGCACAGAGCCTCAGGGACATGGCTGCTCCTGAGGCAGCAGAGTGGGCCACAGGGAGAGCAACGGAGGAGAAATTATTTCAGGCAAAATCATGCCAAAACCAGAAGGCACAGAAGCAAGGATTGCAATGGAGACAAATGGAGAGAAAACAGGGATAGGGAGGCAATGGGCATCCTTGGGCTGCAGCTCTGAACAGCGGCTGAACTGGCTGTGCTGGAAGTGCCCTGCCCAGCCTGCCACAGCCACCTCTGTGTCCCCACATTGCCCAGTGCCTGGCACAGGCACCAACTCGGTCTGGGACAAAACGGCTAACAGAGGGACAGAGAAGCTCCAGAGGAGTCTGCTGCTGCTTCTCCTCCCACATTTCCTGCTGGGACCCGGGAGAGGATGGGGGAAAACTTCTGCAGCTGACACCAGATCCAGCCTCAGGCTCAGGGTGCAGCAGCAGCCCCGGGCAGAACACGGCAGCTGTGGATGCTGCTGGCAGGGGAAAGAGGTTGGGGCCTCCAAGGCAAAGGTGCTGTTGTGTGTCCCTGGAGAAGAGGATGCCACTGCACAGCTTACCTGTGTGTTGAGCTCCCGCAGTTGTGCAGCGCGGTTTGAAGAGAGCCGTTCGGCATGCTGAAGAGCAGATTGACACCGAGACACCTGATTTTTCAGTGTCAAGTTCTGTTCTTCCAGTGTCCTAAGGCACACATTCTTTTCCTCCAGAGACAGAATCAGCCTGGAAGGGAAGCAAGTGACTCATTACTAAATTATATCACATTTTAGCAACTCTTAGGACTTGCACAACCTTAGGGAAGCACTGCTCTGTCTGATGAGGTTTGTCTAAACAACTTGACTCTTTGTTCCCCCTGCAGTCCCAGCCCAGAATGTGCCTGCTCTGCTTTTGTCCCTGAAAGAACAGTGAGTTCCTGCCTCCATGCTCTACCTTCTTTTTGAGATGGGAATGTGAATACAAACCTAACAAAGTCTTGCAATGAAGACATTAGGGGAGAGGAACAATTTCCTTCTGACTAAACAGGCTCCAAAGCAGGGAGGCTTGGTCAGCATGGAAGAGACATTTCCTTCCCTCATCTTACACATCCAGGTAGGAGGAGCAGCACCCTAGAGCCAGGGCATCTCTGGCAAGTTCCCTAACATTTACCAGCACCCATCCTACTTTCAGCTGGAGAAACAAAGTGGCAACTGAGGCTTGGAGCACAAACTGATGCAGAAGGCTCAAGCCAAGCAGGAGTGCCCTGCCTTTCCTTTGTCTCCTTCTTGGAAGAAGAATCCTGAGGCACTGAAGCCTGGCAGGATCTGATCAGCAACAAGAGCCCTCCATACCTTGGTCCTGTTTCTTGCATTCTTTGCACAGTCAGAAATGCCTGTGACTGTGCAGGGTGGCAGGGACCCTGCTTGACCCCCTGCAGGCACCGGGGGACATTTGATGAGGAACGATGCAACAGAGACATTCTTGTTTCTGGGCTGCCTCCGAGGCCAATCTGGCCTAGAGCAGCAATCAGGGCCTTAAGATGGTTCTGCCCAGAAAAAGCATCAGATGCCAGGCTGATCCAGACCCCAAAGGCTTCAAGTTACAGGCCCCAAGGTGGAGCTGATGGATGGATCCAGCTCCTTACAGTGCAGCTTGGGCAGCATCAACACCCCCACTTAACAACACAATATCCCCTAGAGGGAAAGGGCTACCCCAAAAACCTTTGTCTACAGAAAAACTCTATCTGAAGGCTTAAATGTAAAGAAAATGAAACTCAACATCCAAGCAATGAGTTGTTTCTTCACGGAGGGTTCAGAATCTGCCACTTAGGAAATGCTGCCAGAGCCCCTGGCAGGTGCAAAGATGGCAAAGAGGGAATCCATTCAGCATAATGCAGAATCCCCAAGGCTTTCATTTACCTGGCTTTTTCCCTCTCTAGGGCATTCACTGAAGCCTGCAATTTTGAATTTTGCCGAGCCACTTCTTCCCATTGAGTGCATTCCCTCTTTTGTAGAGCCTCCCTCTGCTCAAGGATGAGATTCATTTCCGCTTTGAGGCCTTGTAGTTCTTCCTCGTGCCTCCTCTGAGATGCCTGGACTTCTCTGCGAGCTGCCTGCAGCTCCCCTTGCAGCTCTGCCTCCACACACTTCCTGGTGATCTCCAGCTGTGATATCTGCTGCTGAGCAGCACACAGACTGGATTGCAGGCTCTCCTTTGCTGACCTACTAGTTGCAAATATGGACAGACATGAGTTGCTTGCTCCAGACACCCACAGCCGCTTATTCCAGGACGACGTGGCTCAAGATCCCCACGCCTGAGGATGGAAAATGGGTCACCTGGAAACTTGTCCAGAGAAGGCCCATCTGGGCCATTTCCAGAGCAGAGCAGGGCCTCTGAGGGACTGCCCAGGCCTTCCTTATGGCCTGGCCTAGCACAGACTGCCCAGCCCAACTTGGCCACAACAGCCAAACCTTCACTTGCTGTTCCTGACCTATGACTCTGGGTAGCTGTGCCCAAACAGGCTGGAGCAACAAGCAAAAGCCCAGCCCCTGCTCACAGCCCTTCTCTCATCAGCACTTCCAAGCTGCTCTGCAGGGGGACAGAACAGACTCTTGTCCTGGCTGACTCCTGACTTTTTAATGCTCTTGGTAATGGACAGAAAGGTACATCATCTTCCAGACACCCAGTATTTAACGAGGCTTCAGAAGTACTTTGCAGATCCAGTAAAATCTCATGGCCACGGCAGCACTTGGAAATAATCAGAATAGCCTTTTGTCCGAATTACAACTACCTGAATGCAGAGACTGCAGTTTCAACCCTTGCAAGGTCAAGCAGTAGACTTGCTGCCTTTATTTGAGTGTTGCTGAACAAACACGCCCAAGGGACTTGTCCTTCCTTACACAGTAAGAGGGACCATGCAAAGGGACCTTGGCAGGCTTGGCAGCTGGGTGCCCATCAACAAGCAGCAACAATGCCCAGAGGCTGTTGAGAATTCCAAAGAGCTTTCCCTGCTGCTCTCTAACCAGCACTACATCCTGTCCCACACTTTTCAAGAGTGTGCTTGGAAGCAGAAATGCCTCAAGATGGCCAGCAGGAGCCTCTGGCTTCACCCTGAATGGCAGCGTGCTACTCCCAGCGTGCCAAGGTAAGAGCCTGGAATGCTGAAGATGAAGCTTCCTGGTCTGAAGATCAGGATCATGTCAAGCTAGTCGGAAAGGAACGAGGGATGTTCAATGCCCAGAATGAGGAACCAAACCCAAGAGAAACTTGAGTATCACTCAGCATCTGCATGGCTGAACTACTCCTCAGTTCAGGGCTGGCTGGATTGTGTTTGACATCACACAGGAGTGTGCTTGGCGGCACAAACAGGAGCCCAAGGTCACAAGAGCTTTGCTGGCTTTACGTGCCAGAAAAATTACCTTCACATCGTGGCTTTTTATTTTTTTAAATTCCCTTGAGATTCTTCCATATTGGGTCCATGCAATGTAAAAACATCTGAAAAGGCTCAGCTCCCTGCCTTTACCTGGTCTCTGCCAGCTGCCTGGCAAGGTCTTCTCGGAGCCCCTCGGTGGCTGCCAGTTGCCCCTCAAGGTCAGCCTTCTGGGCCAGCAGCTCCTTCTCTTCTCTGCCCACCTGGGCCACTTCATGCCCTTGGCCAGAGGATTCCTGGCTCAGCATCTCCAGACACCGGCTCGATGACTCTTGCTCTGGGGAAATCTGCAAGTGGGACAAGGTACAGCTGGAGCTCTTCCTGGGGAGCCCTGTGCAGAGCCAGCCAGTGCCACCTGACAGGCAGCCAGAGGACAAGGAGCACCTGTGCTCTGGCCTCAAAGTTTGACAGCACCTGCCCTATGCAGCTCTGATAGCCTGGCCTGCCAGAAGCCTCTGGCACTGTTACCTTGGAAGTGCTGTGGCAGGCCCTTCTGCCTTTCCTGGGACCAGACAGCTCCTTCCCTATAATATCCCTACTCCAAACTCTGTGTTGTCACCCCAAACCACTGCATCTTCCACAACTGCCAATGCAATTTACTCTAAGCACCAGCAGTGATCAATTTTCAGCCATTGATCCAAAATTCAGCCAGCTTAAGTCCATCATTCTGCTCACCTGCTCCATTCCTTCTCACACCAAAACCAGACTCCCATGTTTCCCCTTTTACAGGCACAGGATAAGCAGCTCCCCATGCCCAGCTTTTGGCCTGGAGCTGGTTTTAACAGCAAGCTCCAGAGCTGGATCAGTCATTCCAGGTGTGCCAGGAAACAATCTGGCAGTCAGTGGCCTCTGGCTGGAGTCAGGCACACAGACAAGGCTGCCTGCTGCAGCCCAGGCTGCTTTACCCAATGGGACTGACAGGGATAGACACCCACCTCTTCATGGGAAATATCACAGGAATAATTCAGGGACACTGGAATAGAATCAAAGTCAATGCCAGTGCCTGCCTGGATACAAGTCTTTCGCTTCACGATGTTCAAGTCTTTCTTCAGAGCCCCTTTGGCAAGTTCACTCTTGCTCAGTGCAGGACTCAGTACCTGAGTGCTGTCCCTCAATTTCTTCAAAGTAGCAGCCCCATGCTCCAAATATTCCTGCATGCCTTTCCTCTCCAATTCCAATTCTTGAGTATTTTCCCTGTGATTTCTCATCTCAGGTGCATGCATTTCATTCTCCTTTTCCAGATCTCTCATCTGCTGCTGGTACAATTCCCGTTCATGCTGCCAAAACAGGGAGAAAAAGGGTCCCTCATTCCCTCTCTCCCTTTGCTTTTCATACCAGATCTGGACTCCTGCTGCAGGGACAGGCACAGGCTGCCCCTCTCTCTCTGCCCCTCGGGATGCTGCAGAGCTTTGCTGGGCCCCCCTTGATGCTGCATCTTTCCCAGCTCACTCAGCCTGTCCCAGCTTCCCTTCTGCCCTTCCCTGACCTCCTGCAGCTCCACTCCAGTGCTCCTTTGGGCAGGAGCTGCCAGAACTGCAGCCAGGATTGCAAGTGCACGCTAAGCAGGATTCAGGCAGTGCCACGAGGATGTGCTCTCCATCAGGGAGGAAGGGAAGAGCAAACAGCCCCAGCCTTTCATTCCCTGCCCTTGGGCTGACAGCAGTGGTTTTCCACCTCTCCTGTGTAGAGTTTCCATGGCTCCATCCCCCAGAGCCCCACTGCCCTCTCTGGCAGCAGCAATGGCCACATCAGTCTGTCATTCTCTGCTGCCACTCAGGACGAGTTCTCCCCTTGCAGACACACATCCTGCTGGGGATCAGCACTTGCCTTTCCTCTCCTCTCTCCCCACTGGCTGCTCTCCGATGGCCAAGGACAAACACCTTTCTATTAACAGCAAACTTGGGACACTCCCCCCTCCTTCCAGATCCAGATATTTAGAAATCTGAACATGAGATTGGACACCAGGAATTCCCCAAACCATGCAATGACAATAGGGACAGTGTGGACTTTGAGAACTAAAGGTTTAAGTTTGCAGAAGCCCAGAATGGAGGAAAATCATCAGTAGCCTCAGCATGAACTGTCTTTGCCATGACTACAACATCTTCTCCTCCTTATTCAGAAGAATGCAATTACAAATTTCAACTGGGAAAAGGTGCTCTTTAGAACTATGAACACAAGGTCCAAAAACATAGCTAGGAAATGGCACTTTGTGGCATCTGCCAATCTCACCAGCACATCTTTCCTTTCCTTCTCCAGCTTTTCCAGTTTGGTCTTCAGCGATGCCACCTCCTGACGGAGAGCCACAGCCTCTTCCTGCCTTTCAGTGGCCTCTTTCTCCAGGGCAATTTGGTGAGAGATGTGCTTGGCTTCTGCCTGCACCCACTCTGCAGAAGGAAAGGAGAAGGAGAAGTAGAAGGAGAAAAGCAAAGCAAAGGCAAACTGTGGTGCATCCTGCAGAGACAACAGCACTGTCTTCTCTACCTGCCTGTGTTTGCCAGGCCCTAAACCCACAAAGGCTCCAAAGCTGACAGAAATGAAGGAAAATTCCAGGCAGAGAAAAAGACAGGAATGAAAGATTCAGAGGGAAAGTGTGTTTGGCCCTGGCCTTGTACATGGTGAGCAACTCAGGAGACACAAAGGAGAGGGCATGCCTGTGCAGCCCTGCTCCAGAGAGGCCAATAGCCTGGAGACTCTGGCAGGGACTGGAGTTTGGGGGGGATGGAGCTGAGGCCTCCAGCTACAGCTCCTCAGCTGGTGAGACAGCATGGGGCAGTGAGTGGGAGAGGAGAAGCTGTACCTTGCTCAATTTCCTCCAACTCCTTCTGCAGCTCCAGGTTGAAGGCTCTGAGGTTGTCTCTCTGAGCTTGTGTTTTCCTCAGCTCCTGCTCCACAGCCTCACACTGTATGGCCAAGGCAAGAGCTTTGTCATCAGAGCTCTGGAGCTTGACACACAGCTCAGACACCTCAGCCTCCAGCACGTACACAGAGTCCCTCAAAGAGCGTCCTCCTGCTTGGGACTCCTCCAGCTCCTTCAGCAGCTGCTTCTGCCGAGTTGCCTGGGAAGCCTCCATCTGCAGCACTGCATCCTGCAGGGCCTGGATCTGAAAGATGGATGAACACAGCCTCAGGGACACGGCTGCTCCTGAGGCCACAGAGTGGGCTGCAGGGACAGCAACGGAGGGGAAATGACTTCAAGCCAAACCCAGAAGGCACAGAAGCAAGGATTGCAATGGAGACAAATGGAGAGAAAACAGGGAAAGGGAGGCAATGGGCATCCTTGGGCTGCAGCTCTGAACAGCGGCTGAACTGGCTGTGCTGGAAGTGCCCTGCCCAGCCTGCCACAGCCACCTCTGTATCCCCACATTGCCCAGTGCCTGGCACAGGCACCAACTCTGTCTGGCACAACACGGCTAACAGAGGGACAGAGAAGCTCCAGAGGAGTCTGCTGCTGCTTCTCCTCCCACATTTTCTGCTGGGACCCGGGAGAGGATGGGGGAAAACTTCTGCAGCTGACACCAGATCCAGCCTCAGGCTCAGGGTGCAGCAGCAGCCCCGGGCAGAACACGGCAGCTGTGGATGCTGCTGGCAGGGGAAAGAGGTTGGGGCCTCCAAGGCAAAGGTGCTGTTGTGTGTCCCTGGAGAAGAGGATGCCACTGCACAGCTTACCTGTGTGTTGAGCTCCCGCAGTTGTGCAGCGCGGTTTGAAGAGAGCCGTTCGGCATGCTGAAGAGCAGATTGACACCGAGACACCTGATTTTTCAGTGCCAAGTTCTGTTCTTCCAGTGTCCTAAGGCACACATTCTTTTCCTCCAGAGACAGAATCAGCCTGGAAGGGAAGCAAGCGACTCATTACTAAATGATATCACATTTTATCAACTCTTAGGACTTGCACAACCTCAGGGAAGCACTGCTCTGTCTGATGAGGTTTGTCTAAACAACTTGGCTCTTTGTTCCCCCTGCAGTCCCAGCCCAGAATGTGCCTGCTCTGCTTTTGTCCCTGAAAGAACAGTGAGTTCCTGCCTCCATGCCCTACCTTCTTTTTGAGATGGGAATGTGAATACAAATCTAACAATGTCTTGCAATGAAGACATTAGGGGAGAGGAACAATTTCCTTCTGACTAAACAGGCTCCAAAGCAGGGAGGCTTGGTCAGCATGGAAGAGACATTTCCTTCCCTCATCTTACACATCCAGGTAGGAGGAGCAGCACCCTAGAGCCAGGGCATCTCTGGCAAGTTCCCTAACATTTACCAGCACCCATCCTGCTTTCAGCTGGAGAAACAAAGGCCAAAGTGGCAACTGAGGCTTGGAGCACAAACTGATGCAGAAGGCTCAAGCCAAGCAGGAGTGCCCTGCCTTTCCTTTGTCTCCTTCTTGGAAGAAGAATCCTGTGGCACTGAAGCCTGGCAGGACCTGATCAGCAACAAGAGCCCTCCATACCTTGGTCCTGTTTCTTGCATTCTTTGCACAGTCAGAAATGCCTGTGACTGTGCAGGGTGGCAGGGACCCTGCTTGACCCCCTGCAGGCACCGGGGGACATTTGATGAGGAACGATGCAACAGAGACATTCTTGTTTCTGGGCTGCCTCCGAGGCCAGTCTGGCCTAGAGCAGCAATCAGGGCCTTAAGATGGTTCTGCCCAGAAAAAGCATCAGATGCCAGGCTGATCCAGACCCCAAAGGCTTCAAGTTACAGGCCCCAAGGTGGAGCTGATGGATGGATCCAGCTCCTTACAGTGCAGCTTGGGCAGCATCAACACCCCCACTTAACAACACAATATCCCCTAGAGGGAAAGGGCTACCCCAAAAACCTTTGTCTACAGAAAAACTCTATCTGAAGGCTTAAATGTAAAGAAAATGAAACTCAACATCCAAGCAATGAGTTGTTTCTTCACGGAGGGTTCAGAATCTGCCACTTAGGAAATGCTGCCAGAGCCCCTGGCAGGTGCAAAGATGGCAAAGAGGGAATCCATTCAGCATAATGCAGAATCCCCAAGGCTTTCATTTACCTGGCTTTCTCCATCTCTAGGGCATTCACAGAAGCCTGCAATTTTGAATTTTGCCGAGCCACTTCTTCCCATTGAGTGCATTCCCTCTTTTGTAGAGCCTCCCTCTGCTCAAGGATGAGATTCATTTCCGCTTTGAGGCCTTGTAGTTCTTCCTCGTGCCTCCTCTGAGATGCCTGGACTTCTCTGCGAGCTGCCTGCAGCTCCCCTTGCAGCTCTGCCTCCACACACTTCCTGGTGATCTCCAGCTGTGATATCTGCTGCTGAGCAGCACACAGACTGGATTGCAGGCTCTCCTTTGCTGACCTACAAGTTGCAAATATGGACAGACATGAGTTGCTTGCTCCAGACACCCACAGCCGCTTATTCCAGGACGACGTGGCTCAAGATCCCCACGCCTGAGGATGGAAAATGGGTCACCTGGAAACTTGTCCAGAGAAGGCCCATCTGGGCTATTTCCAGAGCAGAGCAGGGCCTCTGAGGGACTGCCCAGCCCTTCCTTGTGGCCTGGCCTAGCACAGACTGCCCAGCCCAACTTGGCCTCAACAGCCAAACCTTCACTTGCTGTTCCTGATCTATGACTCTGGGTAGCTGTGCCCAAACAGGCTGGAGCAACAAGCAAAAGCCCAGCCCCTGCTCACAGCCCTTCTCTCATCAGCACTTCCAAGCTGCTCTGCAGGGGGA
Organism: Ammospiza caudacuta; assembly: GCF_027887145.1. Lineage (NCBI taxonomy): Eukaryota > Metazoa > Chordata > Aves > Passeriformes > Passerellidae > Ammospiza > Ammospiza caudacuta. Next base: position 5,457,254 of record NC_080607.1, read on the forward strand.
CAGAACAGACTCTTGTCCTGGCTGACTCCTGACTTTTTAATGCTCTTGGTAATGGACAGAAAGGTACATCATCTTCCAGGCACCCAGTATTTAACGAGGCTTCAGAAGTACTTTGCAGATCCAGTAAAATCTCATGGCCACGGCAGCACTTGGAAATAATCAGAATAGCCTTTTGTCCGAATTACAACTACCTGAATGCAGAGACTGCAGTTTCAACCCTTGCAAGGTCAAGCAGTAGACTTGCTGCCTTTATTTGAGTGTTGCTGAACAAACACGCCCAAGGGACTTGTCCTTCCTTACACAGTGAGAGGGACCATGCAAAGGGACCTTGGCAGGTTTGGCAGCTGGGTGCCCATCAACAAGCAGCAACAATGCCCAGAGGCTGTTGAGAATTCCAAAGAGCTTTCCCTGCTGCTCTCTAACCAGCACTACATCCTGTCCCACACTTTTCAAGAGTGTGCTTGGAAGCAGAAATGCCTCAAGATGGCCAGCAGGAGCCTCTGGCTTCACCCTGAATGGCAGCGTGCTACTCCCAGCGTGCCAAGGTAAGAGCCTGGAATGCTGAAGATGAAGCTTCCTGGTCTGAAGATCAGGATCATGTCAAGCTAGTCGGAAAGGAACGAGGGATGTTCAATGCCCAGAATGAGGAACCAAACCCAAGATACTTGAGTATCACTCAGCATCTGCATGGCTGAACTACTCCTCAATTCAGGGCTGCCTGGATTGTGTTTGACATCACACAGGAGTGTGCTTGGCGGCACAAACAGGAGCCCAAGGTCACAAGAGCTTTGCTGGCTTTACGTGCCAGAAAAATTACCTTCACATCGTGGCTTTTTATTTTTTTAAATTCCCTTGAGATTCTTCCATATTGGGTCCATGCAATGTAAAAACATCTGAAAAGTTTCAATTCCCTGCCTTTACCTGGTCTCTGCCAGATGCCTGGCAAGGTCTTCTCGGAGCCCCTCGGTGGCTGCCAGTCACCCCTCAAGGTCAGCCTTCTGGGCCAGCAGCTCCTCCTCTCTGCCCACCTGGGCCACTTCATGCCCTTGGCCAGAGGATTCCTGGCTCAGCTGCTCCAGACACCACGTCGACGACTCTTGCTCCTGGGAAACCTGCAAGTGGGACAAGGTACAGCTGGAGCCCTTCCTGGGGAGCCCTGTGCAGAGCCAGCCAGTGCCACCTGACAGGCAGCCAGAGGACAAGGAGCACCTGTGCTCTGGCCTCAAAGTTTCCCCAGCTCACTTCCCTCTTTTAGAGGCTCTGTGGCTGCCCAAAGCAACACATTTTGCAGAAGCATGCATCACTTTGCTGATGAACATGCATATCCCTGGCTAAGAAATGCGTGTGCCATCTTGAGCCAGGTGTGCACAGCAGTGTGCCTGTCTTCTAGTGCCAGAAAGAGCATCTGGGCTGATCTGGCTGCCACAACTCCCACTCCCACAGGTGCTGCCTAGCAATAAGGTGTTCAGAGCCCTGCTAACATCATCCCTCTCTTTCTCCAGCACATCCCTCTCAAGCTTCAATTCCTCCAATGTCTTCCTCTTGAATTCCAGTTGGATCTGCAAGGATGGCTCTTCTCCCTCGAGTGCAGCCAAGTTCTTCACTGTACAAGAAGGGGCAAGACAACTTTTCAAGAGAAAACCAGTCTCATTTCCAAAACCAACCTCCATCCTGTCCTGCTGCTCTGCCTCTCCCGCCTGGACTGATGCTTCCTTCTGCTGCTTAGTGTTCTTCTGCTGCAGACAAAAGGCTCCTGTCTCCGGGATTCCAGTGCATTGCAGCAGCATTTCCTTGGATTTCTCAAAGTTTGCACAGTCACTGCAGAGACAAGGCTCAGTCAGAAGAAGCAAGAGGACTGAAGAATCAGCAATGCCATTTTCAGCACTACAGGATCGATCTGGGGGCAGTGGGCTAAGGAAGACTTTGCTCTTTTCCTCCCAAGGAAATCCTCCAGAGGCAAAGGGAAAGGAAGGCAGGATTTTGCCTTCCTTCAGCCAGAAGCAGTGGCTGGGCAGGGGCTCACAAAGAACAGAATTCAGGGAAGCAGCACAGCAAGAAGAAGGAGTCTTCTATTCCAACATGGCTCTGCATTTCCCAGAGAGCCTTGGGAGTCACAGAAGAGCATGAAAAACCCAGACAGGACAATGCTCGAGAGCCACACTGAGGCCTACAGATGGTGGGCAGGTGATTTCTTCACCCAGGACACCTCTGACCTCCCAGACCTGGAAGTTGACCTGGAAGTTGATTGCCTCCGGAATGCAGGAGGAGGAGGAGGAGGAGGAGGCGGAGGAGGAGGAGGAGGAGGAGGAGGAGGAGGAGGAGGAGGAGGAGGAGGAGGAGGAGGAAATGCTCACCTACTAATTTCTTCTAGCAGTGAGTCTATGATCTGGTATTGGCTTCTGATCCTCTGGGTTCTCTCCTCTACTTGGTCAAACTGTTGCCACAAGCGCCCACAATTCTCTGTAGCTTCCCGAGCCAATTCAAAGGGATGCTGATCTTCAGTGGATGTCAGAGTTGAGAGGAGGTTTCCAGGAATGTTGGTGCAGATGATGGAATTGGCCATGCTGTCACCGTCGTCTACCAGCACCTGAATGCCCACATCCAGCTGTTAGTCAGATATTCTGTTCCTGTTCCAAAGTAGCACTGAGATGCTCTTCCGATCCCACAAGAACCAGTGTCCATTCATGGAGAACCAGTTTCAAAAGGCCAGCCAGCTCAGCACAGTTTACTCACCTCAGGGGCTCTGGAGGAACGTCCCTGGTGAGAAAGCCCTCGAGCTCCCTGCAAGTGCACAGGGAAGAGCACACTCAGACTGCATGGCTGCCCCTGAGGCAGTTGCCTCTAAGTGCTTCCCAGCCTGTCCCAGAGCACAGCACTTCCAGCTGAGCTCTTCCTCCCCTCCTTGGCAATATTTTCAGCCCAGGACTTTGACAGCAGCACAAACCAACAAGCTGCAAGGTGTCTCATCACTTCTAAGAACACCAGAAGGGGAACTGCCCAGAGCCCAATCCAACCAGGCCGTGAACACCCCCAGGGATCCAGGGGCAGCCACAGCTTCTCTGGCACCCTCAGAAAGCAGAATTCTCTCCCAATATCCCATCCATCCTTGCCATGTCTCAGTGGGAAGCTTTGTCCTGTCCCTGCAGGCCCCTGGCTTAAGTCCCTCTCCAGCTCTCTTGCAGCCTTTTCATGCATTGGAAGGGACTCTGAGGTCACCCTGAAACCTTCTCGAGCCTGGACAACCCCAACTCTTGCATCCTTTTCCCTTGGCACAGGTGCTCCAGCCCTTGCAGCATCTTCCTATCATCCTTGTGACCTTCTCTAAGCCACTGGGGATCATTTTGAAGATGTCAGGGAGAAACTCATCCTTGACTCTGGGAAGCACTGAGGCTGTGCTGTAATTTGGGTGAGGGGAAGGCAATGTAAAGCTGCTCCCTTGTTTGTGCCCATGGCCTCCAGTGGGAGAAGGACAGTGGAGGAGATGTGGCTGCGCTCTGGGATAGCCAGGAGCCCCCCATTCCCTGCCAGGCCTGTGCCCAGGGCAGCACCACAGCTGCTGCCAGCTCTGCAACAGCCAACTGTCAATCCCTTGCTAATCCCAAAGGGAACTGTTCCCCGAGGCACAGCCCAGGCCTGCCAGGTCCCGGCTGGGCTTGGCACAAGGAGAGCAGCGGCTTTGTCACTCACCCTCCGGGTCTCCATCTGCCCCTTGCACAAAGAGTGAGAAACTATCAGTGACCAAAGGCCCTTGGTCTATGCAGGGTCTAAACCCCAATTTCCAAAGGCTTTTGGTAATTTGCAAGGTGTAAACAACAATATTCAAAGGCCCTTGGCCTTTGCAAGGTGTAAACACCAATTTCTAAAGGTTCTTGGCCTTTGCAAGGACAATAGCACAAAGTGCCCTTGGCCTTTGCAAGGTCCAAGCCCCAAAGTTCACAAGCTGTTGACAGCTCCAGGGTACAAACCCCAATAGCCAGGAGCTGTTGATTGTTGCCAGGATCCAACCCCCAGCATTCCATGGCCTTTGTGACAGTTGCCAGGGTCATACACCCAACATTCCATGGCCTTTGTGATGGCTGCCAGGGCCCAAAGCCCAGCATTCCAGGGGCTGTTGGAGAGGCCCTCCCTGGCTCTCGCCCCATCCCAGCTCCCTGCTGCTCCTGGCACTGGCCCTGCTTCCCTTGGGTCCCCAGAGCCCTCCTGGGCAGCTGGGCAGGAACCTGGCTCAGAAGTCAGTTTGAAGGCTCAGCATCCTCAAAACCCACTGGCTCTTTAAGGATCTGCTCCATTCCTGAGTCACAGGAATTCTTCTGTCTACCCTGACAAAGGGCATATGTATGGAAAAGCCTAAAAAGATTCTTAGTCCTTACAAATATTCATGGAAAAAAAGCTTTGCTTTTGTAATAGCCACATGAGTAGGAAGCATGGTGTTTCTGGGGCTTTTCAAATTTCTACAGAGAAAAACCAAGATATGCAGTGTTTAAGGCTCACAAAATAGATTAAGAATTCTGAGACAGCCACGAGTGCATTTTTCCCTGCTCTGTTTGGCAATAAATCACTAGGTCTTGTAGGCAGAAGAAAAGTCTTGCTGCTTCCATCAAAGATTCCTCACTAGAACAGACCTTCAAGAACCAAATGGGTTTGTTTGAAGAGGCTTTGGCAGGTATTTTTTGCCCTCATCTTTGACAGTGTTCACCTGTGTCCTAGGGAGGATTTTTGTGCCCCTGTTGGCAGAAATTGGCTTCTGAGCAGTGCACAAATCCTGCGTGGAAGAGAAGAGCTGCACCTGCCTTCTGTAAGGCCTCTCTCTCCAGAGACACATGGCCCAAGGAAGTCAGTACCAAGTTAAGGTTCAGAGAGCGATGCAGCTTCAAGTCTCTTCTTCCACAAGAGCAACTTTGGGCTCCTTGCACAGCTGCAAAGGAGCAGCACAGCTCCTGGTGAAGGTCTGACAGCTCCTGCCTGGTCCTTGCACAGCTCTCAGGGTAGTTCTGCCGCTGCTGTCGCTCTTGAGCCAGCTGTGACTGCAGCAGGGACACCTGAAAGAGGCACAAGGCCCCGCTCAGACAAGCCCACGCTGGCAGGAGCACCTGCAGCCCCACGGTACCGGCTCTCGGGGCACACACAGCCTCCAACTCCAGCCCTCACCAACACTCTGCCCTTGGGCAAGGGGAAAGGAACAGGCTCCCACACACAACAGAGCTCAGAGCATCAACAAGTCCAGCTCAAGGCTGCCAAACCCTTCCCACCTACATCCCTCAGCCACCACAGGTCTATTACAGAGACTTCCAATGGGATTTAGGAACCCAGCTCTGATTTCCAAAGCAGACATTTGGGCCACTGGCCCCTTTCTCCACCGGCTGAGGAGCACGAGGGCTGCTGCTCCCCTGAGCTCCTGGAGGACTCTTCTACTTGAGCTGCTGGACCACCAGCCCAGGCATGAGGGGAATGTGGTGCTTGGGGTTTTTTGGTGCTTTCTTGAGGCATTTGAACACCCCAAGCCCCATTTTACTCATCCCCACTGTGAAAAACAAGGTTCACTCTCCTATAAAAATTTAAAAGTTGAATAAAGGACAATAAGAAACAAAGAGAATAAAGCAAAAGTTTTTGTGGCCAGGTGCTTGGCATTCAGCCAAGAGCACACCTGCTCTTTCAGAGATGTCTTTTACATACCCTTTCTACTGCATGAGCCTACTGCATAGTAATAACCAACTATGCATATTTAAACTTTTCCCCAAAGTAATTAATATTGTTTAACATGGCTCCTCCTTTGGTTGACCTTTTCAGAGCATGTCCATTTCATTGCTGTGGTTTGATTCTGCCCTTGTTATCACCTCCTGTTTGGGCTTTGGTCCATTTTTTCTACAGATGGTGGGTACTGATAATTGGCATGTCAGCAGCAGGGGGTCTCCATCATATGTTCATTGAATGTTATCCCAATCAAGCAGGCAGTTTAACACAGGCATCCTATATCAACTATTTAACTACTATGTCTAGGTTTAGTTAAGAAGAGAAAAAACTCTATACTTTTATAGAAAAGTTACTGTAATACACATATAGAATCCATCTTAGTATTTGTAAAAAGCCAATAAGATAATTTGTATCTATAAAAATACTTTCCCCAACAGCACCCATATCTGCACCCCTGATAACTGAACAGAGGGGCGGGGGTTTGGTTCCACAGGGGTCTGGCAGAAATTTTGGACACAATGTATTACCTATCAGTGCCCCACATGCCAATGCAAAGTGACTCTGAAAGGCAAAGACATCGTCTGAACAGGACTCAGTGACACTGGTGCTAAGGGCGGCTGTGTGACAGAGACAAGGAACGTGTGAGCCAGGGCACAAATGCTGCTCTGAGCCCTGGGGCCCAGGGAGCACTGACATCAGCAGGTGTGGCAGAGTCCCCGCCAAAGCAGAGTCCCCCCGAGCCCTGGCAGCGCTGGTGCCCATCTCCTGCCCCAGAGACCTGTGCCTCGAGAGGGATTCTCTGCCAGAGGGCAGCCAAAGCTGACGTGCACTGGGGGCTGTGCTCCATCCTACAGGGGCTCTTGGGAGGAGCACCTGGAGCAACTGGTGGCAACACTTGGTACGTGTCAGATGATGTTGCTCCTTCCTGGAATGATTTTTTCAAGGAAAGGATTAGCAGTAGCACAGAAAGACCAGCAGCTAGAGAATTTCACAGGACAAAGAGACTCCACCAAAACACTGTCATGTATCCTTGTGCTTTTCTGTCTCTCTTGCACTCTGAAAGAAAATGAATTGGCCCAGCCTCTGCTATTCAATTGTCCACGTACTGTGTGTCTTCCTGTGGCAGCTCCCGTGCAAACACAACTGGCTGCCTGCTGAGCACGGCAATGGACGGCCACAAACAGGGAGGTCCCCGGTGAACATCAAGGCAGACACCCGGGGAAGTGCAGAGGATAGGGATACCTCTGGGAGGAGAAGCCGTTCTGTGTCTCTGATGATGGTGCCAGGCCCCTGAAGGAGCAGCCAAGACAAGTGCTGGAAGCAGCCATGTCCTGCTCTTTTCTGCTCTCAGATGCACACGGGACAGATTTGTTGCCCACAGGTCCAGCAGACTTGATCCCGGAACGATGGAAGCCCATGCATTGGTGGTAGGGAATGGGCTCCAGCAAGAGCAAAGCAGGATCTTCCAGCAGCAAAGCCTGAGCTTGTGAAGCGAGCCATGTCCTCAGCAGACACCAAAGGGCTTCCCTCCAGCCCTGAATGGTGGCCACAAGTGCCTGCCTTTCTTCAGCACCTCCTGCTGCTTCCTTTGTTCCAAGCCAGTCCGTGATTTGCTCTGGAAGCTCATACAAGTGTTTTTAAGGTGCCATCACGAAGGAGAAGGACGGCAGCTGCAGCACAGCCTCATTTCCCTCTCACGACGGTATCAATGTTGCTGCCTGGGAATGCTGGCCTGTGGAAGGCAAATCTGCCCGCAAGCACAGTCATTGTAATCAGTCAGGGGCAGAGACTGCAGCAGCAGCTGCCAAGCATTGCTGTGAGGCTGGCAAGCCAAGAGAAAGCCATTGTGGCCAAGAGTGTTGAAGCCTTTTGCTAAACCACGTGCAATAGTGTCTACAGTGTGGCCCCTTTGGAATGGCAGCTGGTGCAGACGCCTCCTGGAGCAGGTGCCTGCGTTCGGGGTGCTGCTGTTCCTGTGAACCCTCTGGTGCTGTTTCTGTGGCATCCAGAGCCGCTTTGGCAGTAGCGACTCAGCAGCCCTGCTCGAGGAGACATGGCTGCCCTGGCCATGGAGGCAGAAGCTCTTTGGGTCCAGAGCTCTGTGTCAGAAGGGCCTCATCCTCAGCACCATGGCCTGGGCAGCCGCGGGGGCCCGGGCTGGCCGCCAGCCCTGCTCTGCCCACTGCCCTGGCAGCACCGAGTGACCGTGCCCCGGCAGGGCCCCCTTGCCCTCCGTGTCCCCAGCCAGCCCAATCTGGGCACCTCGGGGTATCCCCACCCTCCTGCTGAGGCCCAGCCTCCAGGGCTTCTGCCCCAGGCGTGGGAGCCTCCCTGAGGAAGCGCCAGAGCAGCCGGCTGTCAGGAACAAGGCTGACACCCATTTCCTCAGGGCTTCCCAACAGCGCGGCCCCTCAGGGGCCTCCTGTCCCCTCGGAGCCTCCTGCCACCCACTCCCTCTCACAGGGCCCTCGTGCCTTCCCAGCATCTTCTACCGTCAGAACCTCCGCAGCACCTCATGCCTTCACGGCCTCCCACTGCCCCGTCGTCCCCTCAGGGTCTCCCCCAGCCTGGCCCAGGTGCCCGGCAGCGGCGCAGCCCCACGGGAGCTCCAGAGGAGCCGCATCGAGAGGCACCTCAGAGGCCTCAGCAATGCAGCCAGCAACACACGGGTAGGAGGACACAGATGGCCCTTCCTGGCTGGGCAGGAGGGCTTGTGGCCATCTCCAGGCACCAGGCCGGCAGCGATCCCTGCAGCTCTGGCCCCTGCCCAGCAGCTCTGTGGCCAGCACAAAGGCTTCAGCAGAACCACCAAAGGCCAAGGGACTTGTGGCCATTTTCCCTTCTCCACTGCTCACCTGGGCAGCTCACTTGGCACTAGGAGCCGTTTTTCCCTCTTTTCCTGTGCCCTGCGGACACTGAGCACCAAAGAGAGCTCCTGGGAGTCTGAGTATTAGAACACATTCTATATTTATATCCTAAAAAAACAATGAAAAAGAAGAAATAATAATTAAGAAAAGAAAAATCCCCCCCGGCTCATATGGCCCCAGCAGACAGAGAGCCTCTCAAATCAGCTCTCCTCAGAGCACCAGCAGCACAGCCAGCTGTGGCCCCAGAGACAAGGCCGTTTCTTGCGGGCCCTGCGAAACTGATCTTGCACCTTCAGCAAGATGGAGCCCGGAGCTCTCTCCACAGCCCGGAGGACAAAGGCTGTTTCGAGAGCCAGGCTGCTGGTGGCAGGGCTGATGTCCTCTGTCTTGTTTTCAAGGGCTGCAAGAGAGAGGAACAGAGGCACGGTCAGATCTCGGATCTCTGGGGAGCCGAGGAGACGCCGGAGGCAGGGCCCTGCCAGCCGGCTCTGGCCATGGCCAGGAGGGAGCAGGGAGCAAGGGGATCAGCCCGAAGCTGCCGGACACTTGCCCCACGTGGGCCTGAAATGGGAGTGTGGGTTCTGGCCAAGGCAGCCCTGCTGCGCACAGGGAGCAGAGCCCTGGGCAGCGGGGCAGGGATTGCAGCTGCCCCCAGCAGCCGGGGCTGGCAGCCCTCTGGCCTCACTCACCCTGACAGATGTGGCGGAGCTCTCCCTTGTGGCCCCCGAGGTGCTGCCCGGCCATCCCTGAGAAGACAGAGCCTGTCAGGGCGCCAGCGGCACAGCTCCCTGCCAGCCCAGCGGCGCTGCCAGCCCTGTGGCCACACGGGCTCCTGGCCCCGGCAGGGCTCGGGCCGGGCCCTTGCCGCTCGCTGCCGCCCAAGGGCACGGCTGCGAGAGGGCGGCAGCAGCGCCGAGGGCAGGCGGGGCTTCACGGCGCCGGGAACGGATGGTGCTGCCGGGGCAGTAGCCGGGCCCGGGGCCGAGCTGCGGCGGGGTGAGGAGGAACAGGGTTGGGTGGAGCAGGGGGGCAGGGAAGGGTGGGAGAGGGTTTGGGAGGGCAGGGCAGGGCACGGCTGGGTGATGCAGAGTGGGCCGTGGTAGGGCCGGCCTGGCATGGGGCGAGGTTGGGCTGGGATGGAGTGGGACAAGGCGGGATAGAGAAGGGAGGAGCGGGGTTCGGTGTGGCAGGCTAGGGTTGGGTGGAGCTGGGTGTGGCAGGCCAGAGATGGGAGGAGCAGGGTGGGACATGGTGGGGCAGGGTAATCCCAGGCTCGTGGCTCACCGATGAACCTGATGGCCGCCTGTCACAGGGACTCCTGTGGGCTGTCCAGGTATAGCAACACATGGCACAGGTGCAAATGGATTGCCCTCATCACACAGCACTCCAGTATTGGATACACACACTGCTCTGGGGTCTTGGAGATAATTATGAGTTGGCGTGAATGTGACAACTTTGATCTACCGGAAGAAGAGGGGCAGGAACGGGTGTCCTGTGCTGAGGAAGCTCCACCTTAGAACCAACTGCCACAAGGACAAACATGCTGTGCTCTTTTCACTGACAGTTCCTGTCAGTATAAAGACTAACTGAAAGTGCAAAGCGGCTGAATGGAGCCCCACGGGACAGGTTGCAGAAGGTATTGAAGGAGAGGGTGGATCGAGCCAACTTGCTGAACTCAGAGCCTTCCATTTGGCCCTGGACATTGCTGAGGGAGAGAAGAGGCCAGAACTGTCTTTCTCCACTGTCTCCTGGATGCCAGACAATGCTCTGTGGAGGCCTTTCCTGGCTGGAAAGGTGGAAAAAGGCCAATTGGCAGCATAGGGGAAAAGCAGTCTGGGCTGCAGACGAATGGCAAGACATTGCCACTCAGGTAGAGAAGCTACCTGGGAAAGTCTGTCATGTGGGTGCCCACATGCCCAAGAGTTGAGCTAATGAGGAGCACGGAAAGAATGAAGAGGTGGATCAGGCTGCAAACATCAAGGTGTTACAGATAGGTTTGGATTGGCAACACAAGGGACAGTTGTTCACAGCTCAATGGGCCCATGGTGCCTCAGGCCATCAGGGCAGAGATGCCACCTCCAGGTGGGCACGAGAGCCAGGGGTGGAAGTAAGCATGGGCAGCATCTCCCAGGTTATCCATGACTCTGAGACGGGAGCTGCCATCAAGCAAGCTGAGCGGGTGAAGGCCCTGTGGTATGGGGGCCATGGTTCCAACAGAAGTATGGCCAGGCCTGGCAGACTGACTACATCAGGCTGCCTCCAACCCACCAAGGCAAGTGCTACATGCTCCCAATGGCGGAAGCCAGCACTGGATGGTTGGAGACCTACCCTGTGCCTCATGGCACTGCCCAGAACACCATGATGGGCCTTGAAAAGCAGCTCCTTTGGAGGCATGGTACCTGTGAGAGAACTGAGTCCAACAAAGGGACTCATCTCAAGGACAGCCTTATCAACACCTGGGCTAGAGAACCTGGCATGGAGTGGGTGTGTCACATTCCCAACCGTGCACCAGCGGCCAGGAAAGGTCAGCAGTGCAATGAACTCTTCAAAAACACATTGAAGGCAATGGGGGGATGGGACCCTCAAGCAGTGGGAGCTGCATTTAGCAAAGGCTACATGGTTAGTTAATAGCAGAGATTCCACCAACCAAGCTGGCCATGCCCAATGCAAACCCCTGTGCACAGCAGGTGGAGACAAAAGTTCTGGTGGTGCACATGAGAGGGGTGCTAGGAAAGACTGTTGGGATTAATTCTGCCTCGAGAAAAAACAAACGCACCTGTGGGGTTGTCTTTGCTCAGGGACTGGATTGGACTTGGTGGGTGATGCAGAAAGATGGGTAAACACAATGCATATCTCCAGAGGACCTTGTTTTTGGGGTGAATTGCGCAAGACACTGTGCCTGTATCCATATCTGCGTGTATGTATTTATGTATGTATGTAATTGGGATAAAACACGGATGTATATAGTTAAAAAGTCAGAGTCTGGTGTAACATGTTGGTATGGGAAAAAAGTCAGGGTGGAAAATGTGTGTTTGGGGAGGTTGGTGAATTTTCTCTCATTCTCTCATTTGTTACTTGAAAAGCGGGATGTGGTGAGGAGAGGGCAGCTGACACCAGCCCGCGAGGAAATAATTTCCCATAGGGCAATTAAAATGCAAAAGAACTGGCAGGTGTTTGTTCTATTGCCATCTGATAGACGCGGGCAGCTGTCTTCTGTTAATTTGGCTATCTGTTGAATCCATGTGGGGCAGTTTTCTTTATCTCTTCCACAACCAATCCTCCCTTCAGAAAATATCTTCTGTTCATGGGCCAGTGAGTGTCACTGCATGACTGATAAAATTACATCATCCCTGTGTGAGAAGCTTGTCCGAGAGGAGGAGCCAAGCATTCCTCTCTAGATATAATCTGAAATTTGGAAAACCACAGCAGCCTTTTTCCACTGGATTCCCAGAGGAACAGCTTTCTTCTCCACTGCATTTCCAGAGGAAGACCAAGCCCATCTACAACACCACTAGAACTTCAGAGGAAAAGTTCACCCTTCTACAGGATCACTGCTCCAACAAACCACAGCTGGCGCTGCAGGAGGACTGCAGCCATCATTTAATCAGACTGCTGCCAACACCCTGACCCACAGGGTGTCAGGTCATATTCTGACTCTGTCAGTGCTGTTTTGTATTACTGTGTTTTTATTGTTATATTTTCTTTTAATTTTTTTCCCCTAAAAAAGAACTGTTATTCCTTCTCCCATATCTTTCCTGAGAGCCCCTTAATTTCAAAATTATAATAATTTGGAGGGAGGGGCTTTGCATTTTCTGTTTTAGGAAGGTTCCTGCCTTTCTTAGCAGACACCTGTGTTTTCAAACCAGACAGGTACCTATATTATACTAGCAAAGAAATAGTAGAGATTATGAGTCAGTGTAATTTACCACCAAATTAATGATGGTGTTCATAGAGTCCTTTCACTCAGCCCTCAAAGGAGTAACTGCAGGGTGGCATCCCAACTCTGGGTAGAGACCCCCACACATTTCCAGGGAATGTGCAGAAAACTTCTGCTATGTGAAAGTTTGATGTAGCTTTCATAGTTTGAAAAACAGTGTGTTTGCCAGTCACAAATTGCATCTTATCTTTCCACATCTTGCTTCCACAGCAAGAGGTTTACTGTCAGCTACAAGTGTCACTTCCATGGCACCTGACGAGACAAGCAGTCTTAAGAGAGTTATCCCACCAATTAGCACGAACAAGCAACAGATAAGCTCTTGTGGCAGGGGAGATGCCCTGCCACACCAGGGCACCCTGCTGCGCCTTGCCCGGTTTCCTACAGGCAGAGCACAGCCTGGGCTCTGCTCCAGCTCTCAAGCTTCCCTGGCTGAGCATCCCTGAGGCACTCTGGCAGTCACACTCCCACCACCAGACTGTTCCTGCAGGGAACAAATCCCCTTTGCAGTGGGTGGCTCAGGTGAGCTGAAAGGGGCCCTCACTGACTCCCCGCACCCCCCCCACTCTCACACAGTCAGACCAGGTTTCCCAGAGCAGAGTCTCCCGTGTCTCATTCCACAAAACAATTTATTTGCAGTGCAAGAACACAGAAACAGCTCAAGCCGGTGCCTCCAGGGAGGGACTTTGAACCCCTGGGCTGTTACGCCTTCACAGTCTGAGCACAGCAAAGTCTCAGCTCTTCCTCCCAGGGCTTGGCATCTGCCCTGTCTCTGAGTGGCCGCTGACCTGGCCATGCCACAGGTCCTCGGGCTCTTTGTCCTGCCAAGGGTCAGCAGGTCATGGGCTCTTCCCTCGGGCTCCTGCCAGCCAGAGCTCAGCCTGGAGCTGGCAGTGCAGCTGCACCCTGAGCTACCTGCACCAGGTGTATTCCTCAGCACCTGTGCTTTGCAGCTGCCGAGGAACGGCACACAGGGCCTCCTGCTTGGCCTCCGGGACCGCACGCTGGAGCTGCTGGAGCTGCCTGAGCACAGCCCCAGGTGTGGATGCTGTGAACGCGCTGGGGGCTCACGGCCCTGGGGGCTGAGCAGGACCTGGGGCACAGGGAAGCTGGGGCACAGCCGATGCTGCTCCTCCCCTGGCCAAGATGGAGAAGAGCTGCAGCTGGAGCGGGTGCCAGAAACGGCTTTGGGAGCCCAGGAACACCATCCCTGGGCTGCGCCCCTCGCTGTTTCCCGAGAGCCCCGTGGGGATCAATCACTGCACCTCCAACAGATTGCTCTGCCTGTCTTCGCCTTTGTGCGAAGAGCGAGGCTGGCAGGGCTCTGCAGTGTAAAAGCTGCCCCAAGGAACCAGACAGGCTGGAGGAACGGGCACCAGAGATCTCACCAAATCCAGCCAAGAAGGGGTGGGAAGTGAGAGTGTCATCAAACAGGAAAAAAGAAACTTATCCAATACCAATTTCATGTGAAAAAGCAGACACTTCTTTATTCAGGTGCTGGCAACACAGGGGTAACTCCTCTGGAAATGTGCTCCACCTAACCCAAAAAACCCATCCATTTTATATACTTTTTCTGCTGAACCATCATTACGTGCGTTCTTTTACATATTACGCATACTATGCCCACTCTTAAATTTAACCTTTACATTGATTGGTTCTAATAGTTAATAACTTCATCAATATTCTTATTCTAAAACAATCATTGGTCATGTCTCCTGAGGTCTACGGACTGGAATCCTTAATATTAAAATCAAGATGCGAAGGATAGTGGTTTCCAAGCAGTCTTACTGGTAAGCATGACTCCTGATATTTCTATACCTTATATTTCACAGTTGTCTACTTATAATCATAGCTTTTATATTATCGACTATTTGATCAAAACATTCATAACAAGAGCAGACAGGAGCAGCAGAAGCCAGGGCAGGGGAGATCGGGAAGGCGGCAGAGAGATGTGTGGGCTGAAGGGGATCCTGAGGAAAGGGGGGGGAGGGGGCTTTCCCTCAGCCCATGCTTCTCTTCTGTTTCTCAAAACATGACCAAGGAATCTCATGTTGCCAGGGATGGGCCAAATATCCAGTGTGCTGCAATTTCCCCAGTTGTGGCTGCTTGGCCATGACAAGGAAGAAGGTCTAAAAAGGGAAAGGGGGAAAAGCAGCCCCAAACTGGGCATCTTTGGAGAGGCAATTCCTGCCATTCCTTCCTGTTGGTGAGGAGGCTGTGCCTGACAGAATGACACGACAGGGGAGGGGGAAGGGGCCTGTGGACAGGAGCTCTCAGAGCTGGGTCACACGGAGGGGGTGGCCCACAGAGCTGCCCAAAGGAGCCTCCAGGTGCCCCCCTTCCCCTGAGGCGTGGTGGGCAGCTTCCGTGGGACACAGTGTCAGCACATGATGTGACAATGCGGGGATGTGACATCACCATGATGAAACAATGCCCATCACTGGGAAACCTCTGGAGCACCAGGAGTCAGCGTGGGATTACAACACCACGAGAGCTCTTGGAAGGAGCACTGCTCAGCATCACAGCACCATGAGAGCTCTTGGAGGGAGCTGTGGGGCTCCATCTCACTGCTGGTGTCCTGCCAAAAGGCAGAGGCACTGCTGAGTGCCCTGGCAATTACGGGGGGGAGAGCAGTGGGCTGAGAGAGAGAGCTTAGCTGGGGGACCTGGGGCTTGGGGGTCTGCTCCAGGGATCCTCAAGACTCTCAGCTCCTTCTCTTGCACCTGCTGTGCAGGAGGCCTATTGCGCTACTGCCCAATTGTCTGTGTCTTCCCAGCTCAGCCCAGAACTCCACACCTGAGAGACTGAGCCACCAGTCTGATGGATCCTAACCTGCTGGAACTCCCACTTGGAGTCAAGATCTATGTGAAGCCCAAGTCCAAGTCTGTCTTCTCCAGGGGAAAGCTGGGGGAAAAGGTAAAGGAAGTAAAAGAGTGCAGAAAAGCTCTCCTCTTTCATGGGGTCCCCATCATGCACAGAGAACTTGTGGCCACCTCCTCTACAGCAGGGGCTGCAGCCCTACAGTCAGGCAGGGCTGGGCAGAAGAGTGAAGTTCCAGGTTCTCTGTGTTCTTCTCTTGGAACACAGAGAAGAAGCACTTGTCAGTCTCCCCACTGGTTTCTGGCACTGTGCATGTATGTGGCTGGGCCCCTGCCTGCAGTAGGCAGCTGTGTTTGTCCTGGTGCCAGGGCAGTGAGTCCCTCCAGCTGATCCTGCCATGTCGAGTCAGGCTCTGGTGCATCTTTGAGGGACACTTCCACCTTCTCCTGCTTATTCTGTTGGCATTTTTGGAAGAGCTTGGGTTTTCCTGGTTGGGGAATGCACACACTGTCCTCCTCCTCCTCCTCCAGCTTGCACTGCACCTTCCCACGGCAGAGACTTGCCAGGGGCCAAGGCAGAGGCAGCTGACACAGCCCTTGAGCCTGCCTAACCCAAGGAGACTGGTTTCATCCACTCTCCACTGGCTGCATTTGAAGCACTGGGCCGGACCTTTTCAGTTGTGGGTGGGTCAGCAGCTCCTCCTGAGGGCCTAAGGTGTCTATTTGCTGCTGGGGTTTGTCTTCTGTCCCTCGGCCCATCCCATCACAGCCCAGCCTGGCCCAGCACAGCCCTGCAGCCTTTCTGTGAGGGTGTCTGTGTCTTCAGAAGGACAGTGAAGAGTGTTGGTCTTCAAAGTACCTTGCTCTTCTCACAAGTACTGCATGGCACCTCTTTGCTGCTCTCCTGCCTCCTTCATACTCTGGGAAATGTCTCTTACAGCTATATGGGCTATCTCCTTCTTTCGATCTGGACGATCCCTACATGCACCAGCAGCTGGACCTGCAATACAACTGCCTGCATGACCCCCACCTTCAGGACTACCACAAGCGCAAGGACATCCTGCGGATGCTGAAGAAACAGGGCTGTGTCACCAGTGAAAACAAGGTAGGTTTGGACATCAGGCTGATCAAGAGCCCTCTTCAAGCAGGGCTCCCACAGCCCTTGCTGCAGCTGCTGCTGCTGCCAGAGGACAGGGCTGTGCATTGCTGTCCCTGGGAGCAGAAGCAGCACCAACATCCTCCTGGCAAGCCCCAGTCCTGCCCTTCTCAGCCTGCCCTACGCTGCCTGTTCAGCCCTGGCTGGGGGGACAGCAGTGGCACCAACACCAGGGTATGGGGAGAGGGCTTGGGGGCAGCTCCTCTCCCACTGGGCTCGGGTGGTTCTGGGGAAGGCCGACTGCATGGCTTGACAGTTTTGGGGGATTCTGCCCTCGTCCCTCCATAGGTGATTTGCACTGTGAAGGAGTACAACGACTACAGGCACTACCTGACCAGGACCAAACTGCAGGCAGAGAAGATCTTGGCGCAGCAAAAAGTAGGCAAAGCGTTGTGTTCAGGGGCATGGGACTGTGCAGGGCGGTGCTGCTGGGCCGGGCGCTGTGGTGGGGAAAGGACTCCAGGGCTGGGAGCTGAGCCAGCACAGGGCACTGAGCTGGGCACGGGCAGCAGGGCCATGTGCAGGCACACACCGTGTTGAGGGAAGCCCTTCTCCCCTGCCCTCGTGCCTGGCTGAAGCAGAGTGCTGGCCTGGGCCTGCGGGACTCCTCAGCATGCAGGGGCTGAGTGCTTGTCCAGGCACCATGACCCACAACCTGGTGTCACCTTTCAGGAAGGGTTTGTGCCACTTTTGGCCACATTAAAGGATGGCTCCAAACTGCCGGGAACCACTGACACTTCCAGCCGGGCAGAGCGGCAGCTGCAGCCTCAGAAACCTTCTTGCCCACCTCCACAGAAGAGCAAAGAGACCTCCCTGAAGTCCGGGATATTCAGAAGAGAGAAAATGCCTTTGGATGAGGGCCAAACCCACTCCACAGCTGAGCTGGGTCAGGAAGATTCCAGCAGAGCTGCTGACTCCCAGCACAAGTCAGACAACACTGCTGACAGCTTCTTTAAAGCTGTCCTTGAGCAGCTGACTGCAGCAGAAGCTCAGAAGCTCCAAGACCTGGTCATGACTGTTGTGTACAAAGTGTTTGCAAAGCTGATGGTTCCTGGGGACCAGCGTGTCAGCTTTTTAAGGAACGCTGCTCAGGGGATCAGAGGAAGTGGTTTTGGCAGCTCTGTGAGAACAGAGCCTGCAGAGACACCTCTAGACCACCACCAGGAACTAGAACTGGTGGCCAAGGAACTTGTAGCGACAGCGTTGGAGATCTTGGGGGACTGTGTGGAGACCAAAGCTTCTGAGCCAGGGAGGGCAGCCAGGCAGAAGGAGCAGCCTGTTGATGGAGGAGCCACCCAATCAGACACATCCAAAGAAGCTGAAACATGCAGAGAACGTATACATGCCCTCCTTGATGATCTCACCATCCAAGTTGTTAAGAATGTTCACAGCCTCTTGAAATCCATGATTGGTTTTCAGTTTGGAGAAGACTCCAGCTGTGAGTACATCGAAATCCTGAAGCTTCCCAAGGGTAAGGTCTCCAACAGACAGATGCAGCCAGGATTTCCTGGATCATCCCAAGAACAGAGCCAGGAAGAAAGCACAGGAGTAAAGATGCCTGCCTTGGGACCACAGCTCCATGCAAAAGGGACTGGCTATGCCAAAACCATGGAGCCTGAGAATCCTGCAATGGTGAAGGAGAGCTCGGTGAGAGAAAGGAATCCAGCAATTTCAGGCAACACTTTGGACATAAGGACCATGGCAGACCAGATCGTTCACTCTGTATTACAGCAGGTTGTTTGGCATAGGCCTGTACCAACCTGCAGACACAGTTTTCAATGACCTGTCCCAAGCTCAGCCACATCCAAAGGCGGAGAGGAGAGCTGTGCTGCTGAGGACAGCCTCCCCTCCGTGGACCCACAGTTTTCCTGACAGCCCACCCCTCCGGAGGGTCCGAAGCCCCCTGCCCAGGCCGGAGCACGGCGCAGATCAGTGCATGTAAAGTTCGCCGGAGGCGAGTGACGCGTGTGGCAGGAGAGCTGAAGGGCCTCTAGTCAGCAAACTTCACACCCTTGTTCCATCAATAAAGAGCTTACTCCTAAGGCCTTGCTTGTGCTTCCTCCAAACCAGGCCAAACTGCATCCATGCATTTTCCCTGTTCCTCCATATGTCCCTGCCCAATCTCCTCCCACAAGCTGCCCAGAAACCCCCAGAACCTCCCAGAGTCACCCAGGACCCTCCCAGGACCATCTACCCTCCTATATCTCCCACCCAGGACTCTGTACTACCCACATGCCTCTCATATATCTCTTCCCAGCCCCTCCAGGACTGCCTGAAACCCCTCAAGGAGTCCTCAGCTCCCTGTGCCTGTCATATCCCATATCTCCCCTCCATGACACCCCAGGACCCTGTACCTCCTTGTATCCCCCCCAGTTTCTCCAACCGTATCCCCACTTGGGACCCCCTAGCTTCCTGCATCCTCTCATATTCCCCCCATATCTCCCCTTATTTCCCCTACCAGACCCCTGAAGAACCCCCTCAGCCACCACCAGATAGTCCCAGATTTGCCTGGCCCTGCCCCAGGACTGCCCCAGGATGACTTGTACCTGATGGTGGAGAGCCATTGTCCCCCATATCAGCCCCCACAGAGCCCCCAGGATCCTCCCCAGATCCCCCTCAGCAGTGGAGTGCAACCCACACAGGACGAGGGTGCGGGAGGGGTGGAAGACCATGGAGTAGCTGGTGGTGGCCAGGGGGCTTCCTTCTGCCCCAAGCCCCAACCACTCCCAAGGGCCCTGTCACGATCCGTCCTCACGGACGGGTTTTGTGATGGTTCGTCGATTGATCTCAGGGTGCAAAAACCGACATGGCACAGGGGATTTGCAGTGATTATCAAAACAAATATACCTTTGTTGAATGACCACAGCAAAATGGAATAGTGAGAGATTAAGGGAGAGAAAAGATAGAGAGAGAAGAGAGAGAGAAGAGAGAGAGAAAGAGGCGGGTATAGCTACCAAATGTAGAGACGAAGTCCTTTGGTCCAGTCCAGTCTAGGGTCCACCTGTTACGTTGGGGAGATCTCAAAATCTCCAGCTAACTCAGAGGTTTTTATTATGATAATTCTATTGGAAATTGTGAGGTGTGGGGGAAACAGATACAATAAGGAATAGATATAACAGGTAGTCCATGTTCTCAGCAGTAAACAAGAGCCACTGTCTTCTTGGTCCAATGGTCAAAACGTGCAGGCAAGCATCTCGCTTTGGTCAGCTTGCCTCGCCCCCGGGCTGGGGTTTCAGTCTCACTCCTTGAAAGGAGCAGAGGGGGCCTTTTCACATCCCCCTGTTTACAGAAATTGGCTTCTGAGCGAGGCACAAATCCTGCATGGAAGAGAAGAGCTGCACCTGCCTTCTGTAAGGCCTCTCTCTCCAGAGACACATGGCCTAAGGATGTCAGTGCCAAGTTAAGGTTCAGAGAGCGATGCAGCTTCAAGTCTCTTCTTCCACAAGAACAGCTTTTGGCTCCTTGCACAGCTGCAAAGGAGCAGCACAGATCCTGGTGAAGGTCTGACAGCTCCTGCCTGGTCCTTGCACAGCTCTCAGGGTAGTTCTGCCGCTGCTGTCGCTCTTGGGCCAGCTGTGACTGCAGCAGGGACACCTGAAAGAGGCACAAGGCCCCGCTCAGACAAGCCCACGCTGGCAGGAGCACCTGCAGCCCCACGGTACCGGCTCTCGGGGCACACAGAGCCTCCAACTCCAGCCCTCACCAACACTCTGCCCTTGGGCAAGGGGAAAGGAACAGGCTCCCACACACAACAGAGCTCAGAGCATCAACAAGTCCAGCTCAAGGCTGCCAAACCCTTCCCACCTACATCCCTCAGCCACCACAGGTCTATTACAGAGACTTCCAAGGGGATTTAAGAATCCAGCTCTGATTTCCAGAGCACACATTTGGGCCACTGACCCCTTTCTCCACAGGCTGTGCCTCAGCACGAGGGCTGCTGCTCCCCTGAGCTCCTGGAGGACTCTTTACTTGAGCTGCTGGACCACCAGCCCAGGCATGAGGGGAATGTGGTGCTTGGGGCTTCTTTTGTGCTTTCTTGAGGCATTTGAGCACCCCAAGCCTCATTTGACACATCCCCGTTTTTTACTTGTATGCCAATTATGGCTTTAATTGATTTATATTTATTAATATTTCTTAGGCTTATACTAATTTTACTTAATTTTGAGGGATTCTTAAAGGGGCTTTGTGGTTTTCTTCGTTTTGCCACGTTTAGTGCACAATCTGCTTTTTCTACACTCCATTGTTTAAATGTAACCAAAATATACCCCTAAATATTTCAGACCTCTAATATATTGCATTTTGGTCAGTTTTGTGTAAATTTCGGGGAGATGTTGAGGCTTTTGGGGGTTATTTTGTGGAGCCGCCCGGGCAATGCCTGAGGGGAGTTGGGCTAGGGCGGGAAGTGCTCAAGCCCCGCCCCCGTCCCGCCCAGCCAATCACTGAGGGTACTTTTCCCCGCCCGCGCTTTGGGCGGGAGCCGCCCCCCGGTGTCAATCCCTGAGGGGGGTTCGGCTGAGGCGGGAACTTCTCCCCCCCTCCCCTCGCCGATCCCTCCCGGCCCTGCCCTGCCTCGCTGCCCGTGGCCACTTGTGCCTCTGAGCTTGCCCCAGCTGCCCCAGCAGCCTGGGCTGCTTTGTCCTGGTTCATTCTCCCCCCTCCCCAGGCAGTGGAGCTCCAGCGCCCCCCGCCTCTGGGAGCGGAACATTGGCCTCGCTAGAGGGTCGTGTCCACAGAGGAGACGCAGGAGTCCTGTAAATGTGCCTTGGTAGGAACAAAGGGAGAGAGTCCAGCAGGCGTGTGCCCAACGGGGTTTCTCTCAATCCCTTGGAGCAAGTAGCCTTCTTTGCTCCTTTCCCGGCTGCATTTTCTCCTCATTCCCTTTCCTCCCCTTGGCTGATGTGAAATATGTGTATCTTACGATTGGCTTTTCACAAATATTAAAATGAGTATTATATTTGTTCGGTTAGATAGTTATGCTGTATTAATTTTCCTAAGTAGTATGTTAAATTTAGTTTTAGTTTATAACATAATGTTAAAATGGAAACTATGTTATGTAAGATATTTTTTTTAAGAGAGCACTCGCACCAAGGCAGGAGCCACAAGACTCCCAAATCTTTCAGAGAAAAATAATTTATTGCTCTCTCATCGACTTCTTCCCACCTTGCTCAGCCCTGAAGATGCCGCTAGTATTGAGTGGAAGAAGCTGACACTGACCAGACAGAATCCTTTGTTTGAATAGAATTTATGCATCATGTATGAGGTGTTTGAATATGCAAGTCTATTTCTTTTAAAGGTTATTCTTCTGTTAATGTGTGTCCTTTTTCGGGCTTATTTGGCCAGAAAGAGGTACCCAGACTGTCCATAACTCTTTGTTTTTGTCTCATACTGCCTTAATCCCAATGGTTCAAATTTTTATTACTCGAATTATATTATTATTTTTATAACCATTTTATTACTATTAAAGTTTTAAAATTTAAAAAAAAACATGATTGGCATTTTTCATAGCTGACCTACTTGGGAGGTACTTGGGACTTCCCGATCCGCCTATACATGTCCCCCTTATTGTGTGCCCTCTGTAAGACATACAAGTAATTATCATTGCAATCAACTGAATCCATTATTGTATTTTAGAAAGCTTTACTAATTGGCATGGACTTCTTCTCAGAGAAGAAGAATAAAAACTTAATTGGCTTTTGAAAATTAACTTTATGAGAAATGATGCTCACTTTTAAAATTTCCAAGGTTTATTAAACCATAACAAAATTACAACAAAAGACTGTGTAAAATGACTACATAATATTTGGCTTTCACATTTATGTATTAGCTTTTGCATGTTGTCAGTGATTATAAGTATTTAGAAACAGTGCCAATTGTACCTCTTTTTATCTGCTTGTGAATATAATATAATCTATCAGCTTAAGTATGCACTGTATTGCTCATAGAAATAGTAGTGTAATGAATATAATATCTATGTATCACTTATGGAGTATTGTCCTATAGAAAAGGCTTCTGTGTAACTAAGAAGAACAGTGTAGGGCTATTCACTGACCGATCCGTCCAAATTATAAGATAACCGTGACACAAACTAGAGCACCCAAGGACAATTAGAGAATACCATGTTACAGTTAAGGAGGACATACTAAATCCTTATCAGAGAATGTAAAACAGCAGGATGGGGACACAAGTAAAAATAAAATATATTGACCTGATATCCAGGATGTCATGCAGATAAGCCAGAGTTAGAAGAAATCAAACAAAGGAGTTCCCAAAACATCAGAAAGTCCACAGGAATGTTTGAATAACGTACGAAACACCTGAAAATGCATGTATCTCAGCGATGTAACTGTATAAAGACAACACTGGCTGTATATACCAGTGTGTTCTTTGGCTGTTGGCCAGGAGCACTCCAGCACTGGATTTTTGTCTCTTATTTTATCCCTTATTAAACTTCAGAAAAAATTCTTTGTCCTCAGCTCTGTTTCTCACAAGACTGCATAAGGAAAAATTGCAGAGCTGGGAGCATGGAACCAAACTGCCATGTGCTCATCTACAAATATTTCTGTTCCTGGGGGTTGCGTCAGCCAGACCTGGCCCCTCCCAAAGTCTGTCTGTTAACTGTTTTTCACCCTCCATTGGTGGAGACTTTCTTGCAACTTGACTGGAGGTGAGGTGCTGTCATGCTGCGCCCGCTAGCAGCAAGCTTTTCCCATCCCATGCAAGGGACATGTACACTGCCTCTCTTCACAAGACTTTCCCAACCAAGGCTGTCTGGCAGCAACAGTACTGCAGGGGGAAGCGGATTATGGAGAGAACAGAGGATGTCTAAACAACAAGATTATGATAACATGACTACACATCTTTTAACGTATCTACAATTTTCATCCCTTAATTGTGAAAGCCAATTCATCATGTTACCTATCTATAACTACTTCTCCACCCAGAGTCAACTTAAAGCTAATCAGAGCCCCCCAAACTCCTGTGTCACCTTCCCCAGACCCCCAAAACATCCCCAGAGACCCCCCAACCCTTGCTGCGCTGGTGGATGAGTGACTCTATGTGTTTGGAGGTGGGGAGGGGGCTCAAGGGGTCCTGGGTGAATCCTAGGGGGATTTGGGGCAACTACAAGACCAGGGCACATGGGGAGTTTGGGGGAGCCAGGGAAAATTCAGAATGGGGGCAAGGTGGTGGCATCTGGGAGGCTGGGGTTGGCAGCTCTAATGATTCGAGGTCAGGATAAGCCCTGAGGGGAGTTCTAGGGGGGTTTAGGGAAAGTTTTGGGGTTCTACAGGACAGAGGGGGGCTGGGGGTTGGAGGTGCTGGAGGAATTTGGGGAGGGGTGGTTGTGTGGTTTCCAGGGGCTGGGAGACCACTGGGTCAGCTTGTTTGGAGATGGGATGGGGAGTTTGAGGGGAGGTCTAGGAACATTGAGGGGGGCTAAATGGGCTGGGAGACCTTCAGGAGATCTGGAGGGCTGGAGGAAATTTGGAATAGGGCAGATATGGGAGGCCTGGGGTGGACGACTTGCTCTGTATCTTTGGAGGTGGGGAGGGGGCTGGGGAGGATGATTTTGGGGCCCTTCCTGATTTTTGGGGGGAGACCACAGAGCTGAGGCCAATTTCTTCTTTCATCTGGGTGGGGGGTTTAGGGGTCCCAGCTTCTTAGGGTCCAGGGTCCCTTCCTGATTTTAGGGACCCCTTGATTTTGGGGTCCCCTCCCCAGGCTGCACATCTGAGGACGTTTTCTCCTCAGAGATGTTCCAGTTCCTGCTGTGAAGGGGGGCCTGTGAGAGTCTATCCAAATTTCCCCTCATCTGCCTCACAATTGTCATTTGAGGACCACTGAAGAGAAAACCCCCTCTGTTTAGAATCTCTGGCTCTGTAGGAGAAAGTCACATGCAAACAAGGCCCTGAGATCTGAGAGCATTTTTAAGCTACAGTTTTCACAGGTGTTTGCTGTGTGCTACACTGAGCCCAATGAGAAGAAGAAGGGGACACCGTGCCCTTTTTGCAACAGTAGCCTTGGAAGCTGTCCCACCTCTCGACCTGGCTGGACTTCTCCTGAGTTTTGGGTGGTCCTCCACAGAAGACCCTCACCTGTTTTACAACCACCATGACAGACAGACTGAGATGTAAGGAGCCTATCCATCAAGGACTGAGACCCTTATGTGAAAAGGCCCCTCTGCTCCTTCCAAGGAGTGAGACTGAAACCCCAGCCCAGGGGAGGAGTGTGGGGGAGGCAAGCTGACGAAAGCGAGATGCTTGCCTGCAGGTTGTGACCGCTGGACCAAGAAGACAGTGGCTCTCGTTTACTGCTGAGAACATGGACTACCTGTTATATCTATTCCTTATTGTATCTGTTTCCCCCACACCTCACAATTTCCAATAGAATTATCATAATAAAAACCTCTGAGTTAGCTGGAGATTTTGAGATCTCCCCGACGTAACAGGCGGACCCTCGACTGGACTGGACCAAAGGACTTCGTCTCTACATTTGGTAGCTATACCCGCCTCTTTCTCTTCTCTCTCTATCTTTTCTCTCCCTTAATCTCTCACTATTCCATTTTGCTGTGGCCATTCAACAAAGGTTGAATATTGTTTTGATATTTGTTTTGATAATCACTGCAAATCCCCTGTGCCATGTCGGTTTTTGCACCCTGAGATCAATCGACGAACCATCACAAAACCCGTCCGTGAGGACGGATCGTGACAGGGCCCTTGGGAGTGGTTGGGGCTTGGGGCAGAAGGAAGCCCCCTGGCCACCACCAGCTACTCCATGGTCTTCCACCCCTCCCGCACCCTCGTCCTGTGTGGGTTGCACTCCACTGCTGAGGGGGATCTGGGGAGGATCCTGGGGGCTCTGTGGGGGCTGATATGGGGGACAATGGCTCTCCACCATCAGGTACAAGTCATCCTGGGGCAGTCCTGGGGCAGGGCCAGGCAAATCTGGGACTATCTGGTGGTGGCTGAGGGGGTTCTTCAGGGGTCTGGTAGGGGAAATAAGGGGAGATATGGGGGGAATATGAGAGGATGCAGGAAGCTAGGGGGTCCCAAGTGGGGATACGGTTGGAGAAACTGGGGGGGATACAAGGAGGTACAGGGTCCTGGGGTGTCATGGAGGGGAGATATGGGATATGACAGGCACAGGGAGCTGAGGACTCCTTGAGGGGTTTCAGGCAGTCCTGGAGGGGCTGGGAAGAGATATATGAGAGGCATGTGGGTAGTACAGAGTCCTGGGTGGGAGATATAGGAGGGTAGATGGTCCTGGGAGGGTCCTGGGTGACTCTGGGAGGTTCTGGGGGTTTCTGGGCAGCTTGTGGGAGGAGATTGGGCAGGGACATATGGAGGAACAGGGAAAATGCATGGATGCAGTTTGGCCTGGTTTGGAGGAAGCACAAGCAAGGCCTTAGGAGTAAGCTCTTTATTGATGGAACAAGGGTGTGAAGTTTGCTGACTAGAGGCCCTTCAGCTCTCCTGCCACACGCGTCACTCGCCTCCGGCGAACTTTACATGCACTGATCTGCGCCGTGCTCCGGCCTGGGCAGGGGGCTTCGGACCCTCCGGAGGGGTGGGCTGTCAGGAAAACTGTGGGTCCACGGAGGGGAGGCTGTCCTCAGCAGCACAGCTCTCCTCTCCGCCTTTGGATGTGGCTGAGCTTGGGACAGGTCATTGAAAACTGTGTCTGCAGGTTGGTACAGGCCTATGCCAAACAACCTGCTGTAATACAGAGTGAACGATCTGGTCTGCCATGGTCCTTATGTCCAAAGTGTTGCCTGAAATTGCTGGATTCCTTTCTCTCACCGAGCTCTCCTTCACCATTGCAGGATTCTCAGGCTCCATGGTTTTGGCATAGCCAGTCCCTTTTGCATGGAGCTGTGGTCCCAAGGCAGGCATCTTTACTCCTGTGCTTTCTTCCTGGCTCTGTTCTTGGGATGATCCAGGAAATCCTGGCTGCATCTGTCTGTTGGAGACCTTACCCTTGGGAAGCTTCAGGATTTCGATGTACTCACAGCTGGAGTCTTCTCCAAACTGAAAACCAATCATGGATTTCAAGAGGCTGTGAACATTCTTAACAACTTGGATGGTGAGATCATCAAGGAGGGCATGTATACGTTCTCTGCATGTTTCAGCTTCTTTGGATGTGTCTGATTGGGTGGCTCCTCCATCAACAGGCTGCTCCTTCTGCCTGGCTGCCCTCCCTGGCTCAGAAGCTTTGGTCTCCACACAGTCCCCCAAGATCTCCAACGCTGTCGCTACAAGTTCCTTGGCCACCAGTTCTAGTTCCTGGTGGTGGTCTAGAGGTGTCTCTGCAGGCTCTGTTCTCACAGAGCTGCCAAAACCACTTCCTCTGATCCCCTGAGCAGCGTTCCTTAAAAAGCTGACACGCTGGTCCCCAGGAACCATCAGCTTTGCAAACACTTTGTACACAACAGTCATGACCAGGTCTTGGAGCTTCTGAGCTTCTGCTGCAGTCAGCTGCTCAAGGACAGCTTTAAAGAAGCTGTCAGCAGTGTTGTCTGACTTGTGCTGGGAGTCAGCAGCTCTGCTGGAATCTTCCTGACCCAGCTCAGCTGTGGAGTGGGTTTGGCCCTCATCCAAAGGCATTTTCTCTCTTCTGAATATCCCGGACTTCAGGGAGGTCTCTTTGCTCTTCTGTGGAGGTGGGCAAGAAGGTTTCTGAGGCTGCAGCTGCCGCTCTGCCCGGCTGGAAGTGTCAGTGGTTCCCGGCAGTTTGGAGCCATCCTTTAATGTGGCCAAAAGTGGCACAAACCCTTCCTGAAAGGTGACACCAGGTTGTGGGTCATGGTGCCTGGACAAGCACTCAGCCCCTGCATGCTGAGGAGTCCCGCAGGCCCAGGCCAGCACTCTGCTTCAGCCAGGCACGAGGGCAGGGGAGAAGGGCTTCCCTCAACACGGTGTGTGCCTGCACATGGCCCTGCTGCCCGTGCCCAGCTCAGTGCCCTGTGCTGGCTCAGCTCCCAGCCCTGGAGTCCTTTCCCCACCACAGCGCCCGGCCCAGCAGCACCGCCCTGCACAGTCCCATGCCCCTGAACACAACGCTTTGCCTACTTTTTGCTGCGCCAAGATCTTCTCTGCCTGCAGTTTGGTCCTGGTCAGGTAGTGCCTGTAGTCGTTGTACTCCTTCACAGTGCAAATCACCTATGGAGGGACGAGGGCAGAATCCCCCAAAACTGTCAAGCCATGCAGTCGGCCTTCCCCAGAACCACCCGAGCCCAGTGGGAGAGGAGCTGCCCCCAAGCCCTCTCCCCATACCCTGGTGTTGGTGCCACTGCTGTCCCCCCAGCCAGGGCTGAACAGGCAGCGTAGGGCAGGCTGAGAAGGGCAGGACTGGGGCTTGCCAGGAGGATGTTGGTGCTGCTTCTGCTCCCAGGGACAGCAATGCACAGCCCTGTCCTCTGGCAGCAGCAGCAGCTGCAGCAAGGGCTGTGGGAGCCCTGCTTGAAGAGGGCTCTTGATCAGCCTGATGTCCAAACCTACCTTGTTTTCACTGGTGACACAGCCCTGTTTCTTCAGCATCCGCAGGATGTCCTTGCGCTTGTGGTAGTCCTGAAGGTGGGGGTCATGCAGGCAGTTGTATTGCAGGTCCAGCTGCTGGTGCATGTAGGGATCGTCCAGATCGAAAGAAGGAGATAGCCCATATAGCTGTAAGAGACATTTCCCAGAGTATGAAGGAGGCAGGAGAGCAGCAAAGAGGTGCCATGCAGTACTTGTGAGAAGAGCAAGGTACTTTGAAGACCAACACTCTTCACTGTCCTTCTGAAGACACAGACACCCTCACAGAAAGGCTGCAGGGCTGTGCTGGGCCAGGCTGGGCTGTGATGGGATGGGCCGAGGGACAGAAGACAAACCCCAGCAGCAAATAGACACCTTAGGCCCTCAGGAGGAGCTGCTGACCCACCCACAACTGAAAAGGTCCGGCCCAGTGCTTCAAATGCAGCCAGTGGAGAGTGGATGAAACCAGTCTCCTTGGGTTAGGCAGGCTCAAGGGCTGTGTCAGCTGCCTCTGCCTTGGCCCCTGGCAAGTCTCTGCCGTGGGAAGGTGCAGTGCAAGCTGGAGGAGGAGGAGGAGGACAGTGTGTGCATTCCCCAACCAGGAAAACCCAAGCTCTTCCAAAAATGCCAACAGAATAAGCAGGAGAAGGTGGAAGTGTCCCTCAAAGATGCACCAGAGCCTGACTCGACATGGCAGGATCAGCTGGAGGGACTCACTGCCCTGGCACCAGGACAAACACAGCTGCCTACTGCAGGCAGGGGCCCAGCCACATACATGCACAGTGCCAGAAACCAGTGGGGAGACTGACAAGTGCTTCTTCTCTGTGTTCCAAGAGAAGAACACAGAGAACCTGGAACTTCACTCTTCTGCCCAGCCCTGCCTGACTGTAGGGCTGCAGCCCCTGCTGTAGAGGAGGTGGCCACAAGTTCTCTGTGCATGATGGGGACCCCATGAAAGAGGAGAGCTTTTCTGCACTCTTTTACTTCCTTTACCTTTTCCCCCAGCTTTCCCCTGGAGAAGACAGACTTGGACTTGGGCTTCACATAGATCTTGACTCCAAGTGGGAGTTCCAGCAGGTTAGGATCCATCAGACTGGTGGCTCAGTCTCCCAGGTGTGGAGTTCTGGGCTGAGCTGGGAAGACACAGACAATTGGGCAGTAGCGCAATAGGCCTCCTGCACAGCAGGTGCAAGAGAAGGAGCTGAGAGTCTTGAGGATCCCTGGAGCAGACCCCCAAGCCCCAGGTCCCCCAGCTAAGCTCTCTCTCTCAGCCCACTGCTCTCCCCCCCGTAATTGCCAGGGCACTCAGCAGTGCCTCTGCCTTTTGGCAGGACACCAGCAGTGAGATGGAGCCCCACAGCTCCCTCCAAGAGCTCTCATGGTGCTGTGATGCTGAGCAGTGCTCCTTCCAAGAGCTCTCGTGGTGTTGTAATCCCACGCTGACTCCTGGTGCTCCAGAGGTTTCCCAGTGATGGGCATTGTTTCATCATGGTGATGTCACATCCCCGCATTGTCACATCATGTGCTGACACTGTGTCCCACGGAAGCTGCCCACCACGCCTCAGGGGAAGGGGGGCACCTGGAGGCTCCTTTGGGCAGCTCTGTGGGCCACCCCCTCCGTGTGACCCAGCTCTGAGAGCTCCTGTCCACAGGCCCCTTCCCCCTCCCCTGTCGTGTCATTCTGTCAGGCACAGCCTCCTCACCAACAGGAAGGAATGGCAGGAATTGCCTCTCCAAAGATGCCCAGTTTGGGGCTGCTTTTCCCCCTTTCCCTTTTTAGACCTTCTTCCTTGTCATGGCCAAGCAGCCACAACTGGGGAAATTGCAGCACACTGGATATTTGGCCCATCCCTGGCAACATGAGATTCCTTGGTCATGTTTTGAGAAACAGAAGAGAAGCATGGGCTGAGGGAAAGCCCCCTCCCCCCCCTTTCCTCAGGATCCCCTTCAGCCCACACATCTCTCTGCCGCCTTCCCGATCTCCCCTGCCCTGGCTTCTGCTGCTCCTGTCTGCTCTTGTTATGAATGTTTTGATCAAATAGTCGATAATATAAAAGCTATGATTATAAGTAGACAACTGTGAAATATAAGGTATAGAAATATCAGGAGTCATGCTTACCAGTAAGACTGCTTGGAAACCACTATCCTTCGCATCTTGATTTTAATATTAAGGATTCCAGTCCGTAGACCTCAGGAGACATGACCAATGATTGTTTTAGAATAAGAATATTGATGAAGTTATTAACTATTAGAACCAATCAATGTAAAGGTTAAATTTAAGAGTGGGCATAGTATGCGTAATATGTAAAAGAACGCACGTAATGATGGTTCAGCAGAAAAAGTATATAAAATGGATGGGTTTTTTGGGTTAGGTGGAGCACATTTCCAGAGGAGTTACCCCTGTGTTGCCAGCACCTGAATAAAGAAGTGTCTGCTTTTTCACATGAAATTGGTATTGGATAAGTTTCTTTTTTCCTGTTTGATGACACTCTCACTTCCCACCCCTTCTTGGCTGGATTTGGTGAGATCTC
This sequence comes from Ammospiza caudacuta, assembly GCF_027887145.1. Lineage (NCBI taxonomy): Eukaryota > Metazoa > Chordata > Aves > Passeriformes > Passerellidae > Ammospiza > Ammospiza caudacuta. Next base: position 5,487,762 of record NC_080607.1, read on the forward strand.
TGGTGCCCGTTCCTCCAGCCTGTCTGGTTCCTTGGGGCAGCTTTTACACTGCAGAGCCCTGCCAGCCTCGCTCTTCGCACAAAGGCGAAGACAGGCAGAGCAATCTGTTGGAGGTGCAGTGATTGATCCCCACGGGGCTCTCGGGAAACAGCGAGGGGCGCAGCCCAGGGATGGTGTTCCTGGGCTCCCAAAGCCGTTTCTGGCACCCGCTCCAGCTGCAGCTCTTCTCCATCTTGGCCAGGGGAGGAGCAGCATCGGCTGTGCCCCAGCTTCCCTGTGCCCCAGGTCCTGCTCAGCCCCCAGGGCCGTGAGCCCCCAGCGCGTTCACAGCATCCACACCTGGGGCTGTGCTCAGGCAGCTCCAGCAGCTCCAGCGTGCGGTCCCGGAGGCCAAGCAGGAGGCCCTGTGTGCCGTTCCTCGGCAGCTGCAAAGCACAGGTGCTGAGGAATACACCTGGTGCAGGTAGCTCAGGGTGCAGCTGCACTGCCAGCTCCAGGCTGAGCTCTGGCTGGCAGGAGCCCGAGGGAAGAGCCCATGACCTGCTGACCCTTGGCAGGACAAAGAGCCCGAGGACCTGTGGCATGGCCAGGTCAGCGGCCACTCAGAGACAGGGCAGATGCCAAGCCCTGGGAGGAAGAGCTGAGACTTTGCTGTGCTCAGACTGTGAAGGCGTAACAGCCCAGGGGTTCAAAGTCCCTCCCTGGAGGCACCGGCTTGAGCTGTTTCTGTGTTCTTGCACTGCAAATAAATTGTTTTGTGGAATGAGACACGGGAGACTCTGCTCTGGGAAACCTGGTCTGACTGTGTGAGAGTGGGGGGGGTGCGGGGAGTCAGTGAGGGCCCCTTTCAGCTCACCTGAGCCACCCACTGCAAAGGGGATTTGTTCCCTGCAGGAACAGTCTGGTGGTGGGAGTGTGACTGCCAGAGTGCCTCAGGGATGCTCAGCCAGGGAAGCTTGAGAGCTGGAGCAGAGCCCAGGCTGTGCTCTGCCTGTAGGAAACCGGGCAAGGCGCAGCAGGGTGCCCTGGTGTGGCAGGGCATCTCCCCTGCCACAAGAGCTTATCTGTTGCTTGTTCGTGCTAATTGGTGGGATAACTCTCTTAAGACTGCTTGTCTCGTCAGGTGCCATGGAAGTGACACTTGTAGCTGACAGTAAACCTCTTGCTGTGGAAGCAAGATGTGGAAAGATAAGATGCAATTTGTGACTGGCAAACACACTGTTTTTCAAACTATGAAAGCTACATCAAACTTTCACATAGCAGAAGTTTTCTGCACATTCCCTGGAAATGTGTGGGGGTCTCTACCCAGAGTTGGGATGCCACCCTGCAGTTACTCCTTTGAGGGCTGAGTGAAAGGACTCTATGAACACCATCATTAATTTGGTGGTAAATTACACTGACTCATAATCTCTACTATTTCTTTGCTAGTATAATATAGGTACCTGTCTGGTTTGAAAACACAGGTGTCTGCTAAGAAAGGCAGGAACCTTCCTAAAACAGAAAATGCAAAGCCCCTCCCTCCAAATTATTATAATTTTGAAATTAAGGGGCTCTCAGGAAAGATATGGGAGAAGGAATAACAGTTCTTTTTTAGGGGAAAAAAATTAAAAGAAAATATAACAATAAAAACACAGTAATACAAAACAGCACTGACAGAGTCAGAATATGACCTGACACCCTGTGGGTCAGGGTGTTGGCAGCAGTCTGATTAAATGATGGCTGCAGTCCTCCTGCAGCGCCAGCTGTGGTTTGTTGGAGCAGTGATCCTGTAGAAGGGTGAACTTTTCCTCTGAAGTTCTAGTGGTGTTGTAGATGGGCTTGGTCTTCCTCTGGAAATGCAGTGGAGAAGAAAGCTGTTCCTCTGGGAATCCAGTGGAAAAAGGCTGCTGTGGTTTTCCAAATTTCAGATTATATCTAGAGAGGAATGCTTGGCTCCTCCTCTCGGACAAGCTTCTCACACAGGGATGATGTAATTTTATCAGTCATGCAGTGACACTCACTGGCCCATGAACAGAAGATATTTTCTGAAGGGAGGATTGGTTGTGGAAGAGATAAAGAAAACTGCCCCACATGGATTCAACAGATAGCCAAATTAACAGAAGACAGCTGCCCGCGTCTATCAGATGGCAATAGAACAAACACCTGCCAGTTCTTTTGCATTTTAATTGCCCTATGGGAAATTATTTCCTCGCGGGCTGGTGTCAGCTGCCCTCTCCTCACCACATCCCGCTTTTCAAGTAACAAATGAGAGAATGAGAGAAAATTCACCAACCTCCCCAAACACACATTTTCCACCCTGACTTTTTTCCCATACCAACATGTTACACCAGACTCTGACTTTTTAACTATATACATCCGTGTTTTATCCCAATTACATACATACATAGATACATACACGCAGATATGGATACAGGCACAGTGTCTTGCGCAATTCACCCCAAAAACAAGGTCCTCTGGAGATATGCATTGTGTTTACCCATCTTTCTGCATCACCCACCAAGTCCAATCCAGTCCCTGAGCAAAGACAACCCCACAGGTGCGTTTGTTTTTTCTCGAGGCAGAATTAATCCCAACAGTCTTTCCTAGCACCCCTCTCATGTGCACCACCAGAACTTTTGTCTCCACCTGCTGTGCACAGGGGTTTGCATTGGGCATGGCCAGCTTGGTTGGTGGAATCTCTGCTATTAACTAACCATGTAGCCTTTGCTAAATGCAGCTCCCACTGCTTGAGGGTCCCATCCCCCCATTGCCTTCAATGTGTTTTTGAAGAGTTCATTGCACTGCTGACCTTTCCTGGCCGCTGGTGCACGGTTGGGAATGTGACACACCCACTCCATGCCAGGTTCTCTAGCCCAGGTGTTGATAAGGCTGTCCTTGAGATGAGTCCCTTTGTTGGACTCAGTTCTCTCACAGGTACCATGCCTCCAAAGGAGCTGCTTTTCAAGGCCCATCATGGTGTTCTGGGCAGTGCCATGAGGCACAGGGTAGGTCTCCAACCATCCAGTGCTGGCTTCCGCCATTGGGAGCATGTAGCACTTGCCTTGGTGGGTTGGAGGCAGCCTGATGTAGTCAGTCTGCCAGGCCTGGCCATACTTCTGTTGGAACCATGGCCCCCATACCACAGGGCCTTCACCCGCTCAGCTTGCTTGATGGCAGCTCCCGTCTCAGAGTCATGGATAACCTGGGAGATGCTGCCCATGCTTACTTCCACCCCTGGCTCTCGTGCCCACCTGGAGGTGGCATCTCTGCCCTGATGGCCTGAGGCACCATGGGCCCATTGAGCTGTGAACAACTGTCCCTTGTGTTGCCAATCCAAACCTATCTGTAACACCTTGATGTTTGCAGCCTGATCCACCTCTTCATTCTTTCCGTGCTCCTCATTAGCTCAACTCTTGGGCATGTGGGCACCCACATGACAGACTTTCCCAGGTAGCTTCTCTACCTGAGTGGCAATGTCTTGCCATTCGTCTGCAGCCCAGACTGCTTTTCCCCTATGCTGCCAATTGGCCTTTTTCCACCTTTCCAGCCAGGAAAGGCCTCCACAGAGCATTGTCTGGCATCCAGGAGACAGTGGAGAAAGACAGTTCTGGCCTCTTCTCTCCCTCAGCAATGTCCAGGGCCAAATGGAAGGCTCTGAGTTCAGCAAGTTGGCTCGATCCACCCTCTCCTTCAATACCTTCTGCAACCTGTCCCGTGGGGCTCCATTCAGCCGCTTTGCACTTTCAGTTAGTCTTTATACTGACAGGAACTGTCAGTGAAAAGAGCACAGCATGTTTGTCCTTGTGGCAGTTGGTTCTAAGGTGGAGCTTCCTCAGCACAGGACACCCGTTCCTGCCCCTCTTCTTCCGGTAGATCAAAGTTGTCACATTCACGCCAACTCATAATTATCTCCAAGACCCCAGAGCAGTGTGTGTATCCAATACTGGAGTGCTGTGTGATGAGGGCAATCCATTTGCACCTGTGCCATGTGTTGCTATACCTGGACAGCCCACAGGAGTCCCTGTGACAGGCGGCCATCAGGTTCATCGGTGAGCCACGAGCCTGGGATTACCCTGCCCCACCATGTCCCACCCTGCTCCTCCCATCTCTGGCCTGCCACACCCAGCTCCACCCAACCCTAGCCTGCCACACCGAACCCCGCTCCTCCCTTCTCTATCCCGCCTTGTCCCACTCCATCCCAGCCCAACCTCGCCCCATGCCAGGCCGGCCCTACCACGGCCCACTCTGCATCACCCAGCCGTGCCCTGCCCTGCCCTCCCAAACCCTCTCCCACCCTTCCCTGCCCCCCTGCTCCACCCAACCCTGTTCCTCCTCACCCCGCCGCAGCTCGGCCCCGGGCCCGGCTACTGCCCCGGCAGCACCATCCGTTCCCGGCGCCGTGAAGCCCCGCCTGCCCTCGGCGCTGCTGCCGCCCTCTCGCAGCCGTGCCCTTGGGCGGCAGCGAGCGGCAAGGGCCCGGCCCGAGCCCTGCCGGGGCCAGGAGCCCGTGTGGCCACAGGGCTGGCAGCGCCGCTGGGCTGGCAGGGAGCTGTGCCGCTGGCGCCCTGACAGGCTCTGTCTTCTCAGGGATGGCCGGGCAGCACCTCGGGGGCCACAAGGGAGAGCTCCGCCACATCTGTCAGGGTGAGTGAGGCCAGAGGGCTGCCAGCCCCGGCTGCTGGGGGCAGCTGCAATCCCTGCCCCGCTGCCCAGGGCTCTGCTCCCTGTGCGCAGCAGGGCTGCCTTGGCCAGAACCCACACTCCCATTTCAGGCCCACGTGGGGCAAGTGTCCGGCAGCTTCGGGCTGATCCCCTTGCTCCCTGCTCCCTCCTGGCCATGGCCAGAGCCGGCTGGCAGGGCCCTGCCTCCGGCGTCTCCTCGGCTCCCCAGAGATCCGAGATCTGACCGTGCCTCTGTTCCTCTCTCTTGCAGCCCTTGAAAACAAGACAGAGGACATCAGCCCTGCCACCAGCAGCCTGGCTCTCGAAACAGCCTTTGTCCTCCGGGCTGTGGAGAGAGCTCCGGGCTCCATCTTGCTGAAGGTGCAAGATCAGTTTCGCAGGGCCCGCAAGAAACGGCCTTGTCTCTGGGGCCACAGCTGGCTGTGCTGCTGGTGCTCTGAGGAGAGCTGATTTGAGAGGCTCTCTGTCTGCTGGGGCCATATGAGCCGGGGGGGATTTTTCTTTTCTTAATTATTATTTCTTCTTTTTCATTGTTTTTTTAGGATATAAATATAGAATGTGTTCTAATACTCAGACTCCCAGGAGCTCTCTTTGGTGCTCAGTGTCCGCAGGGCACAGGAAAAGAGGGAAAAACGGCTCCTAGTGCCAAGTGAGCTGCCCAGGTGAGCAGTGGAGAAGGGAAAATGGCCAGAAGTCCCTTGGCCTTTGGTGGTTCTGCTGAAGCCTTTGTGCTGGCCACAGAGCTGCTGGGCAGGGGCCAGAGCTGCAGGGATCGCTGCCGGCCTGGTGCCTGGAGATGGCCACAAGCCCTCCTGCCCAGCCAGGAAGGGCCATCTGTGTCCTCCTACCCGTGTGTTGCTGGCTGCATTGCTGAGGCCTCTGAGGTGCCTCTCGATGCGGCTCCTCTGGAGCTCCCGTGGGGCTGCGCCGCTGCCGGGCACCTGGGCCAGGCTGGGGGAGACCCTGAGGGGACGACGGGGCAGTGGGAGGCCGTGAAGGCATGAGGTGCTGCGGAGGTTCTGACGGTAGAAGATGCTGGGAAGGCACGAGGGCCCTGTGAGAGGGAGTGGGTGGCAGGAGGCTCCGAGGGGACAGGAGGCCCCTGAGGGGCCGCGCTGTTGGGAAGCCCTGAGGAAATGGGTGTCAGCCTTGTTCCTGACAGCCGGCTGCTCTGGCGCTTCCTCAGGGAGGCTCCCACGCCTGGGGCAGAAGCCCTGGAGGCTGGGCCTCAGCAGGAGGGTGGGGATACCCCGAGGTGCCCAGATTGGGCTGGCTGGGGACACGGAGGGCAAGGGGGCCCTGCCGGGGCACGGTCACTCGGTGCTGCCAGGGCAGTGGGCAGAGCAGGGCTGGCGGCCAGCCCGGGCCCCCGCGGCTGCCCAGGCCATGGTGCTGAGGATGAGGCCCTTCTGACACAGAGCTCTGGACCCAAAGAGCTTCTGCCTCCATGGCCAGGGCAGCCATGTCTCCTCGAGCAGGGCTGCTGAGTCGCTACTGCCAAAGCGGCTCTGGATGCCACAGAAACAGCACCAGAGGGTTCACAGGAACAGCAGCACCCCGAACGCAGGCACCTGCTCCAGGAGGCGTCTGCACCAGCTGCCATTCCAAAGGGGCCACACTGTAGACACTATTGCACGTGGTTTAGCAAAAGGCTTCAACACTCTTGGCCACAATGGCTTTCTCTTGGCTTGCCAGCCTCACAGCAATGCTTGGCAGCTGCTGCTGCAGTCTCTGCCCCTGACTGATTACAATGACTGTGCTTGCGGGCAGATTTGCCTTCCACAGGCCAGCATTCCCAGGCAGCAACATTGATACCGTCGTGAGAGGGAAATGAGGCTGTGCTGCAGCTGCCGTCCTTCTCCTTCGTGATGGCACCTTAAAAACACTTGTATGAGCTTCCAGAGCAAATCACGGACTGGCTTGGAACAAAGGAAGCAGCAGGAGGTGCTGAAGAAAGGCAGGCACTTGTGGCCACCATTCAGGGCTGGAGGGAAGCCCTTTGGTGTCTGCTGAGGACATGGCTCGCTTCACAAGCTCAGGCTTTGCTGCTGGAAGATCCTGCTTTGCTCTTGCTGGAGCCCATTCCCTACCACCAATGCATGGGCTTCCATCGTTCCGGGATCAAGTCTGCTGGACCTGTGGGCAACAAATCTGTCCCGTGTGCATCTGAGAGCAGAAAAGAGCAGGACATGGCTGCTTCCAGCACTTGTCTTGGCTGCTCCTTCAGGGGCCTGGCACCATCATCAGAGACACAGAACGGCTTCTCCTCCCAGAGGTATCCCTATCCTCTGCACTTCCCCGGGTGTCTGCCTTGATGTTCACCGGGGACCTCCCTGTTTGTGGCCGTCCATTGCCGTGCTCAGCAGGCAGCCAGTTGTGTTTGCACGGGAGCTGCCACAGGAAGACACACAGTACGTGGACAATTGAATAGCAGAGGCTGGGCCAATTCATTTTCTTTCAGAGTGCAAGAGAGACAGAAAAGCACAAGGATACATGACAGTGTTTTGGTGGAGTCTCTTTGTCCTGTGAAATTCTCTAGCTGCTGGTCTTTCTGTGCTACTGCTAATCCTTTCCTTGAAAAAATCATTCCAGGAAGGAGCAACATCATCTGACACGTACCAAGTGTTGCCACCAGTTGCTCCAGGTGCTCCTCCCAAGAGCCCCTGTAGGATGGAGCACAGCCCCCAGTGCACGTCAGCTTTGGCTGCCCTCTGGCAGAGAATCCCTCTCGAGGCACAGGTCTCTGGGGCAGGAGATGGGCACCAGCGCTGCCAGGGCTCGGGGGGACTCTGCTTTGGCGGGGACTCTGCCACACCTGCTGATGTCAGTGCTCCCTGGGCCCCAGGGCTCAGAGCAGCATTTGTGCCCTGGCTCACACGTTCCTTGTCTCTGTCACACAGCCGCCCTTAGCACCAGTGTCACTGAGTCCTGTTCAGACGATGTCTTTGCCTTTCAGAGTCACTTTGCATTGGCATGTGGGGCACTGATAGGTAATACATTGTGTCCAAAATTTCTGCCAGACCCCTGTGGAACCAAACCCCCGCCCCTCTGTTCAGTTATCAGGGGTGCAGATATGGGTGCTGTTGGGGAAAGTATTTTTATAGATACAAATTATCTTATTGGCTTTTTACAAATACTAAGATGGATTCTATATGTGTATTACAGTAACTTTTCTATAAAAGTATAGAGTTTTTTCTCTTCTTAACTAAACCTAGACATAGTAGTTAAATAGTTGATATAGGATGCCTGTGTTAAACTGCCTGCTTGATTGGGATAACATTCAATGAACATATGATGGAGACCCCCTGCTGCTGACATGCCAATTATCAGTACCCACCATCTGTAGAAAAAATGGACCAAAGCCCAAACAGGAGGTGATAACAAGGGCAGAATCAAACCACAGCAATGAAATGGACATGCTCTGAAAAGGTGGACCCGAGGAGGAGCCATGTTAAACAATATTAATTACTTTGGGGAAAAGTTTAAATATGCATAGTTGGTTATTACTATGCAGTAGGCTCATGCAGTAGAAAGGGTATGTAAAAGACATCTCTGAAAGAGCAGGTGTGCTCTTGGCTGAATGCCAAGCACCTGGCCACAAAAACTTTTGCTTTATTCTCTTTGTTTCTTATTGTCCTTTATTCAACTTTTAAATTTTTATAGGAGAGTGAACCTTGTTTTTCACAGTGGGGATGAGTAAAATGGGGCTTGGGGTGTTCAAATGCCTCAAGAAAGCACCAAAAAACCCCAAGCACCACATTCCCCTCATGCCTGGGCTGGTGGTCCAGCAGCTCAAGTAGAAGAGTCCTCCAGGAGCTCAGGGGAGCAGCAGCCCTCGTGCTCCTCAGCCGGTGGAGAAAGGGGCCAGTGGCCCAAATGTCTGCTTTGGAAATCAGAGCTGGGTTCCTAAATCCCATTGGAAGTCTCTGTAATAGACCTGTGGTGGCTGAGGGATGTAGGTGGGAAGGGTTTGGCAGCCTTGAGCTGGACTTGTTGATGCTCTGAGCTCTGTTGTGTGTGGGAGCCTGTTCCTTTCCCCTTGCCCAAGGGCAGAGTGTTGGTGAGGGCTGGAGTTGGAGGCTGTGTGTGCCCCGAGAGCCGGTACCGTGGGGCTGCAGGTGCTCCTGCCAGCGTGGGCTTGTCTGAGCGGGGCCTTGTGCCTCTTTCAGGTGTCCCTGCTGCAGTCACAGCTGGCTCAAGAGCGACAGCAGCGGCAGAACTACCCTGAGAGCTGTGCAAGGACCAGGCAGGAGCTGTCAGACCTTCACCAGGAGCTGTGCTGCTCCTTTGCAGCTGTGCAAGGAGCCCAAAGTTGCTCTTGTGGAAGAAGAGACTTGAAGCTGCATCGCTCTCTGAACCTTAACTTGGTACTGACTTCCTTGGGCCATGTGTCTCTGGAGAGAGAGGCCTTACAGAAGGCAGGTGCAGCTCTTCTCTTCCACGCAGGATTTGTGCACTGCTCAGAAGCCAATTTCTGCCAACAGGGGCACAAAAATCCTCCCTAGGACACAGGTGAACACTGTCAAAGATGAGGGCAAAAAATACCTGCCAAAGCCTCTTCAAACAAACCCATTTGGTTCTTGAAGGTCTGTTCTAGTGAGGAATCTTTGATGGAAGCAGCAAGACTTTTCTTCTGCCTACAAGACCTAGTGATTTATTGCCAAACAGAGCAGGGAAAAATGCACTCGTGGCTGTCTCAGAATTCTTAATCTATTTTGTGAGCCTTAAACACTGCATATCTTGGTTTTTCTCTGTAGAAATTTGAAAAGCCCCAGAAACACCATGCTTCCTACTCATGTGGCTATTACAAAAGCAAAGCTTTTTTTCCATGAATATTTGTAAGGACTAAGAATCTTTTTAGGCTTTTCCATACATATGCCCTTTGTCAGGGTAGACAGAAGAATTCCTGTGACTCAGGAATGGAGCAGATCCTTAAAGAGCCAGTGGGTTTTGAGGATGCTGAGCCTTCAAACTGACTTCTGAGCCAGGTTCCTGCCCAGCTGCCCAGGAGGGCTCTGGGGACCCAAGGGAAGCAGGGCCAGTGCCAGGAGCAGCAGGGAGCTGGGATGGGGCGAGAGCCAGGGAGGGCCTCTCCAACAGCCCCTGGAATGCTGGGCTTTGGGCCCTGGCAGCCATCACAAAGGCCATGGAATGTTGGGTGTATGACCCTGGCAACTGTCACAAAGGCCATGGAATGCTGGGGGTTGGATCCTGGCAACAATCAACAGCTCCTGGCTATTGGGGTTTGTACCCTGGAGCTGTCAACAGCTTGTGAACTTTGGGGCTTGGACCTTGCAAAGGCCAAGGGCACTTTGTGCTATTGTCCTTGCAAAGGCCAAGAACCTTTAGAAATTGGTGTTTACACCTTGCAAAGGCCAAGGGCCTTTGAATATTGTTGTTTACACCTTGCAAATTACCAAAAGCCTTTGGAAATTGGGGTTTAGACCCTGCATAGACCAAGGGCCTTTGGTCACTGATAGTTTCTCACTCTTTGTGCAAGGGGCAGATGGAGACCCGGAGGGTGAGTGACAAAGCCGCTGCTCTCCTTGTGCCAAGCCCAGCCGGGACCTGGCAGGCCTGGGCTGTGCCTCGGGGAACAGTTCCCTTTGGGATTAGCAAGGGATTGACAGTTGGCTGTTGCAGAGCTGGCAGCAGCTGTGGTGCTGCCCTGGGCACAGGCCTGGCAGGGAATGGGGGGCTCCTGGCTATCCCAGAGCGCAGCCACATCTCCTCCACTGTCCTTCTCCCACTGGAGGCCATGGGCACAAACAAGGGAGCAGCTTTACATTGCCTTCCCCTCACCCAAATTACAGCACAGCCTCAGTGTTTCCCAGAGTCAAGGATGAGTTTCTCCCTGACATCTTCAAAATGATCCCCAGTGGCTTAGAGAAGGTCACAAGGATGATAGGAAGATGCTGCAAGGGCTGGAGCACCTGTGCCAAGGGAAAAGGATGCAAGAGTTGGGGTTGTCCAGGCTCGAGAAGGTTTCAGGGTGACCTCAGAGTCCCTTCCAATGCATGAAAAGGCTGCAAGAGAGCTGGAGAGGGACTTAAGCCAGGGGCCTGCAGGGACAGGACAAAGCTTCCCACTGAGACATGGCAAGGATGGATGGGATATTGGGAGAGAATTCTGCTTTCTGAGGGTGCCAGAGAAGCTGTGGCTGCCCCTGGATCCCTGGGGGTGTTCACGGCCTGGTTGGATTGGGCTCTGGGCAGTTCCCCTTCTGGTGTTCTTAGAAGTGATGAGACACCTTGCAGCTTGTTGGTTTGTGCTGCTGTCAAAGTCCTGGGCTGAAAATATTGCCAAGGAGGGGAGGAAGAGCTCAGCTGGAAGTGCTGTGCTCTGGGACAGGCTGGGAAGCACTTAGAGGCAACTGCCTCAGGGGCAGCCATGCAGTCTGAGTGTGCTCTTCCCTGTGCACTTGCAGGGAGCTCGAGGGCTTTCTCACCAGGGACGTTCCTCCAGAGCCCCTGAGGTGAGTAAACTGTGCTGAGCTGGCTGGCCTTTTGAAACTGGTTCTCCATGAATGGACACTGGTTCTTGTGGGATCGGAAGAGCATCTCAGTGCTACTTTGGAACAGGAACAGAATATCTGACTAACAGCTGGATGTGGGCATTCAGGTGCTGGTAGACGACGGTGACAGCATGGCCAATTCCATCATCTGCACCAACATTCCTGGAAACCTCCTCTCAACTCTGACATCCACTGAAGATCAGCATCCCTTTGAATTGGCTCGGGAAGCTACAGAGAATTGTGGGCGCATGTGGCAACAGTTTGACCAAGTAGAGGAGAGAACCCAGAGGATCAGAAGCCAATACCAGATCATAGACTCACTGCTAGAAGAAATTAGTAGGTGAGCATTTCCTCCTCCTCCTCCTCCTCCTCCTCCTCCTCCTCCTCCGCCTCCTCTTCCTCCTCCTCCTCCTCCTCCTCCTCCTCTTCCTCCTGCATTCCAGAGGCAATCAACTTCCAGGTCTGGGAGGTCAGAGGTGTCCTGGGTGAAGAAATCACCTGCCCACCATCTGTAGGCCTCAGTGTGGCTCTCGAGCATTGTCCTGTCTGGGTTTTTCATGCTCTACAGAGACTCCCAAGGCTGTCTGGGAGATGCAGAGCCATGTTGGAATAGAAGACTCCTTCTTCTCACTGTGCTGCTTCCCTGAATTCTGTTCTTTGTGTGCCCCTGCCCAGCCACGGCTTCTGGCTGAAGGAAGGCAAAATCCTGCCTTCCTTTCCCTTTGCCTCTGGAGGATTTCCTTGGGAGGAAAAGAGCAAGGTCTTCCTTAGCCCACTGCCCCCAGATCGATCCTGTAGTGCTGAAAATGGCATTGCTGATTCTTCAGGCCTCTTGCTTCTTCTGACTTAGCCTTGTCTCTGCAGTGACTGTGCAAAGTTTGAGAAATCCAAGGAAATGCTGCTGCAATGCACTGGAATCCTGGTGACAGGAGCCTTTTGTCTGCAGCAGAAGAACACTAAGCAGCAGAAGGAAGCATCAGTCCAGGCGGGAGAGGCAGAGCAGCAGGACAGGATGGAGGTTGGTTTTGGAAATGAGACTGGTTTTCTCTTGAAAAGTTGTCTTGCCCCTTCTTGTACAGTGAAGAACTTGGCTGCACTCGAGGGAGAAGAGCCATCCTTGCAGATCCAACTGGAATTCAAGAGGAAGACATTGGAGGAATTGAAGCTTGAGAGGGATGTGCTGGAGAAAGAGAGGGATGATGTTGGCAGGGCTCTGAACACCTTATTGCTAGGCAGCACCTGTGGGAGTGGGAGTTGTGGCAGCCAGATCAGCCCAGATGCTCTTTCTGGCACTAGAAGACAGGCACACTGCTGTGCACACCTGGCTCAAGATGGCACACGCATTTCTTAGCCAGGGATATGCATGTTCATCAGCAAAGTGATGCATGCTTCTGCAAAATGTGTTGCTTTGGGCAGCCACAGAGCCTCTAAAAGAGGGAAGTGAGCTGGGGAAACTTTGAGGCCAGAGCACAGGTGCTCCTTGTCCTCTGGCTGCCTGTCAGGTGGCACTGGCTGGCTCTGCACGGGCTCCCCAGGAAGGGCTCCAGCTGTACCTTGTCCCACTTGCAGGTTTCCCAGGAGGAAGAGTCGTCGACGTGGTGTCTGGAGATGCTGAGCCAGGAATCCTCTGGCCAAGGGCATGAAGTGGCCCAGGTGGGCAGAGAGGAGGAGCTGCTGGCCCAGAAGGCTGACCTTGAGGGGCGACTGGCAGCCAGCGAGGGGCTCCAAGAAGACCTTGCCAGGCATCTGGCAGAGACCAGGTAAAGGCAGGGAATTGAAACTTTTCAGATGTTTTTACATTGCATGGACCCAATATGGAAGAATCTCAAGGGAATTTAAAAAAATAAAAAGCCACGATGTGAAGGTAATTTTTCTGGCACGTAAAGCCAGCAAAGCTCTTGTGACCTTGGGCTCCTGTTTGTGCCGCCAAGTACACTCCTGTGTGATGTCAAACACAATCCAGGCAGCCCTGAATTGAGGAGTAGTTCAGCCATGCAGATGCTGAGTGATACTCAAGTATCTTGGGTTTGGTTCCTCATTCTGGGCATTGAACATCCCTCGTTCCTTTCCGACTAGCTTGACATGATCCTGATCTTCAGACCAGGAAGCTTCATCTTCAGCATTCCAGGCTCTTACCTTGGCACGCTGGGAGTAGCACGCTGCCATTCAGGGTGAAGCCAGAGGCTCCTGCTGAAAATCTTGAGGCATTTCTGCTTCCAAGCACACTCTTGAGATGTGAGGGACAGGATGTAGTGCTGGTTAGAGAGCAGCAGGGAAAGCTCTTTGGAATTCTCAACAGCCTCTGGGCATTGTTGCTGCTTGTTGATGGGCACCCAGCTGCCAAACCTGCCAAGGTCCCTTTGCATGGTCCCTCTTACTGTGTAAGGAAGGACAAGTCCCTTGGGCGTGTTTGTTCAGCAACACTCAAATAAAGGCAGCAAGTCTACTGCTTGACCTTGCAAGGGTTGAAACTGCAGTCTCTGCATTCAGGTAGTTGTAATTCGGACAAAAGGCTATTCTGATTATTTCCAAGTGCTGCCGTGGCCATGAGATTTTACTGGATCTGCAAAGTACTTCTGAAGCCTCGTTAAATACTGGGTGCCTGGAAGATGATGTACCTTTCTGTCCATTACCAAGAGCATTAAAAAGTCAGGAGTCAGCCAGGACAAGAGTCTGTTCTGTCCCCCTGCAGAGCAGCTTGGAAGTGCTGATGAGAGAAGGGCTGTGAGCAGGGGCTGGGCTTTTGCTTGTTGCTCCAGCCTGTTTGGGCACAGCTACCCAGAGTCATAGATCAGGAACAGCAAGTGAAGGTTTGGCTGTTGAGGCCAAGTTGGGCTGGGCAGTCTGTGCTAGGCCAGGCCACAAGGAAGGGCTGGGCAGTCCCTCAGAGGCCCTGCTCTGCTCTGGAAATGGCCCAGATGGGCCTTCTCTGGACAAGTTTCCAGGTGACCCATTTTCCATCCTCAGGCGTGGGGATCTTGAGCCACGTCGTCCTGGAATAAGCGGCTGTGGGTGTCTGGAGCAAGCAACTCATGTCTGTCCATATTTGCAACTTGTAGGTCAGCAAAGGAGAGCCTGCAATCCAGTCTGTGTGCTGCTCAGCAGCAGATATCACAGCTGGAGATCACCAGGAAGTGTGTGGAGGCAGAGCTGCAAGGGGAGCTGCAGGCAGCTCGCAGAGAAGTCCAGGCATCTCAGAGGAGGCACGAGGAAGAACTACAAGGCCTCAAAGCGGAAATGAATCTCATCCTTGAGCAGAGGGAGGCTCTACAAAAGAGGGAATGCACTCAATGGGAAGAAGTGGCTCGGCAAAATTCAAAATTGCAGGCTTCTGTGAATGCCCTAGAGATGGAGAAAGCCAGGTAAATGAAAGCCTTGGGGATTCTGCATTATGCTGAATGGATTCCCTCTTTGCCATCTTTGCACCTGCCAGGGGCTCTGGCAGCATTTCCTAAGTGGAAGATTCTGAACTCTCCGTGAAGAAACAACTCATTGCTTGGATGTTGAGTTTCATTTTCTTTACATTTAAGCCTTCAGATAGAGTTTTTCTGTAGACAAAGGTTTTTGGGGTAGCCCTTTCCCTCTAGGGGATATTGTGTTGTTAAGTGGGGGTGTTGATGCTGCCCAAGCTGCACTGTAAGGAGCTGGATCCATCCATCAGCTCCACCTTGGGGCCTGTAACTTGAAGCCTTTGGGGTCTGGATCAGCCTGGCATCTGATGCTTTTTCTGGGCAGAACCATCTTAAGGCCCTGATTGCTGCTCTAGGCCAGATTGGCCTCGGAGGCAGCCCAGAAACAAGAATGTCTCTGTTGCATCGTTCCTCATCAAATGTCCCCCGGTGCCTGCAGGGGGTCAAGCAGGGTCCCTGCCACCCTGCACAGTCACAGGCATTTCTGACTGTGCAAAGAATGCAAGAAACAGGACCAAGGTATGGAGGGCTCTTGTTGCTGATCAGGTCCTGCCAGGCTTCAGTGCCACAGGATTCTTCTTCCAAGAAGGAGACAAAGGAAAGGCAGGGCACTCCTGCTTGGCTTGAGCCTTCTGCATCAGTTTGTGCTCCAAGCCTCAGTTGCCACTTTGGCCTTTGTTTCTCCAGCTGAAAGCAGGATGGGTGCTGGTAAATGTTAGGGAACTTGCCAGAGATGCCCTGGCTCTAGGGTGCTGCTCCTCCTACCTGGATGTGTAAGATGAGGGAAGGAAATGTCTCTTCCATGCTGACCAAGCCTCCCTGCTTTGGAGCCTGTTTAGTCAGAAGGAAATTGTTCCTCTCCCCTAATGTCTTCATTGCAAGACATTGTTAGATTTGTATTCACATTCCCATCTCAAAAAGAAGGTAGGGCATGGAGGCAGGAACTCACTGTTCTTTCAGGGACAAAAGCAGAGCAGGCACATTCTGGGCTGGGACTGCAGGGGGAACAAAGAGCCAAGTTGTTTAGACAAACCTCATCAGACAGAGCAGTGCTTCCCTGAGGTTGTGCAAGTCCTAAGAGTTGATAAAATGTGATATCATTTAGTAATGAGTCGCTTGCTTCCCTTCCAGGCTGATTCTGTCTCTGGAGGAAAAGAATGTGTGCCTTAGGACACTGGAAGAACAGAACTTGGCACTGAAAAATCAGGTGTCTCGGTGTCAATCTGCTCTTCAGCATGCCGAACGGCTCTCTTCAAACCGCGCTGCACAACTGCGGGAGCTCAACACACAGGTAAGCTGTGCAGTGGCATCCTCTTCTCCAGGGACACACAACAGTACCTTTGCCTTGGAGGCCCCAACCTCTTTCCCCTGCCAGCAGCATCCACAGCTGCCGTGTTCTGCCCGGGGCTGCTGCTGCACCCTGAGCCTGAGGCTGGATCTGGTGTCAGCTGCAGAAGTTTTCCCCCATCCTCTCCCGGGTCCCAGCAGAAAATGTGGGAGGAGAAGCAGCAGCAGACTCCTCTGGAGCTTCTCTGTCCCTCTGTTAGCCGTGTTGTGCCAGACAGAGTTGGTGCCTGTGCCAGGCACTGGGCAATGTGGGGATACAGAGGTGGCTGTGGCAGGCTGGGCAGGGCACTTCCAGCACAGCCAGTTCAGCCGCTGTTCAGAGCTGCAGCCCAAGGATGCCCATTGCCTCCCTTTCCCTGTTTTCTCTCCATTTGTCTCCATTGCAATCCTTGCTTCTGTGCCTTCTGGGTTTGGCTTGAAGTCATTTCCCCTCCGTTGCTCTCCCTGCAGCCCACTCTGTGGCCTCAGGAGCAGCCGTGTCCCTGAGGCTGTGTTCATCCATCTTTCAGATCCAGGCCCTGCAGGATGCAGTGCTGCAGATGGAGGCTTCCCAGGCAACTCGGCAGAAGCAGCTGCTGAAGGAGCTGGAGGAGTCCCAAGCAGGAGAACGCTCTTTGAGGGACTCTGTGTACGTGCTGGAGGCTGAGGTGTCTGAGCTGCGTGTCAAGCTCCAGAGCTCTGATGACAAAGCTCTTGCCTTGGCCATACAGTGTGAGGCTGTGGAGCAGGAGCTGAGGAAAACACAAGCTCAGAGAGACAACCTCAGAGCCTTCAACCTGGAGCTGCAGAAGGAGTTGGAGGAAATTGAGCAAGGTACAGCTTCTCCTCTCCCACTCACTGCCCCATGCTGTCTCACCAGCTGAGGAGCTGTAGCTGGAGGCCTCAGCTCCATCCCCCCCAAACTCCAGTCCCTGCCAGAGTCTCCAGGCTATTGGCCTCTCTGGAGCAGGGCTGCACAGGCATGCCCTCTCCTTTGTGTCTCCTGAGTTGCTCACCATGTACAAGGCCAGGGCCAAACACACTTTCCCTCTGAATCTTTCATTCCTGTCTTTTTCTCTGCCTGGAATTTTCCTTCATTTCTGTCAGCTTTGGAGCCTTTGTGGGTTTAGGGCCTGGCAAACACAGGCAGGTAGAGAAGACAGTGCTGTTGTCTCTGCAGGATGCACCACAGTTTGCCTTTGCTTTGCTTTTCTCCTTCTACTTCTCCTTCTCCTTTCCTTCTGCAGAGTGGGTGCAGGCAGAAGCCAAGCACATCTCTCACCAAATTGCCCTGGAGAAAGAGGCCACTGAAAGGCAGGAAGAGGCTGTGGCTCTCCGTCAGGAGGTGGCATCGCTGAAGACCAAACTGGAAAAGCTGGAGAAGGAAAGGAAAGATGTGCTGGTGAGATTGGCAGATGCCACAAAGTGCCATTTCCTAGCTATGTTTTTGGACCTTGTGTTCATAGTTCTAAAGAGCACCTTTTCCCAGTTGAAATTTGTAATTGCATTCTTCTGAATAAGGAGGAGAAGATGTTGTAGTCATGGCAAAGACAGTTCATGCTGAGGCTACTGATGATTTTCCTCCATTCTGGGCTTCTGCAAACTTAAACCTTTAGTTCTCAAAGTCCACACTGTCCCTATTGTCATTGCATGGTTTGGGGAATTCCTGGTGTCCAATCTCATGTTCAGATTTCTAAATATCTGGATCTGGAAGGAGGGGGGAGTGTCCCAAGTTTGCTGTTAATAGAAAGGTGTTTGTCCTTGGCCATCGGAGAGCAGCCAGTGGGGAGAGAGGAGAGGAAAGGCAAGTGCTGATCCCCAGCAGGATGTGTGCCTGCAAGGGGAGAACTCGTCCTGAGTGGCAGCAGAGAATGACAGACTGATGTGGCCATTGCTGCTGCCAGAGAGGGCAGTGGGGCTCTGGGGGATGGAGCCATGGAAACTCTACACAGGAGAGGTGGAAAACCACTGCTGTCAGCCCAAGGGCAGGGAATGAAAGGCTGGGGCTGTTTGCTCTTCCCTTCCTCCCTGATGGAGAGCACATCCTCGTGGCACTGCCTGAATCCTGCTTAGCGTGCACTTGCAATCCTGGCTGCAGTTCTGGCAGCTCCTGCCCAAAGGAGCACTGGAGTGGAGCTGCAGGAGGTCAGGGAAGGGCAGAAGGGAAGCTGGGACAGGCTGAGTGAGCTGGGAAAGATGCAGCATCAAGGGGGGCCCAGCAAAGCTCTGCAGCATCCCGAGGGGCAGAGAGAGAGGGGCAGCCTGTGCCTGTCCCTGCAGCAGGAGTCCAGATCTGGTATGAAAAGCAAAGGGAGAGAGGGAATGAGGGACCCTTTTTCTCCCTGTTTTGGCAGCATGAACGGGAATTGTACCAGCAGCAGATGAGAGATCTGGAAAAGGAGAATGAAATGCATGCACCTGAGATGAGAAATCACAGGGAAAATACTCAAGAATTGGAATTGGAGAGGAAAGGCATGCAGGAATATTTGGAGCATGGGGCTGCTACTTTGAAGAAATTGAGGGACAGCACTCAGGTACTGAGTCCTGCACTGAGCAAGAGTGAACTTGCCAAAGGGGCTCTGAAGAAAGACTTGAACATCGTGAAGCGAAAGACTTGTATCCAGGCAGGCACTGGCATTGACTTTGATTCTATTCCAGTGTCCCTGAATTATTCCTGTGATATTTCCCATGAAGAGGTGGGTGTCTATCCCTGTCAGTCCCATTGGGTAAAGCAGCCTGGGCTGCAGCAGGCAGCCTTGTCTGTGTGCCTGACTCCAGCCAGAGGCCACTGACTGCCAGATTGTTTCCTGGCACACCTGGAATGACTGATCCAGCTCTGGAGCTTGCTGTTAAAACCAGCTCCAGGCCAAAAGCTGGGCATGGGGAGCTGCTTATCCTGTGCCTGTAAAAGGGGAAACATGGGAGTCTGGTTTTGGTGTGAGAAGGAATGGAGCAGGTGAGCAGAATGATGGACTTAAGCTGGCTGAATTTTGGATCAATGGCTGAAAATTGATCACTGCTGGTGCTTAGAGTAAATTGCATTGGCAGTTGTGGAAGATGCAGTGGTTTGGGGTGACAACACAGAGTTTGGAGTAGGGATATTATAGGGAAGGAGCTGTCTGGTCCCAGGAAAGGCAGAAGGGCCTGCCACAGCACTTCCAAGGTAACAGTGCCAGAGGCTTCTGGCAGGCCAGGCTATCAGAGCTGCATAGGGCAGGTGCTGTCAAACTTTGAGGCCAGAGCACAGGTGCTCCTTGTCCTCTGGCTGCCTGTCAGGTGGCACTGGCTGGCTCTGCACAGGGCTCCCCAGGAAGAGCTCCAGCTGTACCTTGTCCCACTTGCAGATTTCCCCAGAGCAAGAGTCATCGAGCCGGTGTCTGGAGATGCTGAGCCAGGAATCCTCTGGCCAAGGGCATGAAGTGGCCCAGGTGGGCAGAGAAGAGAAGGAGCTGCTGGCCCAGAAGGCTGACCTTGAGGGGCAACTGGCAGCCACCGAGGGGCTCCGAGAAGACCTTGCCAGGCAGCTGGCAGAGACCAGGTAAAGGCAGGGAGCTGAGCCTTTTCAGATGTTTTTACATTGCATGGACCCAATATGGAAGAATCTCAAGGGAATTAAAAAAATAAAAAGCCACGATGTGAAGGTAATTTTTCTGGCACGTAAAGCCAGCAAAGCTCTTGTGACCTTGGGCTCCTGTTTGTGCCGCCAAGCACACTCCTGTGTGATGTCAAACACAATCCAGCCAGCCCTGAACTGAGGAGTAGTTCAGCCACGCAGATGCTGAGTGATACTCAAGTTTCTCTTGGGTTTGGTTCCTCATTCTGGGCATTGAACATCCCTCGTTCCTTTCCGACTAGCTTGACATGATCCTGATCTTCAGACCAGGAAGCTTCATCTTCAGCATTCCAGGCTCTTACCTTGGCACGCTGGGAGTAGCACGCTGCCATTCAGGGTGAAGCCAGAGGCTCCTGCTGGCCATCTTGAGGCATTTCTGCTTCCAAGCACACTCTTGAAAAGTGTGGGACAGGATGTAGTGCTGGTTAGAGAGCAGCAGGGAAAGCTCTTTGGAATTCTCAACAGCCTCTGGGCATTGTTGCTGCTTGTTGATGGGCACCCAGCTGCCAAGCCTGCCAAGGTCCCTTTGCATGGTCCCTCTCACTGTGTAAGGAAGGACAAGTGCCTTGGGCGTGTTTGTTCAGCAACACTCAAATAAAGGCAGCAAGTCTACTGCTTGACCTTGCAAGGGTTGAAACTGCAGTCTCTGCATTCAGGTAGTTGTAATTCGGACAAAAGGCTATTCTGATTATTTCCAAGTGCTGCCATGGCCATGAGATTTTACTGGATCTGCAAAGTACTTCTGAAGCCTCGTTAAATACTGGGTGCCTGGAAGATGATGTACCTTTCTGTCCATTACCAAGAGCATTAAAAAGTCAGGAGTCAGCCAGGACAAGAGTCTGTTCTGTCCCCCTGCAGAGCAGCTTGGAAGTGCTGATGAGAGAAGGGCTGTGAGCAGGGGCTGGGCTTTTGCTAATTGCTCCAGCCTGTTTGGGCACAGCTACCCAGAGTCATAGGTCAGGAACAGCAAGTGAAGGTTTGGCTGTTGTGGCCAAGTTGGGCTGGGCAGTCTGTGCTAGGCCAGGCCATAAGGAAGGGCTGGGCAGTCCCTCAGAGGCCCTGCTCTGCTCTGGAAATGGCCCAGATGGGCCTTCTCTGGACAAGTTTCCAGGTGACCCATTTTCCATCCTCAGGCGTGGGGATCTTGAGCCACGTCGTCCTGGAATAAGCGGCTGTGGGTGTCTGGAGCAAGCAACTCATGTCTGTCCATATTTGCAACTTGTAGGTCAGCAAAGGAGAGCCTGCAATCCAGTCTGTGTGCTGCTCAGCAGCAGATATCACAGCTGGAGATCACCAGGAAGTGTGTGGAGGCAGAGCTGCAAGGGGAGCTGCAGGCAGCTCGCAGAGAAGTCCAGGCATCTCAGAGGAGGCACGAGGAAGAACTACAAGGCCTCAAAGCAGAAATTAATCTCGTCCTTGAGCAGAGGGAGGCTCTACAAAAGAGGGAATGCACTCAATGGGAAGAAGTGGCTCGACAAAATTCAAAATTGCAGGCTTCAGTGAATGCCCTAGAGAGGGAAAAAGCCAGGTAAATGAAAGCCTTGGGGATTCTGCATTATGCTGAATGGATTCCCTCTTTGCCATCTTTGCACCTGCCAGGGGCTCTGGCAGCATTTCCTAAGTGGCAGATTCTGAACCCTCCGTGAAGAAACAACTCATTGCTTGGATGTTGAGTTTCATTTTCTTTACATTTAAGCCTTCAGATAGAGTTTTTCTGTAGACAAAGGTTTTTGGGGTAGCCCTTTCCCTCTAGGGGATATTGTGTTGTTAAGTGGGGGTGTTGATGCTGCCCAAGCTGCACTGTAAGGAGCTGGATCCATCCATCAGCTCCACCTTGGGGCCTGTAACTTGAAGCCTTTGGGGTCTGGATCAGCCTGGCATCTGATGCTTTTTCTGGGCAGAACCATCTTAAGGCCCTGATTGCTGCTCTAGGCCAGATTGGCCTCGGAGGCAGCCCAGAAACAAGAATGTCTCTGTTGCATCGTTCCTCATCAAATGTCCCCCGGTGCCTGCAGGGGGTCAAGCAGGGTCCCTGCCACCCTGCACAGTCACAGGCATTTCTGACTGTGCAAAGAATGCAAGAAACAGGACCAAGGTATGGAGGGCTCTTGTTGCTGATCAGGTCCTGCCAGGCTTCAGTGCCACAGGATTCTTCTTCCAAGAAGGAGACAAAGGAAAGGCAGGGCACTCCTGCTTGGCTTGAGCCTTCTGCATCAGTTTGTGCTCCAAGCCTCAGTTGCCACTTTGGCCTTTGTTTCTCCAGCTGAAAGTAGGATGGGTGCTGGTAAATGTTAGGGAACTTGCCAGAGATGCCCTGGCTCTAGGGTGCTGCTCCTCCTACCTGGATGTGTAAGATGAGGGAAGGAAATGTCTCTTCCATGCTGACCAAGCCTCCCTGCTTTGGAGCCTGTTTAGTCAGAAGGAAATTGTTCCTCTCCCCTAATGTCTTCATTGCAAGACTTTGTTAGGTTTGTATTCACATTCCCATCTCAAAAAGAAGGTAGAGCATGGAGGCAGGAACTCACTGTTCTTTCAGGGACAAAAGCAGAGCAGGCACATTCTGGGCTGGGACTGCAGGGGGAACAAAGAGCCAAGTTGTTTAGACAAACCTCATCAGACAGAGCAGTGCTTCCCTAAGGTTGTGCAAGTCCTAAGAGTTGCTAAAATATGATATAATTTAGTAATGAGTCACTTGCTTCCCTTCCAGGCTGATTCTGTCTCTGGAGGAAAAGAATGTGTGCCTTAGGACACTGGAAGAACAGAACTTGGCACTGAAAAATCAGGTGTCTCGGTGTCAATCTGCTCTTCAGCATGCCGAACGGCTCTCTTCAAACCGCGCTGCACAACTGCTGGAGCTCAACAAACAGGTAAGCTGTGCAGTGGCATCCTCTTCTCCAGGGACACACAACAGCACCTTTGCCTTGGAGGCCCCAACCTCTTTCCCCTGCCAGCAGCATCCACAGCTGCCGTGTTCTGCCCGGGGCTGCTGCTGCACCCTGAGCCTGAGGCTGGATCTGGTGTCAGCTGCAGAAGTTTTCCCCCATCCTCTCCCGGGTCCCAGCAGGAAATGTGGGAGGAGAAGCAGCAGCAGACTCCTCTGGAGCTTCTCTGTCCCTCTGTTAGCCGTTTTGTCCCAGACCGAGTTGGTGCCTGTGCCAGGCACTGGGCAATGTGGGGACACAGAGGTGGCTGTGGCAGGCTGGGCAGGGCACTTCCAGCACAGCCAGTTCAGCCGCTGTTCAGAGCTGCAGCCCAAGGATGCCCATTGCCTCCCTATCCCTGTTTTCTCTCCATTTGTCTCCATTGCAATCCTTGCTTCTGTGCCTTCTGGTTTTGGCATGATTTTGCCTGAAATAATTTCTCCTCCGTTGCTCTCCCTGTGGCCCACTCTGCTGCCTCAGGAGCAGCCATGTCCCTGAGGCTCTGTGCATCCATCTTCCAGATGCAGGCCATGCTGCTGGCAGAGCTAGAGAAGAGAGAGCACCAGGCAAGTCAAGAGAAGCAGCTGCTGAAGGCTGAGGTGTCTGAGCTGCGTGTGAGGCTCCAGAGCTCTGATGAGCAAGTTCTTGCCTTGGCCATACAGTGTGAGGCTGTAGAGCTTGAACTGAGGAAGGCACAAGCTCAGAGAGACAACCTCAGAGCCTTCAACCTGCAGCTGCAGAAGGAGTTGGAGGAAACTGAGCAAGGTACAGCTTCTCCTCTCCCACTCACTGCCCCATGCTGTCTCACCAGCTGAGGAGCTGTAGCTGGAGGCCTCAGCTCCATCCCCCCAAACTCCAGTCCCTGCCAAATTCTCCAGGCTATTGGCCTCTCTGGAGCAGGGCTGCACAGGCATCCCCTCTCCTTTGTCTCTCCTGAGTTGCTCACCATGTACAAGGCCAGGGCCAAACACACTTTCCTATCCCTCTGAACCCTTACCCCTTTCATTCCTGTCTTTTTCTCTGCCTGGAATTTTCCTTCATTTCTGTCAGCTTTGGAGCCTTTGTGGGTTTAGGGCCTGGCAAACACAGGCAGGTAGAGAAGACAGTGCTGTTGTCTCTGCAGGATGCACATCAGTTTGCCTTTGCTTTGCTTTTCTCCTTCTACTTCTCCTTCTCCTTTCCTTCTGTAGAGTGGGTGCAGGCAGAAGCCAAGCACATCTCTCACCAAATTGCCCTGGAGAAAGAGGCCACTGAAAGGCAGGAAGAGGCTGTGGCTCTCCGTCAGGAGGTGGCATCGCTGAAGACCAAACTGGAAAAGCTGGAGAAGGAAAGGAAGAATGTGCTGGTGAGATTGGCAGATGCCACAAAGTGCCATTTCCTAGCCATGGTTGGGCCTTGTGTTCATAGTTCTAAAGAGCACCTTTTCCCAGTTGAACTTTTGTAATTGCATTCTTCTGAATAAGGAGGAGAAGATGTTGTAGTCATGGCAAAGACAGTTAATGCTGAGGCTACTGATGATTTTCCTCCATGCTGGGCTTCTGTGCCCTAGGACCTTTAGTTCTCCATGTCCTCAGTGTCCCCATTGACATTGCATGGTTTGGGGAACTCCTGGTGTCCAATCTCATGTTCAGATTTCTAAATATCTGGATCTGGAAGGAGGGGGGAGAGTCCCAAGTTTGCTGTTAAGAGAAAGGTGTTTGTCCTTGGCCATCGGAGAGCAGCCAGTGGGGAGAGAGGAGGGGAAAGGCAAGTGCTGATCCCCAGCAGGATGTGTGCCTGCAAGGGGAGAACTCGTCCTGAGTGGCAGCAGAGAATGACAGACTGATGTGGCCATTGCTGCTGCCAGAGAGGGCAGTGGGGCTCTGGGGGATGGAGCCATGGAAACTCTACACAGGAGAGGTGGAAAATCACTGCTGTCAGCCCAAGGGCAGGGAATGAAAGGCTGGGGCTGTTTGCTCTTCCCTTCCTCCCTGATGGAGAGCACATCCTCGTGGCACTGCCTGAATCCTGCTTAGCGTGCACTTGCAATCCTGGCTGCAGTTCTGGCAGCTCCTGCCCAAAGGAGCACTGGAGTGGAGCTGCAGGAGGTCAGGGAAGGGCAGAAGGGAAGCTGGGACAGGCTGAGTGAGCTGGGAAAGATGCAGCATCAAGGGGGGCCCAGCAAAGCTCTGCAGCATCCCGAGGGGCAGAGAGAGAGGGGCAGCCTGTGCCTGCCCCTGCAGCAGGAGTCCAGATCTGGTATGAAAAGCAAAGGGAGAGAGGGAATGAGGGACCCTTTTTCTCCCTGTTTTGGCAGCATGAACGGGAATTGTACCAGCAGCAGATGAGAGATCTGGAAAAGAAGAATGAAATGCATGCACTCAACATGCAAAGTCAGCAGCAATGATTCCAATCCTTGGACTGTAAAAAGGAAACCCTGCAGGAAGAGCTGAAGCCTGGGGCTGCTGCTTTGAAGGATAAAAGAGAGACAACTCTGCCGGCTGCACTGACCACGGATAAAATTTCCAGAGGGGCTCTGGCCTTCCTGAAGGGATAGACTTGTATCCAGGCAGGCACTGGCATTGGTATTCAGTAGGAGAAGAGAGAGAGGCCTGAATTATCCTCTGTGCCCAGGAGAAGTGGTGAGCAGGTAAATTGGGCTTTTGCTGCCTCTGCACAGCCTCAGGCTCCTCTGGAACTGGGCACCTTAGGCCAGGCAGTGCTTTGGAGACCTCTGCTTGCTCCGTTGCCTCTCCCTGTCCCTGCTGTGGCCCAGCCCTTTGTTTGCTCTCTCTCTTGTGGCAGCCCATGGCTTTCACAAGGGCTTTCACTGCGCTGCCTCCCTCCCTGGCCCCGTGTCCCTGCACACACACACTGGCCTCTCTTGCACAGCCTCCAGTGAGAGCTTTTTGCCCCCAGTGTGGTCTGGTGCAGTTCAGGGTCTTAGAGCAGGGATCTCCTTCCTTGATGTCCAGAGGTGCTTTTGCTCCATGTTTGCTGACAGCTTTCTGTGACCCTCTCTCCCATCCAATGTGCAGGTAAACCCTGAAAGGAGAAGAATCAGAACTTTTATGAGAATGTTTCCCCCAGACTACTTTACCTTGCCTGTCCCCAAGTCTGCCCATCAAAATCTGTCAACTTTTGAAATTAAGAGTCCTCCAGTAGCTCAGGGGAGCAGCAGCCTCTGTGTTGAGGCACAGCCTGTGGAGAAAGGGGTCAGTGGCCCAAATATCTGCTCTGGAAATCAGAGCTGGGTTCCTAAATCCCTTTGGGAGTCTCTGTAATAGACCTGTGGTGGCTGAGGGATGTAGGTGGGAAGGGTTTGGCAGCCTTGAGCTGGACTTGTTGATGCTCTGAGCTCTGTTGTGTGTGGGAGCCTGTTCCTTTCCCCTTGCCCAAGGGCAGAGTGTTGGTGAGGGCTGGAGTTGGAGGCTGTGTGTGCCCCGAGAGCCGGTACCGTGGGGCTGCAGGTGCTCCTGCCAGCGTGGGCTTGTCTGAGCGGGGCCTTGTGCCTCTTTCAGGTGTCCCTGCTGCAGTCACAGCTGGCCCAAGAGCGACAGCACCACCTGGAGAGCTGTGCAGGGAGCAGGCAGGAGACACAAGGTGCAGAAGGGATCTCCTTGCTTCCTGAACGTCTCAGAGAGGAGCCAGGCTGCAGCTGGATATAGTTTTAGACTTAGTCAGTAGTTTATGTTTAAAGGATAGTATAGGTGTGTTTGAACCTTTATACAACTGTGTTCCATAGGATTAAGAATATATTTATAGGAAAATAAAGAGTTTATTATGATCATGAATAAAGTAAACGATCTTTGTCAGGGCTATTTACTACCCAGTGCACAGACTTATATCTTCCAGTATAGTGCATTATGTCTGAAGCAACATTGAAGCAATTCTAGTCCATCCAGCAAAAACCAAGTCTTAATTAAAGATTGATGCCACTCAGCCAAACCAATGACCATGGGCAAACATTTCTCTCAGGCTCAAGGCGTGACCTTGAGGAGCATCCTCACTCCAGGGAAGGATCTGCAGAAGGGAGACATGTGCCATGAAGCACTTTGGTGAAGGCAGGAGAAAGCTGCCATGTGTGGAGCTTTTTCATTTGTCTTTAGGAAGCTGCAGCCTGTTTGTTGTCAGAGTGACAGAATCTCAGGCTGGGGGAGGCTGGAGGCACCTCTGGAGGTCACCTCACCCAGCCCCTGCTCCATCAGGGCCAGCCAGAGCCGGCTGCCCAGGATGTGTCCAGGTGCCTTTGAGTCTCTGCAGGGATGGAGACTCCCCCAGCTCCCCGGGCACCTGCGTCAGTGCTCGGCCACCCTCCCAGTGCAGCAGCATCTCCTGAGCTCGGAGGGCCCCTCCTTTGGGTCACTCTGTGCCCAAGGCCCCCGGGGCTGTCCCTGGCCCCGTCCCCTCTGCAGCCTCCCCCTGGCTTTTCATGCCCAGGGATGAGATGCCCTGAGCCTGCTCTGCTCCAGGCTGGGCAGTGCCAGCTCTCTCAGCCTCTCCTCATGGCAGAGACGCTGCAGTCCCTCTATCAGCTTCATGGCCCTGTGCTGGACTCTGTCCAGTCTGTCCCTGTGTCCCGTCCTGGGCAGCCCAGCTCTGGGCCCAGAACTCCAGGGCTGCCTCACTGCTGTGGAGCAGAGGGAAAGGATCCCCTCCCTCTGCCAGCTGTGACACAGCTCCCAGTGCAGCCCAGGACGCTGTTCTGCATTGCTGCAGGAGCACATTGCTGCCCCATGGGCATCCTGGTGTCCAGCAGAACCCTGCCAATCTTCACGTTTCCAACTGGGTGGCCCCCAGCAGTCACCGCTGCCTGTGGTTGTTCCTTGCCAAGGACAGGACTCAGCACTTGTCATTGAACTGTCCCCCTTGTTGAACTGTCCCTCTGCATGGCAGCACTTCTCTCTGGCAGATCAGCCACTGCTCCTGGTGTGTGGGAGTGCACAGCCTGGCTTCTCACCCTGTTCACTAACAAAGGTGTCAGGAAGGACTGGGCTCAGCATTGTCCTTCCAGCATCCTCCGCTAGACTCTGTGCCACTGATCACCAGGGTTCCAACAAGGTAGAGTCTGTACAAGGCATCTTTGCTTGTATGTACTTATTCAGAAAGAATAGGCAGGATTTACAACAGGGATTTCTGCTCCATATCTTATGTGGGAAAATGGAATGATCCACGCTCCCTCTCACTGGTGGTGGGTAAAGTGGTCCTATTGTTGGTGGCAGTGGATGTCACCTGCACAGGAACTGTGCCAGACTGGTGTGACATACTGTGGGAAGGAGCACTCTGAGGGAGGTAAAAGCTGGGCTGTAGAGATCATTCCAAGACTCTTCTTCAAGTCATAGAAGGCCCAGTTTTGTGCAGATCAGGAACAATTCCTAGGCAAGGGCTGAAGCTGCATACATCTGTGAGTTCCTTTACCTCCTAGGTCAATTTCTCCATTAATGATAGCAGATTGTCCTGGTTGAAAAGACAGATGTCTTCCAAGGAAGCTGGGAATCTTCCTGGAATGGAGAGATAGGCCCCTCCCTCCAAATCATTCTAACTTGAAAATTCTGGGCCTCCAGGCAAAGATATGGGAAGAGAAATATCAGTTCTTCACTAGAATATAAAGATATGTATGTATAGGTGAAGAGGAGAGAACAAGCAGCAGCGCCCCCAAAGCAATGCCAGACTCTTCCCACCCGTTGAGCAGTTCTGCCTTTGCTGTAGTTCTGAGCACACCCGGCAGAGGGCGCTGTGAGCTGAGGCGGGGCAGAGGGGCTGCAGTGACTCTGCCCTGGCTCCAGGGGGCGCTGTCGGCCCCGGCGGCCTCAGGGGCCACGGCTGCGAGTCCTGAGCCAGCCCCGGGGTTAACGGCAGCCTCGGGGACACAGGGAAGCTGGGGCTCTGCTTTTCCCAGCTTCTCACCTGCCTCTTGCAGTATCCTGGTGATGGCAGCTCTGCTCTGGTTCCAGTCAAGCAGCCCCTGGGGCTCCCTCTCTCCAGAGAGAGAGAAAACAGGTGAGGTCCCATTTCCCATGAAGCACCCACACAGATGGTGAGGATCTTCCTTGGCGATAGCGAGTGTTGAAAAGTCCCCGTCAATCAGCAGCTGCATCAAGCAATAGGCTCACCTATGGATGGCAAGAAGAATTCTGAAGCAGTGCCGGATCAAGCACCAAAAACTGCCCAAAGTGCCCTGCTCCTAGCATGGCCACCTGGTTATTCCTTCGGCAAGCCAGTGCCCAACCCTGCCCTCCCTGCCTGGAATTTTCCAGTGGAATGGGAGAGTCATTGGCCAGTTCTTTTGCATCTCAGTTGCCCCACAGGCAATTCATTCCCCACAGGCATCAACTGCTCTTTCCTCGCCACGTTCCCCTTTTCAAGTAACACATGAGAGAAAATTCACAAAAAAACACCCCAAACACACAACATTTTCCACCCTGACTTTTTTCCCATACCAACATGTTACAACAAACTGAATTTTTAACTACATACATCCGTGTATTATCCAAATTATATACATACATAGATACATACATGCAGATATGGATACAGGCACAGTGTCTTGCGCAATTCACCCCAAAAACAAGGTCTCCTGGAGATATGCATTGTATTTTTCCATCTTTCTGCATCATCCACCAAGTCCAGTCCAGTCCCTGAGCAAAGACAACCCCACAGGTGCGTTTGTCTTTGCTCGAGGCAGAATTAATCCCAACAGTCTTTCCTAGCACCCCTCTCATGTGCACCACCAGAACTTTGTCTCCACCTGCTGTGCACAGGGGTTTGCATTGGGCATGGCCAGCTTGGTTGGTGGAATCTCTGCTATTAGCTAACCATGCAGCCTTTGCTAAATGCAGCTCCCACTGCTTGGGGGTCCCATCCCCCCATTACCTTCCATGTGTTTTTGAAGAGTTCATTGCACTGCTGACCGTTCCTGGCCGCTGGTGCACAGTAAGGAATGTCTGTCCTGCCACTTCACTCCCAGGACCTGGACCTCTTGGACAGGTCTCTTGACTTTGCTCTTTTTGATGGAGAAGCTGGCTTCCAGCAGAATCTGGATGATTCCTTCTCCTTTCTCAAATACAATGATGTCACCAATGCACTGCAGATTTTCTGGAGCTTCACCCTTTTCCAGTGCAGCCTGGATCAGTCCATGGCAGATGGTGGGGCTGTGTTTCCACCCTTGGGGCAGTTGGTTCCAGGTGTACTGCACAACCCTCCAGAAGAAGGCAAACTGAGGCCTGCATTCAGGTGCCAGAGGAATGGAGAAAAATGCATTGGCAATGTCAGTAGTGGCACACCACTTTGCTGCCTTGGACTCCAGCTCGCACTGGGGCTCCAGCATGTCCGGCCCAGCAGCGCTCAGCGGTGGAGTCACTTCATTCAAGGCACAATTGTCCACAGTCAATCTCCATTCTCCATCAGACTCATTCACAGGCCAAGTGGGGCTGTTGAAGGGGGAGTGGGCCTTGCTGACCACCCCTTGGCTCTCCAGCTCTCAGATCATTTTGTGGATGTGGATCATGGCATCTCAATTTGTCTGATATTGTGGGTGACACACCTCTGAGGTGGCAATTGGTCCTTGTTACTCTCCTGCCTTCAAGAGTCCAACAGCAGAAGGATTTTTAGACAGTCCAGGCAAGAACTTTCATTTGCCTAACATCCTCTGCCTCCACAGCAACTGTTGCAAAAGCTCACCTGAGTCCTTTTGTGTCTTTGAAATAACCACTCCAGAGGAAATCTCTGCCCAGAATAGACGGGGCCGCTGGGTCAGTCACATAGGATGTTTCTTGCACTCTTTCCCAGTCTAACTCACCTCAGCTTCCAGCAGGGACAACTGCTGCGATCCCCCGTCACGCCAGCAATAGAAACGGGTTCTGCCCCCACATGTCCTGATGGGATTGGAGTACACTGTGCACCAATGTCAACAAAAGCCTTGTATACCTATGGCTCTGCTGTGCCAGGGATCCACACAGCCCAAAAGACACAATTTTACCTGGCCTCTACCTGGCTAGAGACAGGGCCTCTCTAGTTCTGGCTACCGTTCCCTCCCTGGGCATATATTCTGGATGTTCCTTCAAGGGGATCTGACATATCATGCTCCCTTCTGTTATACCTGGCAGCTTGGTCACAGGAAGCTGGGGCTGCATTCATTTGGGTGGAAATCCCTCTGTTAGTAGTTTCCTCCTTTAGCTTGCATACCCATGCTGCTAGGACAGACATGGGTTTTCCATTCCACCCTCTCATGTCTTCCCCATGTTCATACAGGAAGAGCCACAGGTCAACTCATGAGCTGTACTCCCTCTCCCTAGCTGGGGATGTTGGGTACTGACACTGAGGCCTCTGGTTTTGTTATAGATGGATAATGGGATGATTGGCTCAGGCAATTCAGGGATAACTATTGTGTAAATATTAAGAAAAGCTTTAATGATATATAGTTACGTTATTGTAGTTTAGACGTCCTCTCTTCTCCCCATAGTTCCCTTTTCCCCCTCCTGTAGTGTTACCATCAGACAGCCGGGGTTGTCTAGGACAGGTACAAAGAAGGCTGCACGTGTGCCCCTTGCATGGGGCAGTTGGGAATGAAAAAGCTTGGTGCTTAGGGGGTGAGGCATGGCAACACCTGATCTCCAATCCAGTTACAAGAAAGCAATCTCCACTGATAAATGGCAAAGAAGAGCTGACTGACAGACCTTGGGAGGGGCCAGGGCTGGCTGATGCAACCCCCAGGGGTATAAAAGACTGAGAATCCATCTTGAAGATGAACCTGCCACATGGTATGCACGAGAACAGTCCCCAGCGCTGTGAATTTTTCTATATATAGTCCATTTTTTATATTTTTGTCAAGGTTTAATAAGCCTTTTTTAAATTTTCAAAGCGAGCAGTTGTTTCTCAGAGGTTTGCACCGATGTCATATGGGAACTACCCTTGCTTATCTCCTTTCTCATCTTCTCTCTGAATTTTTCCTGTTCATCCTTGAGACTCAACCACAGCAGAGACATGAGTGTGTATCAGGCCATGGACGAAGGTCTCATCATTCCTGAGCTTGCTTGCTACAGAACTCACTGTCTCTTGGTTGTCCACTAAATGCATTGTTCCCATGAAGCTGGAGTATTCCGATGGCTCATGCAGTGTAAGGCTCCAGCCCATTTGCACTGTGCACCTGACCTTGTCAGGGTCATTATGCTGTCCATCCCTTGCAAAATGTTTCTCCATTACTGCCATTTGTCTCAGTGTTGGAGGTTAGGATTTTTCCTTTTTTTTTCTTTCTCTTAGGATATTTTCTCCCATTTGTTGCTAAGAGATTGATACTTAAGAGAACAAAAGATGTGGCTGAGAGGAGGAGGAGGCAGAAGGGGAGTGTCTTACTGTAGGGGTTTTCTCTTGGGAAGGGCAGGGATACCACAAAATTGTGGCCAGGGGGTGAGGGGCTAGGCTCTGCTCCTTTCACTCTCTCGAGGTCAGATGAGGGGCAGCCTGGAGGATGTTATGAGTAAAAAAAGCATTACTCATTTTTTTAGAAGAAACGTTGCTGAGTTACAAGTTGAGTTGGGAGCTGATTGCTGGCCGAAGAGAGTTCTTTGTTAGCTGCATGTTGTAACCACCTGTTAAGTGTCAGTCGTTAACCCTCTTTTGTTGAGAATTCCCCTTTTTGTATCAGTAGTGCCCTGCCTAAAGCCAGGTTGATGGCCCTTCTTGGACAGTGCAAGGAAGAGACATCAGAGTACATGCAGATAACCTCAGACCCAGAATGCAACAAGAGAGGACCCCCACCAAACTTACCAAAAGACCCCAAAACCAACGAGCCAACACAGAATTAAGAGATCAAAGTGATGTCTGGACGTGAGCAACAAAGTACAAGAGCCTGCAGAGACGCTGACACCCTTTTTTGCCCCTCGCCCTAGCTAAGGAAGGACCCCGGCTAGAGGCAGGGCCCTGGGAGGCAAACCCAAGAGTTGTAACATGGGGTTTACCACACTGCTGTTGTGACGATAGGACCCCCACAGCTCTGCCCCCTAGGGGACAAAGCTGCTCATTCCTCCTCCTCCAAGGCACTCCTGGGAGCGGCGAAACCAGGGACCGGTCCAGCCTCCCAGCCTTGAACTGATCACTTTTAATAAAGGCATTAAAAAGAAGAAAAGATCTCCTGCCCTGTTTATTTCAGAGGATTCTCTGCCACTATAGAGCTTTTGTCCTGCCACTGCTTCTCCTACCATGGCTCGCTGCTGCCAAGGTTCCTGCTGCAGTCCATTTCCCCAGCCGGAGGTGCAGCGGGCCCAGCCGTCCCTGAGGGTTCCAAAGGCAGCCCCTTGTGCATCCCTTCCGCCAGCCCGGCCGCCATTGCCGTGCGCAGAGAGGCGGCCGAGCTCGCGCCACAGCGCCCCCTGCAGCCCCGGGGGAATCATTGCCCCACCCTGCCCGGCTGGGAGCCAGCAGCGCCCCTGCTGGCTGTGCCCGGAACTGCACCGCAGGGGAAGGGGCCTGCAGCCGGGACAAGGCCGGCCCTGGGGCTCTGCGTCTGCTCGTCGGTGCTGCCGCCTTGGGGTTGGTTTGCCACGTTATACACACACACGCTAGCAAGGAACTTCTATTCCTCTTCTCCTGTCTTTGCCTGTAATCCCTGTCATTTCAAAGTTATACGAATTTAGAGGGAAAGGGGTCATATTTTCCATTCTAAGGGAGCTTCCTGCCTTCCTTGGCAGACACCTGTCTTTCAAACCAAGACACTCAGGCACTGGATTCTTTCCTTCCTGGTCTTCCAGGGCTTTTTATGATGGTGTTTCTACAGGCTGTCCCTGTAAACAAAAATCTCTCCTTCATTTGTTATAAACTGCTCCCAGAGAGAAAGGGGCCTTAAATTTTCATCCTTTACCTGTTTTTCAATTGCTGCAGCAATTTTTTCCCCAAATTGCAGAAAAGGCTCTTTAAGACCTTGTCTTATAGTGACATTTCTTGGTTTTGGAGCTGCCATTTCCATCGTTTTAGTGATAGGACTCATACCTAATTGTTGAGCCTGTGTTAAAACCAGGGGATCCCATCATGCCTGAAATCTGGATTAGAAAAAGGCCCTTGACCAAGAAAAACATCAACTCCTACAGCATGGTGAGGGTCCTGCTGAGGTAGTTGCATATTATTTAAAGCTGTTCGCTCGGCTAATTGCCTCCAATTGTCTTGAAATATTCCATACTGCACTGATTGAAACAAAACTGCAGCCAAATGCACAATATCATAAGGAGACAGCAAATCTGTATTAATAATACTGATTAATTGCATTACTTCAGCAGAATTAATACCAAATTTAGCTACTTTAGACTGAAGATCATGCACAACCTTCCATGCAAAAACCTCATAACTATCATTTTGTCCTGAATTAGGAGCTGTTTTAAACACAGGAAAAGCCATTTTACCATTAGCAACATCCATATCAACAGCATCTGGTGGGCCTATTTTCTCCACTAAATCCCAGTCTCCTGTCTCAACTGCTTTCCTTTTAACATATTCCCAACACTGAAAAGAATGACAAACAGTTACAATAGCATTATCAGAAGGCAGAGTTTTTGAAACACCAAGCTTATTTCTATTACCAGTCTTACCAAGCTTATTTCTACTACCAGTTTTACTAAGCTTCTCTCTATTACCAGTTTTACAGCAATCAGAAGTATGCATTAATTCAGACCTTTTAATCCCTGTAATTTCCTCATTGTCACTATCAGAATCAGAAGTCAAAGGAGGAAAAAGAGTTAATATTTCCTTATGTTTGTGCAGTTCAGAATCAGAAGCAAGCAAAGGAGCAGATGGCTCAATTTGTTTCTTTTTTAAGGTCATCTTAGCCAGCCGCTGTGCCAAGGACTCAGAGTTAGATTTAACATTAAGTTCAGCTAGTTACTCTGTGGGTGAGGGGTACATGGATTTAAAGCCTTTTGCAGACAAACACAAAGAAGCCTTATCAAATTGGTGCCCATTTCCCGTAGCAACAGACCCAGCAACAGTCTCTGCAGAAAAAATCCCAGCAGAACTCTCAGGCTGAGCTTCTCCCCTTTGCTGCTCCCCAGCAACTTCGAGTTCCTCCTTCAATTCCCTTTCTACCTCCTCCAAGTCTTTTTTATTCTGCTCCGCTTTCCACTCCTTTAAGGTGTTATAAAGCAACCTCCCAGTAGAAGATAAATCTGCAGCTGCTTTTCCCCCATTCTGAATTACTTCCCAGAGTGTTTCTCCAACTTCTTTCCAAGATCTAACACTAAAAGTAGTAGTTACATCAGTCTTAAAATTTTGAGACTTTGCCCATATTAAAATATTACGCAGAGCATAGTCTGTTGTTTTAACTCCTTTTCTTTTGAAGAAAGTTTTCCATGTAGATAAAACAATCTGTTCTTCACTTGTTAAATTATTTCCCATTGTTCCAAGCGGCTCACCTCTTTTCCAGGTGTCAGAATCAGATCTGGACTGACAGCTGCAGCCCACTGCTCTCAGCTTTACTGGGCTCCGACCTCACTGCCCCTCGCCTGGCAGTTCCATCATGCCAGGTAGGCACCAAATGTCACTGTTAAGCTGGATGTGACATACATACGTGATCAGGGTCCAAAAAGAAAAAGGTTTTTTTATTCTGCATGTTCTCCAGTTTATATACTCTTAACAAAACGTGATCTTAAGTCATTAACTACATCACAATAACCTATTATATTCATTGGTGCAAAGCAATTAGCGTCCATATCATTGGCAAAAGTTTTACAGAAATTTAATAAGGCACGTATACACATCTACTTAGGCATGTGGTCTAGCTACAAAAAGTTTCATGTTTCTTTTCTAATCGGTTTCCATGCTGGCGGCGTTGTCTTCTTCCTTGCTGTGGATACACTCAAAAATCATCTATTGTTATTTCTTCTATTAACTCAGCTTTGCCTGCAGGCCAGCTGTCAAGGCCCTCCATATGCAAGCTATTCCATCCTCCCCTTCTCGACTCTCTAAATTCTCCACAGCTGGGTGCCCCCAGTCCAAAGCCACTAGTCTCCCAGCAGACATCTGATATAAACCTTCTAAATATATTCTCTCATTTCCCCTGTCTATCCACTAGTTTATAGAATTCACAAACTCTCACGAGTCGAGCCCAAATCACTGAAGCCAAGGAGTTCCTCCTATCTGTCTGTCCAGATTGGATTCTCAGATCAAAACTACCCCTATTATGTTTACAAACATAAACCCCGTACCTAAAACCACAAGCGAGCCCTTAGCAAAGTCTCCAAACAAACCAGTTTAACGACTTCACACTCAACGTGTGCTACACTTACAACTTTTGGCACAAGATAACAGCGTTGCCTCAAAAATACACCACAGCTACAAACATGACTGCAACACCACAATCTTCTTATTCCCGAGGGAAACACTTAATACAATCTAACAATATCCAAATACATTACACTAAAGCACTCAACTTCTATTTTTCAAATTCCACAAACATAAACACCCTTTTACTGTGAACACCATCTGTTACCATAAATTCCATCCCCCATAACTAAAACACAGACACACACAGTCACAGTGGGGAGGGGATTTTATTAAGGATCATGCACCCCACTTGCTTTGTTTCAGTCACCCAAAAAGGGAACCGTGGGCCCAAGCTCCCACTTGCATCATACTAACAGCATGTCTCAACAAATGCTCTCACAGTTGTTTTCACTGTCAGGACACATTCACAACAGCACAACCACTTTAGATTTGCCCTTATGACTGGTAGCCCCAATTGCTACCAGACTGAGCCCTCTACGATGAAACAAATGGCAAAATCCTCTTCTGTCAGCAACAGAAGCCCAAGCTCTGCACAACAGTTCAACAAATCTTTCTGCTGACAACCAGATTTCAACTGCAACTTCAGTCTGCAAGCACACTACAGAGGCACAAGTTGTGCATGGAACGTCTCCCACGACTTACCAAATGGCCTTTTCTGACCAGGCGCATGCCTTACAGACCACTGCGTACAACTGTTAAATTTTTAAACGTACCATTTTCTCCAGAGTTTTAGTAGTCAGGAGTCCTTGTCTGCTGCTGGATGAACAGTCTGGGCAGCAGAGGCTGCTTTTCCAGGAATATCCCTGGGGTCATCCCGAGGACATCCATGTCCTGAGCTGCTCTCACAGCCAAGCAGAGTCTCCTCCTGACTTGGCTCGCCAATTGAATCATTAGAACCGAAAATCACGGACAAAGACTCTCTAAACTCATCCAAGTTAGAAAGTGTTATGCTTATTATGCAGCAGGCGGCACTGTAGGGGTCATCCCCAAAATGCGTGACTGCGCCACACAAGGATTTTTGGCCTCTATTTATTTCCCAAAATAATACATATGCATAACCATAACCCCAGCACCTCCCATCCCCGCTTTGTATTAAAATGAGTTTATTATTCCCTCATGCCTGCGCTATTTTTCTCTTGAATTGGGTGGGTGATTTCAAACTGGGTCAGTGGTCCCAGGGATTAAGTCAGGAAAGTCTTCGTCAGGTCTCTGGGACCCTCTGACACAATCCAAGCCCCTCTGCTTCATGATGGATTGACATAGAGTCCAGGTGATGAGCATTGTCCTGGTTTCAATAATGGTTCCTACAATGGTTCACTTGCTCTACTTTCTTCCACAATGAGTTCATAATATAACAGTTAACTTTAGCTTAAGCATCTTATAATCATTAACCTATCGCTGGTGTATCTAACTTCAATGTGAATTGCCTCTAAATCTGAGCTGAAATCTTAGCGCTTTAAAATCATTATTTAATTGGTTGTTGCTGTTGTCTCTGCCCCTTATAGCAGTAGATATCTATATCTCACTGTCTTTGTTCCTGGACCCCTCCAGAGTGTCGGTGAAATAAACTACCACTGGAAACCAATACAATGACACTCCCTGCCTCTGCCATCATCGATAATCACCTGCTGCGCGTGAGTGTGGTATTTGCTGCGTGCTTGGTGGTGCGGTCTCCTAGTGGGGACGCTTTAGGTAGATTGCAACAACCAACCATCTGCCCACACTGCAACATGCACCCTCCTGGAGCTCTCTCCAACTGGCAGAGGAGAGGAGCCAAAGGGACGAGCACTTGCACCAAGCCCTGCCATACCTGGACAGCCCACAGGAGTCCGTGGGTTCTGCTCCCTGTGCGCAGCAGGGCTGCCGTGGCCAGAGCACACGCTCCCATTTCAGGCCCACGTGGGGCAACAGTGTCCGGCAGCTTCGGGCTGATCCCCTTGCTCCCTGCTCCCTCCTGGCCATGGCCAGAGCCGGCTGACATGGCCCTGCCTCCGGCGTCTCCTTGGCTCCCCAAAGATCCGGGATCTGACCGTGCCTCTGTTCCTCTCTCTTGCAGCCCTTGAAGACAAGGCAGAGGACATCAGCCCTGCCACCAGCAGCCTGGCTCTCGAAACAGCCTTTGTCCTCCGGGCTGTGGAGAGAGCTCCGGGCTCCATCTTGCTGAAGGTGCAAGATCAGTTTCGCAGGGCCCGCAAGAAACGGCCTTGTCTCTGGGGCCACAGCTGGCTGTGCTGCTGGCGCTCTGAGGAGAGCTGATTTGAGAGGCTCTCTGTCTGCTGGGGCCATATGAGCCAGAGGGGATTTTTCTTTTCTTGATGATTGTTTTATTCCTTTTTTATTTCATTCTTCATTAGGATATAATGTTAGAATGTGTTCCAATACCCAGACTCCCAGAAGCTCTCTTTGGTGCCCAGCGTCCACAGGGCACAGGGGAAGAGGGGAAAACGGCTTCTTGTGCCAAGTGAGCTGCCCAGGTGTGCAGTGGGGAAGGGAAAATGGCCAGAAGCCCCTTGGCATTTGGTGGTTCTGCTGAAGCCTTTGTGCTGGCCACAGAGCTGCTGGGCAGGGGCCGGAGCTGCAGGGATCGCTGCCGGCCTGGTGCCTGGAGATGGCCACAAGGCCCTCCTGCCCAGCCAGGAAGGGCCATCTGTGTCCTCCTGCCCGTGTGTTGCTGGCTGCATTGCTGAGGCCTCTGAGGTGCCTCTCGATGCGGCTTCTCTGGAGCTCCCTCGGGGCTGCGCCACTGCCAGGCACCTGGGCCGGACTGGGGGAAACCCTGAGGGGACGACAGGGCAGTGGGAGGCCGTGAAGGCATGAGGTGCTGCGGAGGCCCTGATGGGACAAGGCGCTGGGAAGG
The DNA here is from genome assembly GCF_027887145.1 of Ammospiza caudacuta. Classification (NCBI taxonomy): domain Eukaryota; kingdom Metazoa; phylum Chordata; class Aves; order Passeriformes; family Passerellidae; genus Ammospiza; species Ammospiza caudacuta. The sequence continues at coordinate 5,526,310 of NC_080607.1, forward strand.
CACGAGGGCCCTGTGAGGGGAGTGGGTGGCAGGAGGCTCCAAGGGGACAGGAGGCCCCTGAGGGGCTGCGCTGTTGGGAAGCCCTGAGGAAATGGGTGTCAGCCTTGTTCCTGACAGCCGGCTGCTCTGGCGCTTCCTCAGGGAGGCTCCCACACCTGGGGCAGAAGCCCTGGAGGCTGGGCCTCAGCAGGAGGATGGCGACACCCCGAGGTGCCCAGATTGGGCTGGCTGGGGACACGGAGGGCAAGGGGGCCCTGCCAGGGCACGGTCACTGGGTGCTGCCAGGGCAGAGGGCAGAGCAGGGCTGGCGGCCAGCCCGGGCCCCCGCGGCTGCCCAGGCCATGGTGCTGAGGATGAGGCCCTTCTGACACAGAGCTCTGGGCCCAAAGAGCTTCTGCCTCCGTGGCCAGGGTGGCGATGTCTCCTCGAGCAGGGCTGCTGAGTCGCTGCTGCCAAAGCGGCTCTGGACGCCACAGAAACAGCACCAGAGCGTGCACAGGAACAGCAGCACCCTGAACGCAGGCACCTGCTCCAGGAGGTGTCTGCACCAGCCAGGGGCCATAGTGTGGGCACTATTGCACGTGGTTTAGCAAAAGGCTTCAGCACACTCGGCCACAATGGCTTTCTCTCTGTGAGGTTTGCCAGCCTCACAGCAATGCTTGGCAGCTGCTGCTGCATCCTGTGCCCCTGACTGGCTACAATGGCTGTGCTTGAGGGCAGACTCGCCTTCCACAGGCCAGCATCCCCAGGCAGCAGCACTGGTGCCATTGTGAGAGGGAAACAAGTCTGCGCTGCCGCTGGCAACCCTCTTCTTCGTGCAGGCGCCTTAAAACATGTGCCTGAGCTTCGAACCTAAATCCGGGACTGGCTTGGAACAAAGGAAGCAGCAGGAGGTGCTGAAGAAAGGCAGGCACTTGTGGCCACCATTCAGGGCTGGAGGGAAGCCCTTTGGTGTCTGCTGAGGACATGGCTCGCTTCACAAGCTCAGGCTTTGCTGCTGGAAGATCCTGCTTTGCTCTTGTTGGAGCCCATTCCCTACCACCAATGCATGGGCTTCCATCGTTCCTGAATCAAGTCTGCTGGACCTGTGGGCAACAAGTCTGTCCCGTGTGCATCTGAGAGCAGAAAAGTGCAGGACATGGCTGCTTCCAGCACTTGTCTTGGCTGCTCCTTCATGGTGCTTGCACCACCATCAGAGACACAGAACGGCTTCTCCTCCCAGAGTTATCCCTATCCTCTGCAATTCCCCGGGTGTCTGCCTTGATGTTCACCGGGGACCTCCCTGTTTGTGGCCGTCCATTGCCGTGCTCAGCAGGCAGCCAGTTGTGTTTGCACGGGAGCTGCCACAGGAAGAAACGCAGGAAGTGGACAATTGAATAGCAGAGGCTGGGCCAATTATTTTTCTTTCCGAGTGCAAGACAGACAGAAAAGCACAAGGAAACATGACAGTGTTTTGCTGGAGTCTCTTTGTCCTGCGAAATTCTGTAGCTGTTGGTGTTTCTGTGCTACTCCTAATCCCTTCCTTGAAAAAAATCATTCCAGGAAGGAGCAACATCATCTGACACGTACCAAGTGTTGCCACCAGTTGCTCCAGGTGCTCCTCCCAAGAGCCCCTGTAGGATGGACCACAGCCCCCAGTGCACGTTGGCTTTGGCTGCCCTCTGGCAGAGAAGCCCTCTCGAGGCACAGGTCTCTGGGGCAGGAGATGGGCACCAGCACTGCCAGGGCTCGGGGGGACTCTGCTTTGGCGGGGACTCTGCCACACCTGCTGATGTCAGTGCTCCCAGGGCCCCAGGGCTCAGAGCAGCATTTGTGCCCTGGCTCACACGTTCCTTGTCTCTGTCACACGGCTGCGCTTAGCACCAGTGTCACTGAGTCCTGTTCAGATGATGTCTTTGCCTTTCAGAGTCACTTTGCATTGGCATGTGGGGCACTGATAGGTAATACATTGTGTCCAAAATTTCTGCCGGACCCCTGTGGAACCAAACCCCCGCCCCTCTGTTCAGCTATGACTGGTGCAGATATGGGTGCTCTCAGGAAAAGCATTGTTATAAATACATATTATAATATAGACTTTTTGCATATATTAGGATGGATTCTATATGTGTATTAGAATAACTTTTCTATAAAAATATAGAGTTTTTTCAGTTCTACACTAAACCTTGACATAGTAGTTAAATGGATGATATTATATGCCTGTGTTAAACTGCCTGCTTGGTTGGGATAACATTCAATGAACATATGAGGGAGACCCCTCTTGCTGACATGCCAGTCTTCAGCACTGACCATCTGTAGAAAGAATGGACCAAAGCCCAAACAGGAGGTGATAACAAGGGTGAGCTCAAACCATAGCCACGAAATGCACATGCTCTGAAAAGGTGGACCTGAGGAGGAGCCATGCTAAACAATTCTTGGAACATGTAAACTAGTTTGGGGAAAAGTTTAAATATGCTTAATTGGTTATGACTATGCAGTAGGCTCATGCAGTAGAAAGGGTATGTAAAGGACATCTCTGAAAGAGCAGGTGTGCTCTTGGTGGAATGCCAAGCAGCTGGCCACAAAAAAATTTGCTTTATTTGTCTCTTATTGTCCTTTATTCAACTTTTAAATTTTACAGGAGAGTGAACCTCATTTTTCACAATGGGGATGTGTAAAATGGGACTTGAGGTACTCAAATGCCTCAAGAATGCACCAAAAACCCCAAGCACCACATTCCCCTCATGCCTGGGCTGGTGGTCCAGCAGCTCAAGTAGAAGAGTCCTCCAGGAGCTCAGGGGAGCAGCAGCCCTCGTGCTCCTCAGCCGGTGGAGAAAGGGGCCAGTGGCCCAAATGTCTGCTTTGGAAATCAGAGCTGGGTTCCTAAATTCCATTGGCAGTCTCTATAATAGACCTGTGGTGGCTGAGGGATGTAGGTGGGAAGGGTTTGGCAGCCTTGAGCTGGACTTGTTGATGCTCTGAGCTCTGTTGTGTGTGGGAGCCTGTTCCTTTCCCCTTGCCCAAGGGCAGAGTGTTGGTGAGGGCTGGAGTTGGAGGCTGTGTGTGCCCCGAGAGCCGGTACCGTGGGGCTGCAGGTGCTCCTGCCAGCGTGGGCTTGTCTGAGCGGGGCCTTGTGCCTCTTTCAGGTGTCCCTGCTGCAGTCACAGCTGGCCCAAGAGCGACAGCAGCGGCAGAACTACCCTGAGAGCTGTGCAAGGACCAGGCAGGAGCTGTCAGACCTTCACCAGGAGCTGTGCTGCTCCTTTGCAGCTGTGCAAGGAGCCAAAAGCTGTTCTTGTGGAAGAAGAGACTTGAAGCTGCATCGCTCTCTGAACCTTAACTTGGTACTGACTTCCTTGGGCCATGTGTCTCTGGAGAGAGAGGCCTTACAGAAGGCAGGTGCAGCTCTTCTCTTCCACGCAGGATTTGTGCACTGCTCAGAAGCCAATTTCTGCCAACAGGGGCACAAAAATCCTCCCTAGGACACAGATGAACACTGTCAAAGATGAGGGCAAAAAATACCTGCCAAAGCCTCTGCAAACAAACCCATTTGGTTCTTGAAGGTCTGTTCTAGTGAGGAATCTTTGATGGAAGCAGCAAGACTTTTCTTCTGCCTACAAGACCTAGTGATTTATTGCCAAACAGAGAGCAGGGAAAAATGCACTCGTGGCTGTCTCAGAATTCTTAATCTATTTTGTGAGCCTTAAACACTGCACCTCTTGGGTTTTCTCTGTAGAAATTTGAAAAGCCCCAGAAACACCATGCTACCTCCTCATGTGGCTATTTCAAAAGCAAAGCTTTTTTTCCATGAATATTTGTAAGGACTAAGAATCTTTTTAGGCTTTTCCATACATATGCCCTTTGTCAGGGTAGACAGAAGAATTCCTGTGACTCAGGAATGGAGCAGATCCTTAAAGAGCCTGCAGGTTTTGAGGATGCTGAGCCTTCAAACTGACTTCTGAGCCAGGTTCCTGCCCAGCTGCCCAGGAGGGCTCTGGGGACCCAAGGGAAGCAGGGCCAGTGCCAGGAGCAGCAGAGCCAGGTGAGAGCCAGGGAGGGCCTCTCCAACAGCCCCTGGAATGCTGGGCTTTGGGCCCTGGCAGCCATCACAAAGGCCATGGAATGTTGGGGGTGTGACCCTGGCAACTGTCACAAAGGCCATGGAATGCTGGGGGTTGGATCCTGGCAACAATCAACAGCTCCTGGCTATTGGGGTTTGTACCCTGGAGCTGTCAACAGCTCATGCACTTTGGGGCTTGGACCTTGCAAAGGCCAAGGGCACTTTGTGCTATTGTCCTTGCAAAGGCCAAGAACCTTTGGATATTGGTGTTTACACCCTGCAAAGGCCAAGGGCCTTTGGATATTGGTGTTTATTTCCTGCAAAGGCCAAGGGCCTTTGGGCACTGGGGTTTAGACCCTGCAAAGGCCAAGGGCCTTTGGTCACTGGGGTTTAGACCCTGCATAGACCAAGGGCCTTTGGTCACTGATAGTTTCTCACTCTTTGTGCGAGGGGGCGGATGGAGACCCGGAGGGTGAGTGACAAAGCCACTGCTCTCCTTGTGCCAAGCCCAGCCGGGACCTGGCAGGCCTGGGCTGTGCCTCGGGGAACAGTTCCCTTTGGGATTAGCAAGGGATTGACAGTTGGCTGTTGCAGAGCTGGCAGCAGCTGTGGTGCTGCCCTGGGGACAGGCCTGGCAGGGAATGGGGGGCTCCTGGCTATCCCAGAGCGCAGCCACATCTCCTCCACTGTCCTTCTCCCACTGGAGGCCATGGGCACAAACAAGGGAGCAGCTTTACATTGCCTTCCCCTCACCCAAATTACAGCACAGCCTCAGTGCTTCCCAGAGTCAAGGATGAGTTTCTCCCTGACATCTTCAAAATGATCCCCAGTGGCTTAGAGAAGGTCACAAGGATGATAGGAAGATGCTGCAAGGGCTGGAGCACCTGTGCCAAGGGAAAAGGATGCAAGAGTTGGGGTTGTCCAGGCTCGAGAAGGTTTCAGGGTGACCTCAGAGTCCCTTCCAATGCATGAAAAGGCTGCAAGAGAGCTGGAGAGGGACTTAAGCCAGGGGCCTGCAGAGACAGGACAAAGCTTCCCACTGAGACATGGCAAGGATGGATGGGAGGGAATTCTGCCCTCTGAGGGTGCTGAGGCCCTGGCACAGCTTGCCCAGAGAAGCTGTGGCTGCCCCTGGATCCCTGGGGGTGTTCACGGCCTGGTTGGATTGGGCTCTGGGCAGTTCCCGTTCTGGTGTTCTTAGAAGTGATGAGACACCTTGCAGCATGTTGGTTTGTGCTGCTGTCAAAGTCCTGGGCTGAAAATATTGCCAAGGAGAGGGGAGGAAGAGCTCAGCTGGAAGTGCTGTGCTCTGGGACAGGCTGGGAAGCACTTAGAGGCAACTGCCTCAGGGGCAGCCATGCAGTCTGAGTGTGCTCTTCCCTGTGCACTTGCAGGGAGCTCGAGGGCTTTCTCACCAGGGACGTTCCTCCAGAGCCCCTGAGGTGAGTAAACTGTGCTGAGCTCACTGGCCTTTTGAAACTGGTTCTCCATGAATGGACACTGGTTCTTATGGGATTGGAAGAGCATCTCAGTGCTACTTTGGAACAGGAACAGAATATCTGACTAACAGCTGGATGTGGGCATTCAGGTGCTGGTAGACGACAGTGACAGCATGGCCAATTCCATCATCTGCACCGACAATCCTGGAAACATCCTCTCAACTCTGACATCCACTGAAGATCAGCATCCCTTTGAATTGGCTCGGGAAGCTACAGAGAATTGTGAGCGCATGTGGCAACAGTTTGATCAAGTAGAGGCGAGAACCCAGAGGATCAGAAGCCAATACCAGATCATAGACTCTCTGCTAGAGGAAATCAGAAGGTGAGCATTTCCTCCTCCTCTTCCTCCTGCATTCCAGAGGCAATCAACTTCCAGGTCTGGGAGGTCAGAGGTGTCCTGGGTGAAGAAATCACCTGCCCACCATCTGTAGGCCTCAGTGTGGCTCTCGAGCATTGTCCTGTCTGGGTTTTTCATGCTCTACTGTGACTCCCAAGGCTGTCTGGGAGATGCAGAGCCATGTTGGAATAGAAGACTCCTTCTTCTCGCTGTGCTGCTTCCCTGAATTCTGTTTTTGTGTGCCCCTGCCCAGCCACTGCTTCTGGCTGAAGGAAGGCAAAATCCTGCCTTCCTTTCCCTTTGCCTCTGGAGGATTTTCTTGGGAGGGAAAGAGCAAGGTCTTCCTTAGCCCACTGCCCCAAACTCCATCATGGAGTGATGGAAATGGCATTGCTGACCCTTCAGGCCTCTTGCTTCTTCTGACTGAGCCTTGTCTCTGCAGTGACTGTGCAAACTTTGAGAAGTCCAAGGAAATGCTGCTGCAATGCACTGGAATCCTGGAGATAGGAGCATTTCGTCTGCAGCAGAAGAACACTAAGCAGCAGAAGGAAGCATCAGTCCAGGAGGAAGAGGCAGAGCAGCAGGACAGGATGGAGGTTGGTTTTGGAAATGAGACTGGTTTTCTCTTGAAAAGTTGTCTTGCCCCTTCTTGTACAGTGAAGAACTTGGCTGCACTCGAGGGAGAAGAGCCATCCTTGCAGATCCAACTGGAATTCAAGAGGAAGACATTGGAGGAATTGAAGCTTGAGAGGGATGTGCTGGAGAAAGAGAGGGATGATGTTGGCAGGGCTCTGAACACCTTATTGCTAGGCAGCACCTGTGGGAGTGGGAGTTGTGGCAGCCAGATCAGCCCAGATGCTCTTTCTGGCACTAGAAGACAGGCACACTGCTGTGCACACCTGGCTCAAGATGGCACACGCATTTCTTCACCAGGGATATGCATGTTCATCAGCAAAGTGTTGCATGCTTCTGCAAAATGTGTTGCTTTGGGCAGCCACAGAGCCTCTAAAAGAGGGAAGTGAGCTGGGGAAACTTTGAGGCCAGAGCACAGCTGCTCCTTGTCCTCTGGCTGCCTGTCAGGTGGCACTGGCTGGCTCTGCACAGGGCTCCCCAGGAAGGGCTCCAGCTGTACCTTGTCCCACTTGCAGGTTTCCCAGGAGCAAGAGTCGTCGACGTGGTGTCTGGAGCAGCTGAGCCAGGAATCCTCTGGCCAAGGGCATGAAGTGGCCCAGGTGGGCAGAGAGGAGGAGCTGCTGGCCCAGAAGGCTGACCTTGAGGGGCGACTGGCAGCCAGCGAGGGGCTCCAAGAAGACCTTGCCAGGCAGCTGGCAGAGACCAGGTAAAGGCAGGGAGCTGAGCCTTTTCAGATGTTTTTACATTGCATGGACAGAATACAGAAGAGTCTCAAAAACAAAACAAAACTATACTAAACTAAACTAAAAAAAAAAACAAAAAACAAAACAAACAAACAAAAAAACCAAAAAAACCCCCAAAAAACCCCATGATATGAAGGTTATTTTTCTGGCACGTAGAGCCAGAAAAGCTTTTATGAGCCTTGGGCTCCTGTTTGTGCCACCGAGTACACTCCTGTGGGATGTCAAACGCAATCCAGCCAGCCTGAACTGAGGAGTACTTCAACCATGCAGATGCTGAGTGAAACCTCAAGTTTCTCTCGGATTTGGTTCCTCGTTCTGGGCATTGAACATCCCTCGCTCCTTTCTGAGTAGTTTGACATGATCCTGATCTTCAGACCAGGAAGCTTCATCTTCAGCATTCCAGGCTCTTATCTTGGCACGCTGGGAGTAGCACGCTGCCATTCAGGGTGAAGCCAGAGGCTCCTGCTGAAAATCTTGAGGCATTTCTGCTTCCAAGCACACTCTTGAGATGTGAGGGACAGGATGTAGTGCTGGTTAGAGAGCAGCAGGGAAAGCTCTTTGGAATTCTCAACAGCCTCTGGGCATTCTTGCTGATTGTTGATGGGCACTCAGCTGCCAAGCCTGCCAAGGTCCCTTTGCATGGTCCCTCTTACTGTGTAAGGAAGGACAAGTCCCTTGGGCTCCTGCCTGCTTGTTCAGCAACACTCAAATAAAGGCAGCAAGTCTACTGCTTGACCTTGCAAGGGTTGAAACAGCAGTCTCTGCATTCAGGTAGTTGGTATTCAGACAAAAACCTGTTCCGATTATTTCCAAGTGCTGCCATGGCCATGACATTTTACTGGATCTGCAAAGTAGTTCTGAAGCCTCGTTAAATACAGGGTGTCTGGAAGATGATGTACCTTTCTGTCCATTATCAAGAGCATTAAAAAGTCAGGAGTCAGCCAGGACAAGAGTCTGTTCTGTCCCCCTGCAGAGCAGCTTGGAAGTGCTGATGAGAGAAGGGCTGTGAGCAGGGGCTGGGCTTTTGCTTGTTGCTCCAGCCTGTTTGGGCACAGCTGCCCAGAGTCATAGATCAGGAACAGCAAGTGAAGGTTTGGCTGTTGAGGCCAAGTTGGGCTGGGCAGTCTGTGCTATGGCAGGCCATAAGGAAGGCCTGGGCAGTCCCTCAGAGGCCCTGCTCTGCTCTGGAAATGGCCCAGATGGGCCTTCTCTGGACAAGTTTCCAGGTGACCTATTTTCCATCCTCAGGCATGGGAATCTTGAGCCACGTCGTCCTGGAATAAGTGGCTGTGGGTGTCTGGAGCAAGCAACTCATGTCTGTCCATATTTGCAACTTGTAGGTCAGCAAAGGAGAGCCTGCAATCCAGGCTGTGTGCTGCCCAGCAGCAGATATCACAGCTGGAGATAACCAGGAACAATCTGGAAGCTCAAGTGCTCACAGTCAGACAGGCCAAGGAGGTGATAGAAGGTGAGAACCTCGTGTGCTTTGTTTGTGGTGCTGCCCCTTGCTAGAGAAAGCTGTCTCTGTCCACAGAGCTTCTGAGGAGTGGTAGGGCTGGAGGCCATGAAAGGGCCTGCAGTCAGTAAAGTTAGTAAAGAGCGTGACTCTTGCTGTTGGTCATGTTTGCAGGACAAGTGAAGGGCCTGCAACGTGAGCTGGAAGCAGAGAGAGCTCTCAGGAGGCAGGAGCAGGAAGACACAGCTCAACAGCTCGTGCAGGCAGAGCAGCAGCATCAGGAAAGCCTCAGGCTTCAGGGAACTGCTCAGCAACTGGAAATAAAGAAGCTCCTGCAAGACCTGGTAGGGGACAATATGCTTCTGAATTGTCCAAGCCAGCCCTGTGAGTTGGTGTAGCACAAGCAGAGGCTGAGGGTGTGAAAGGGCAGCAATTCTCTGCCAGAGGCCTCCCGCCGCTGGGCTGGACAGCAGAGCCAGCAGCTGAGACTTGGAGGAGCATGAAGGCCCCCAGGGTGGTGCTGGGACAGTAAATGCAGCCATGGCTTCAGGGAGGGTGTAAGAGGAGCTCCAGAGCAGGTTGGGCAGTGCCCACCCAAAGCGTGGCAGCCCAGGGCAGGATCATCCCCGAGTCCCACCTGCCACAGAGCAGATGCCAACGTGGAGCAGATGCCAACATGGAGCAGATGCCAACAGTGCTGTTAGCTGCAGGTGTGGGAACTCGTTTCTTTTCTTGCTGTGCTTCCATGGTGGACAGAGGGATTAGCTTTGGGCTGGAAGCAAATGGAACAGGCCCCTTGTCCCTGGTCCTTCAGTCCTTGTGACTGGGGCAGCAGAGAGGGGAAGGTGACACCTCCTCTTCTGAGTGCTTGGACTCGGTGCTTGGGAAGGTCTTGGCCAGCAGAAGAGATTCCACAAGTCTCTGAATCCTGCACCTGCTGAGCCTCCTTTTGAATTCCCTGACAGGACACAGTTTCTGGTGTGCAGAAAGCCAGTGCTGTTGTCTTTTCCAGTTGGGGGTTGTGGGAGGGATGGAGCTTCACATCTTTCAGCACGAGCTTGCCTGGGACTTCATCTTGCAAAGTTTTCCTCCCCTCCTCAGGCAAGTGAGCGTGAAAAGCACCGTGCAGATATGCAAGAGATGCTGGAGCAATGGGAAAAAGAGAAGGCAGAGAGAGAGCAGGAGCACAAGAAGGTGCTGTCTGAGATGAGGCAGAAAGTTGCCACCCTGCTGGCACAACAAGAAGAGGAACGAACTAGATTTGAAAATGCCAACCAAGAGGTAATGATTGTGAGAGGAGAACTGGTGTGATTTTTTGCAAGGCAGGAGCTGTGGGAGATGGCAGGATATGGGGCTGTGTGGAGCATGCGCTCCGTGTCTTCTGCACTGAATTAGGGGAGGTGAAAGCTGAACGGGGCTGTCTTTGGCACCAGGAATGAGCCCTCTCATAGGAAGCCAGGCAGAAACATCAGCTGTCAGCTGAGAGCTTTGTGCTGCTCTTGTGCTCTGTTGTTCTAAGATGTACCTCAGGGTATCTTCACTGTTCTCCTTCTGCTTCCCTTTTGGTGTGTACTGGTAGATGTTCATGGCCAAGGTGAGTTTGTAGGACTTTTCTTTTGTGGGCATGCAGAAGGTGCAGCAAGAATGCTGACAAGAGAACAATCTCTTTAAAGGCTTGCCTGAAGTATTTCTGAACAGGAATGCAGAGATGTCTTCTGGGCTGTGTTTTAAGTCACTTCCTGGGAAGCTGTGTCTCCCCCAGGGCAGGCAGTGGCCCAGGGCAGCAGCAGCCAAGTGCTCTGAGAGCACAGGAGCCCATCAGTCTTTGCCCCTTGCCACGGGGATGTTGCAGGAGGAGTGTGAAGCCCTCTGCTCTTTCCTCCTGTGCAGGTCCTGCTGGAAGAGCAGAAGGAGAAGAGTGCTTTATCAGAGGCACTGCTCCAAACTCAGGGAGAGCTCATCCGAGCCCGCCAGCAGGTCCAGCAGCTCAGGCAGGAGGTGACAGAGCAGCAAGAGAAGGGGCAGGTAAGTGTGAGTAGGCAGGCAACAGAGGGCAGGGCAGTGACAAGGGCACAAAAGGCAGCTCCTGGGACTGAGGAAGCAAGGGCTGCTTCAGGCCCTGGGAGCACAGAGCCTGGTAAGCTCCAGAGCTCAGCCCCAGGAAGGAAGGCTTGCAGTGGAAGCAGAGCTGGGTACAGATGCCAAAAGAAGCAGCTGAGGGAATGGGATTTTGAGGCAGCAAGTGGAAAAAGCTGAGCCTGAAGGCAGGTCCCAGGAAGTGGCTCTGCATTTTGTTGCCAGACCGTGAAGGCAAATCTGCAAGCTGAGCTGGAGGAAGCTCACAGTGAAGTCCAGGCAGAGCAGAGGAAGAATGAGGAAGAGCTACAAGGCCTCAAAGAGGAAATGAATCTCCTCCTTGAGCAGAGGGAGGCTCTACAAAAGCAGGTGAGTGAAAGGGCAGTGGCACTGCAGTCATGCTGGGAGGGGTCTGTGGCCTTCTTGCTTTTCCATGGCAGAGCAGCAGCTGCTGGGTTGAGCCCTGGGGCTGTCTCGTGCTCTGGGGGCTCCATGGCAGCTGCTCTGAAGGACACTCAGTGCTCTGCTGAATGTCAGCTGCTGCTCTGGACAGCTGGGCTGGTCCTCTGTGCTGTTGGCCAGCATGGATTCCTGCTGGCCTGTTCTTGCTAGCCTTGCTTTGGCAGGTGCTTTCTCAGGTGCCCTTGGTGGTGGGCCACTTAGAGCCTGAAACAAGTTGTCCATATCCTTTGTGAATCTGGTGCTCTCAGGACAGGGAGGAGAGGAAAGTTCTCCTTTACCTTTGCTCACAGCCTGTGCTGTGGCTGACAGTGACTGTAGCTGTGGCTGTAGCCTCTGACTGCTTTGTTCTGTTTGATTGGAGGTGGGAGAGTTGACATCTCAGCTGGCAGCCTCCCGAGAGTGCCAGGAAAGGACTGTGCAGAGAGCCCAGCAAGATGGGAGGGAGGCCCAGGAAGAGTCCAGGCAGAAGCTGCTGGAGGTTGAGCAGATGCAGAAGATGCTGGAGGAGGCAGAACATCAGAACAAGGAGCTGCAAGAGCATCTGCAGAACTTGGAGAAGGAATGGAGTCAATGGGAAGAAGTGGCTCAGCAAAATTCAGAATTGCAGGCCTCCGTCAATGCCCTAGAGCGGGAAAAAAACAGGTAAATGAAAGCCTGTGGCACTCTGCATTGTGCTGAATGGATTCCCTCTTTGCCATCTTTGCACCTGCCAGGGCCTCTGGCAGCATTTCCTAAGTGGCGGATTCTGAATTCCCCATGTAGACACATCTAATTGTCTGGATGTTGAGTTTCATTTTCTTTACTTTTAAGCCTTCAGATAGAGTTTTTCTGAAGAAAAAGGCTTTGGGGTAGCCCTTTCCCTCTAGGGGATATTGTGTTGTTAGGTGGGGGTGTTGATGCTGCCCAAGCTGCACTGTAAGGAGCTGGATCCATCCATCAGCTCCACCTTGGGGCCTGTAACTTGAAGCCTTTGGGGTCTGGATCAGCCTGGCATCTGATGCTTTTTCTGGGCAGAACCATCTTAAGGCCCTGATTGCTGCTCTAGGCCAGATTGGCCTCGGAGGCAGCCCAGAAACAAGAATGTCTCTGTTGCATCGTTCCTCATCAAATGTCCCCCGGTGCCTGCAGGGGGTCAAGCAGGGTCCCTGCCACCCTGCACAGTCACAGGCATTTCTGACTGTGCAAAGAATGCAAGAAACAGGACCAAGGTATGGGGGGCTCCTGCAGCTGATCAAGTCCTGCCAGGCTTCAGTGCCTCAGGATTCTTCCTCCATGAAGGAGACAAAGGAAAGGCAGGGCACTCCTGCTTGGCTTGAGCCTTCTGCATCTTCCATGAGGTTGTGCTTCAAGCCTCGGTTGCCACTTTGGCCTTTGTTTCTCCAGCTGAAAGTAGGATGGGTGCTGGTAAATGTTAGGGAAGTTGCCAGAGATGCCCTGGCTCTAGGGTGCTGCTCTTCCTACCTGGATGTGTAAGATGAGGGAAGGAAATGTCTCTTCCATGCTGACCAAGCCTCCCTGCTTTGGAGCCTGTTTAGTCAGAAGGAAATTGTTCCTCTCCCCTAATGTCTTCATTGCAAGACTTTGTTAGGTTTGTATTCACATTCCCATCTCAAAAACAAGGTAGAGCATGGAGGCAGGAACTCACTGTTCCTTCAGGGACAAAAGCAGAGCAGGCACATTCTGGGCTGGGACTGCAGGGGGAACAAAGAGCCAAGTTGTTTAGACAAACCTTATCAGGCAGAGCAGGTTTTCTCTGAGGTGTGGTGCAAGTCCTAAGAGTTGCTAAAATGTGATATAATTTAGTAATGAGTCACTTGCTTCCCTTCCAGGCTGATTCTGTCTCTGGAGGAAAAGAATGTGTGCCTTACAACACTGGAAGAACAGAACTTGGTGCTGACCAATCAGCTGTCTCAGTGTCAATCTGCTCTTTGGGAGACAGAGCAGCTCTATTCTGAGCATAGAAGAGAACTGCTGGGGCTCAACACACAGGTAAGCTGTGCAGTGGCATCCTCTTCTCCAGGGACACACAACAGCACCTTTGCCTTGGAGGCCCCAACCTATTTCCCCTGCCAGCAGCATCCACAGCTGCCGTGTTCTGCCCGGGGCTGCTGCTGCACCCTGAGCCTGAGGCTGGATCTGGTGTCAGCTGCAGACGTTTTCCCCCATCCTCTCCCGGGTCCCAGCAGGAAATGTGGGAGGAGAAGCAGCAGCAGACTCCTCTGGAGCTTCTCTGTCCCTCTGTTAGCCGTGTTGTCCCAGACAGAGTGGGTGCCTGTGCCAGGCTCTGAGCAATGTGGGGACACAGAGGTGGCTGTGGCAGGCTGGGCAGGGCACTTCCAGCACAGCCAGTTCAGCCGCTGTTCAGAGCTGTAGCCCAAGGATGCCCATTGCCTCCCTTTCCCTGTTTTCTCTCCATTTGTCTCCATTGCAATCCTTGCTTCTGTGCCTTCTGGGTTTGGCTTGAAGTCATTTCCCCTCCGTTGCTCTCCCTGCAGCCCACTCTGTGGCCTCAGGAGCAGCCCTGTCCCTGAGGCCCTGTGCATCCATCTTCCAGGCCTGGGCTCTGCTGGAGGCAGTGAAGGAGAAGGGAGCTTGCCTTGAACCTCGACAGAAGCAGCTGGAAACTGACGTGTCTGAGCTGTGCATGAGGCTCCAGAGCTCTGACCAAAGAGCACAGTCCATTGTCACACAGTGTAACGCCTTGGAGCGAGAGCTGAGGAAAAGACAGGCTCAGAGAGACAATCTCAGGGCTCGCAATAGGGAGCTGCTCAAACAGCTGGAGCAAAGTGAGCAAGGTACAGCTTCTCCTCTACCATCCACTGCCCCATGCTCTCTCTCATCAGCGGAGATCTCACTGATGCCTCGCAGAGGAAAAGTGCCCAGAGATTGCCGAGGAGAAAAACAGCCAGCAGGAGATTACTCCATCCAAGTGCCAGTGAAAGCTTTCTCTTGAGAAAGATGCTGTGGCTGGCAGTGCCATCTGGCTGTGCTAGGGCTGATCCTGTGCACGGCTGGTGCCTCTCAGTTGCCGTATCTGTGCTAAGGAGCTGTAGCTGGATGCCTCAGCTCCATTCCCCCAAACTCCAGGCCCTGCCAGAGTTTACAGGCTATTGGCCTCTCTGGAGCAGGCCTGCACAGGCATCCCATCTCCTGTGTCTCTCTTGGCTTGATCACTTTTCACAAGGGCAAGAGCAAACACACTTTCCTATCCCTCTGAAACTTGTCCCTTTCATTCCTGCCTTTTTCTGTGCCTGGAAGTTTCCTTCATTTCTGTCAGCTTTGGAGCCTTTGTGGGCTTAGGGCCTGGCAAACACAGGCAGGTAGAGAAGACAGTGCTGTTGTCTCTGCAGGATGCACATCAGTTTAACTCGACTTTTCTTTTCCCCTCCTCCTTCCCCTTCACTCCTGCAGCAATGTTGAAGGCAGAACACCAGAAAATCTCTCTAGAAAGCACCCAGAAGAAAGACATCATTGACCTGAAGGAAGAGGATATGACTCATGGTCACTCTCTGCAGAGGAAATTGGAAAAGCTGGAGAAGGAAAGGAAAGATGTGCTGGTGAGATTGGCAGATGCCACAAAGAACCATTTCCTAGCTATGTTTGGACCTTGTGTTCATAGTTCTAAAGAGCACCTTTTCTCAATTTACATTTTGTAATTGATTTTTTCTGAATAAGGAGAAGATGTTGTAGTCATGGCAAAGACAGTTAATGCTGAGACTGCTGATTTTCCTCCATGCTGGGATTCTGTGCCCTAGGACCTTTAGTTCTCAATGTCCTCAGTGTCCCCACTGACATTGCATGGCTGGGGGAATTCCTGGTGCCCAATCCCATGTTCAGATTTCTAAATATCTGGATCTGGAATGCAGGGGAGAGTCCCAATTTTGCTGTTAAGAGAAAAGTGTTTGTCCTTGGCCATCGGAGAGCAGCCAGTGGGGAGAGAGGAGAGGAAAGGCAAGTGCTGATCCCCAGCAGGATGTGTGCCTGCAAGGGGAGAACTCGTCCTGAGTGGCAGCAGAGAATGACAGACTGATGTGGCCATTGCTGCTGCCAGAGAGGGCAGTGGGGCTCTGGGGGATGGAGCCATGGAAACTCTACACAGGAGAGGTGGAAAATCACTGCTGTCAGCCCAAGGGCAGGGAATGAAAGGCTGGGGCTGTTTACTCTTCCCTTCCCCCCAGATGGAGAGCACATCCTCGTGGCACTGCCTGAATCCTGCTTAGCGTGCACTTGCAATCCTGGCTGCAGTTCTGGCAGCTCCTGCCCAAAGGAGCACTGGAGTGGAGCTGCAGGAGGTCAGGGAAGGGCAGAAAGGAAGCTGGGACAGGCTGAGTGAGCTGGGAAAGATGCAGCATCAAGGGGGGCCCAGCAAAGCTCTGCAGCATCCCGAGGGGCAGAGAGAGAGGGGCAGCCTGTGCCTGCCCCTGCAGCAGGAGTCCAGATCTGGTATGAAAAGCAAAGGGAGAGAGGGAATGAGGGACCCTTTTTCTCCCTGTTTTGGCAGCATGAACGGGAATTGTACCAGCAGCAGATGAGAGATCTGGAAAAGAAGAATGAAATGCATGCACCTGAGATGAGAAATCATAAGAGAAATACTCAAGAATTGGAGGTAGAGAGGGAAGACCTGCAGGAAGATTTGGAACATGGTGCTGCTGCTTTGAAGAAATTGAGGGACAAAACTCAAGTACTGAGTTCTGCACTCAACAAGTGTGAACTTGCCAAAGGGGCTCTGAAGAAAGACTTAGACATCCTGAAGGGAAAGACTTCTATCCAGGCAGGCACTGGCATTGACCTTCAGTCCACTCCAGTGTCCCTGACTTATTCCAGAGATGTTTCCCATGAAGAGGTGGGTCTCTATCCCTCTCAGTCCCATTGGGTAAAGCAGCCTGGGCTGCAGCAGGCAGCCTTGTCTGTGTGCCTGACTCCAGCCAGAGGCCATTGACTGCCAGATTGTTTCCTGGCACACCTGGAATGACTGATCCAGCTCTGGAGCTTGCTGTTAAAACCAGCTCCAGGCCAAAAGCTGGGCATGGGGAGCTGCTTATCCTGTGCCTGTAAAAGGGGAAACATGGGAGTCTGGTTTTGGTGTGAGAAGGAATGGAGCAGGTGAGCAGAATGATGGACTTAAGCTGGCTGAATTTTGGATCAATGGCTGAAAATTGATCACTGCTGGTGCTTAGAGTAAATTGTATTGGCAGTTGTGGAAGATGCAGTGGTTTGGGGTGACAACACAGAGTTTGGAGTAGGGATATTATAGGGAAGGAGCTGTCTGGTCCCAGGTAAGGCAGCAGGGCCTGCCACAGCACTTCCAAGGTAACAGTGCCAGAGGCTTCTGGCAGGCCAGGCTATCAGAGCTGCATGGGGCAGGTGCTGTGAAACTTTCAGGCCAGAGCACAGCTGCTCCTTGTCCTCTGGCTGCCTGTCAGGTGGCACTGGCTGGCTCTGCACGGGCTCCCCAGGAAGGGCTCCAGCTGTACCTTGTCCCACTTGCAGGTTTCCCAGGAGCAAGAGTCATCGAGCCGGTGTCTGGAGCAGCTGGGCCAGGAATCCTCTGGCCAAGGGCATGAAGTGGCCAAGGTGGGCAGAGAGAAGGAGCTGCTGGCCCAGAAGGCTGACCTTGAGGGGCGACTGGCAGCCAGCGAGGGGCTCCGAGAAGACCTTGCCAGGCAGCTGGCAAAGAACAGGTAAAGGCAGGGAATTGAAACGTTTCAGCTGTTTTTACATTGCATGGACAGAATATGGAAGAGTCTCAAAAAAAAAAATTAGGCCACAATGTGAAGGTTATTCTTCTGGCATGTAAAGCCAGCAAAGCTCTTGTGAGCCTTGGGCTCCTGTTTGTACCACCGAGTACACTCCTGTGGGATGTCAAACGCAATCCAGCCAGCCTGAACTGAGGAGTACTTCAACCATGCAGATGCTGAGTGATACTCAAGTTTCTCTTGGGTTTGGTTCCTCATTCTGGGCATTGAACATCCCTCGCTCCTTTCTGAGTAGCTTGACATGATCCTGATCTTCAGACCAGGAAGCTTCATCTTCAGCATTCCAGGCTCTTACCTTGGCACGCTGGGAGTAGCACGCTGCCATTCAGGGTGAAGCCAGAGGCTCCTGCTGAAAATCTTGAGGCATTTCTGCTTCCAAGCACACTCTTGAGATGTGAGGGACAGGATGTAGTGCTGGTTAGAGAGCAGCAGGGAAAGCTCTTTGGAATTCTCAACAGCCTCTGGGCATTCTTGCTGATTGTTGATGGGCACCCAGCTGCCAAACCTGCCAAGGGCCCTTTGCATGGTCCCTCTCACTGTGTAAGGAAGGACAAGTCTCTTGGGCTCCTGCCTGCTTGTTCAGCAACACTCAAATAAAGGCAGCAAGTCTACTGCTTGACCTTGCAAGGGTTGAAACAGCAGTCTCTGCATTCAGGTAGTTGGTATTCAGACAAAAACCTGTTCCGATTATTTCCAAGTGCTGCCATGGCCATGACATTTTACTGGATCTGCAAAGTAGTTCTGAAGCCTCGTTAAATACAGGGTGTCTGGAAGATGATGTACCTTTCTGTCCATTATCAAGAGCATTAAAAAGTCAGGAGTCAGCCAGGACAAGAGTCTGTTCTGTCCCCCTGCAGAGCAGCTTGGAAGTGCTGATGAGAGAAGGGCTGTGAGCAGGGGCTGGGCTTTTGCTTGTTGCTCCAGCCTGTTTGGGCACAGCTGCCCAGAGTCATAGGTCAGGAACAGCAAGTGAAGGTTTGGCTGTTGTGGCCAAGTTGGGCTGGGCAGTCTGTGCTAGGCCAGGCCATAAGGAAGGCCTGGGCAGTCCCTCAGAGGCCCTGCTCTGCTCTGGAAATGGCCCAGATGGGCCTTCTCTGGACAAGTTTCCAGGTGACCTATTTTCCATCCTCAGGCATGGGGATCTTGAGCCACGTCGTCCTGGAATAAGTGGCTGTGGGTGTCTGGAGCAAGCAACTCATGTCTGTCCATATTTGCAACTTGTAGGTCAGCAAAGGAGAGCCTGCAATCCAGGCTGTTTGCTGCCCAGCAGCAGATATCACAGCTGGAGATCACCAGGAACAATCTGGAAGCTCAAGTGCTCACAGTCAGACAGGCCAAGGAGGTGATAGAAGGTGAGAACCTCGTGTGCTTTGTTTGTGGTGCTGCCCCTTGCTAGAGAAAGCTGTCTCTGTCCACAGAGCTTCTGAGGAGTGGTAGGGCTGGAGGCCATGAAAGGGCCTGCGGTCAGTAAAGTTAGTAAAGAGCGTGACTCTTGCTGTTGGTCATGTTTGCAGGACAAGTGAAGGGCCTGCAACGTGAGCTGGAAGCAGAGAGAGCTCTCAGGAGGCAGGAGCAGGAAGACACAGCTCAACAGCTCGTGCAGGCAGAGCAGCAGCATCAGGAAAGCCTCAGGCTTCAGGGAACTGCTCAGCAACTGGAAATAAAGAAGCTCCTGCAAGACCTGGTAGGGGACAATATGCTTCTGAATTGTCCAAGCCAGCCCTGTGAGTTGGTGTAGCACAAGCAGAGGCTGAGGGTGTGAAAGGGCAGCAATTCTCTGCCAGAGGCCTCCCGCCGCTGGGCTGGACAGCAGAGCCAGCAGCTGAGACTTGGAGGAGCATGAAGGCCCCCAGGGTGGTGCTGGGACAGTAAATGCAGCCATGGCTTCAGGGAGGGTGTAAGAGGAGCTCCAGAGCAGGTTGGGCAGTGCCCACCCAAAGCGTGGCAGCCCAGGGCAGGATCATCCCCGAGTCCCACCTGCCACAGAGCAGATGCCAACGTGGAGCAGATGCCAACATGGAGCAGATGCCAACAGTGCTGGTGGCTGCAGGCTTGGGAACTCGTTTCCTTTCTTGCTGTGCTTCCATGGTGGACAGAGGGATTAGCTTTGGGCTGGAAGCAAATGGAACAGGCCCCTTGTCCCTGGTCCTTCAGTCCTTGTGACTGGGGCAGCAGAGAGGGGAAGGTGACACCTCCTCTTCTGAGTGCTTGGACTCGGTGCTTGGGAAGGTCTTTGCCAGCAGAAGAGATTCCACAAGTCTCTGAATCCTGCACCTGCTGAGCCTCCTTTTGAATTCCCTGACAGGACACAGTTTCTGGTGTGCAGAAAGCCAGTGCTGTTGTCTTTTCCAGTTGGGGGTTGTGGGAGGGATGGAGCTTCACATCTTTCAGCACGAGCTTGCCTGGGACTTCATCTTGCAAAGTTTTCCTCCCCCCTCAGGCAAGTGAGCGTGAAAGGCACCGTGCAGATATGCAAGAGATGCTGGAGCAATGGGAAAAAGAGAAGGCAGAGAGAGAGCAGGAGCACAAGAAGGTGCTGTCTGAGATGAGGCAGAAAGTTGCCACCCTGCTGGCACAACAAGAAGAGGAACGAACTAGATTTGAAAATGCCAACCAAGAGGTAATGATTGTGAGAGGAGAACTGGTGTGATTTTTTGCAAGGCAGGAGCTGTGGGAGATGGCAGGATATGGGGCTGTGTGGAGCATGCGCTCCGTGTCTTCTGCACTGAATTAGGGGAGGTGAAAGCTGAACGGGGCTGTCGTTGGCACCAGGAATGAGCCCTCTCATAGGAAGCCAGGCAGAAACATCAGCTGTCAGCTGAGAGCTTTGTGCTGCTCTTGTGCTCTGTTGTTCTAAGATGTACCTCAGGGTATCTTCACTGTTCTCCTTCTGCTTCCCTTTTGGTGTGTACTGGTAGATGTTCATGGCCAAGGTGAGTTTGTAGGACTTTTCTTTTGTAGGCATGCAGAGGGTGCAGCAAGAATGCTGACAAGAGAACAATCTCTTTAAAGGCTTGCCTGAAGTATTTCTGAACAGGAATGCAGAGATGTCTTCTGGGCTGTGTTTTAAGTCACTTCCTGGGAAGCTGTGTCTCCCCCAGGGCAGGCAGTGGCCCAGGGCAGCAGCAGCCAAGTGCTCTGAGAGCACAGGAGCCCATCAGTCTTTGCCCCTTGCCACGGGGATGTTGCAGGAGGAGTGTGAAGCCCTCTGCTCTTTCCTCCTGTGCAGGTCCTGCTGGAAGAGCAGAAGGAGAAGAGTGCTTTATCAGAGGCACTGCTCCAAACTCAGGGAGAGCTCATCCGAGCCCGCCAGCAGGTCCAGCAGCTCAGGCAGGAGGTGACAGAGCAGCAAGAGAAGGGGCAGGTAAGTGTGAGTAGGCAGGCAACAGAGGGCAGGGCAGTGACAAGGGCACAAAAGGCAGCTCCTGGGACTGAGGAAGCAAGGGCTGCCTCAGGCCCTGGGAGCACAGAGCCTGGTAAGCTCCAGAGCTCAGCCCCAGGAAGGAAGGCTTGCAGTGGAAGCAGAGCTGGGTACAGATGCCAAAAGAAGCAGCTGAGGGAATGGGATTTTGAGGCAGCAAGTGGAAAAAGCTGAGCCTGAAGGCAGGTCCCAGGAAGTGGCTCTGCATTTTGTTGCCAGACCGTGAAGGCAAATCTGCAAGCTGAGCTGGAGGAAGCTCACAGTGAAGTCCAGGCAGTGCAGAGGAGGCACGAGGAAGAGCTACAAGGCCTCAAAGAGGAAATGAATCTCCTCCTTGAGCAGAGGGAGGCTCTACAAAAGCAGGTGAGTGAAAGGGCAGTGGCACTGCAGTCATGCTGGGAGGGGTCTGTGGCCTTCTTGCTTTTCCATGGCAGAGCAGCAGCTGCTGGGCTGAGCCCTGGGGCTGTCTCGTGCTCTGGGGGCTCCATGGCAGCTGCTCTGAAGGACACTCAGTGCTCTGCTGAATGTCAGCTGCTGCTCTGGACAGCTGGGCTGGTCCTCTGTGCTGTTGGCCAGCATGGATTCCTGCTGGCCTGTTCTTGCTAGCCTTGCTTTGGCAGGTGCTTTCTCAGGTGCCCTTGGTGGTGGGCCACTTAGAGCCTGAAACAAGTTGTCCATATCCTTTGTGAATCTGGTGCTCTCAGGACAGGGAGGAGAGGAAAGTTCTCCTTTACCTTTGCTCACAGCCTGTGCTGTGGCTGACAGTGACTGTAGCTGTGGCTGTAGCCTCTGACTGCTTTGTTCTGTTTGATTGGAGGTGGGAGAGTTGACATCTCAGCTGGCAGCCTCCCGAGAGTGCCAGGAAAGGACTGTGCAGAGAGGCCAGCAAGATGGGAGGGAGGCCCAGGAAGAGTCCAGGCAGAAGCTGCTGGAGGTTGAGCAGATGCAGAAGATGCTGGAGGAGGCAGAACATCAGAACAAGGAGCTGCAAGAGCATCTGCAGAACTTGGAGAAGGAATGGAGTCAATGGGAAGAAGTGGCTCAGCAAAATTCAGAATTGCAGGCCTCCGTCAATGCCCTAGAGCGGGAAAAAAACAGGTAAATGAAAGCCTGTGGCACTCTGCATTGTGCTGAATGGATTCCCTCTTTGCCATCTTTGCACCTGCCAGGGCCTCTGGCAGCATTTCCTAAGTGGCGGATTCTGAATTCCCCATGTAGACACATCTAATTGTCTGGATGTTGAGTTTCATTTTCTTTACTTTTAAGCCTTCAGATAGAATTTTTCTGAAGAAAAAGGCTTTGGGGTAGCCCTTTCCCTCTAGGGGATATTGTGTTGTTAGGTGGGGGTGTTGATGCTGCCCAAGCTGCACTGTAAGGAGCTGGATCCATCCATCAGCTCCACCTTGGGGCCTGTAACTTGAAGCCTTTGGGGTCTGGATCAGCCTGGCATCTGATGCTTTTTCTGGGCAGAACCATCTTAAGGCCCTGATTGCTGCTCTAGGCCAGATTGGCCTCGGAGGCAGCCCAGAAACAAGAATGTCTCTGTTGCATCGTTCCTCATCAAATGTCCCCCGGTGCCTGCAGGGGGTCAAGCAGGGTCCCTGCCACCCTGCACAGTCACAGGCATTTCTGACTGTGCAAAGAATGCAAGAAACAGGACCAAGGTATGGAGGGCTCTTGTTGCTGATCAGGTCCTGCCAGGCTTCAGTGCCACAGGATTCTTCTTCCAAGAAGGAGACAAAGGAAAGGCAGGGCACTCCTGCTTGGCTTGAGCCTTCTGCATCTTCCATGAGGTTGTGCTCCAAGCCTCGGTTGCCACTTTGGCCTTTGTTTCTCCAGCTGAAAGTAGGATGGGTGCTGGTAAATGTTAGGGAAGTTGCCAGAGATGCCCTGGCTCTAGGGTGCTGCTCTTCCTACCTGGATGTGTAAGATGAGGGAAGGAAATGTCTCTTCCATGCTGACCAAGCCTCCCTGCTTTGGAGCCTGTTTAGTCAGAAGGAAATTGTTCCTCTCCCCTAATGTCTTCATTGCAAGACTTTGTTAGGTTTGTATTCACATTCCCATCTCAAAAACAAGGTAGAGCATGGAGGCAGGAACTCACTGTTCTTTCAGGGACAAAAGCAGAGCAGGCACATTCTGGGCTGAGACTGCAGGGGGAACAAAGAGCCAAGTTGTTTAGACAAACCTCATCAGACAGAGCAGGTTTTCTCCGAGGTGTGGTGCAAGTCCTAAGAGTTGCTAAAATATGATATAATTTAGTAATGAGTCACCTGCTTCCCTTCCAGGCTGATTCTGTCTCTGGAGGAAAAGAATGTGTGCCTTAGGACACTGGAAGAACAGAATCTGACACTTAACAGTCAGGTGTCTCAGTGTCAATCTGCTCTTCAGCATGCCGAACGGCTCTCTTCAAACCGTGCTGGACAACTGCGGGAGCTCAACACACAGGTAAGCTGTGCAGTGGCATCCTCTTCTCCAGGGACACACAACAGCACCTTTGCCTTGGAGGCCCCAACCTCTTTCCCCTGCCAGCAGCATCCACAGCTGCCGTGTTCTGCCCGGGGCTGCTGCTGCACCCTGAGCCTGAGGCTGGATCTGGTGTCAGCTGCAGACGTTTTCCCCCATCCTCTCCCAGGTCCCAGCAGGAAATGTGGGAGGAGAAGCAGCAGCAGACTCCTCTGGAGCTTCTCTGTCCCTCTGTTAGCTGTGTTGTCCCAGACAGAGTGGGTGCCTGTGCCAGGCACTGGGCAATGTGGGGACACAGAGGTGGCTGTGGCAGGCTGGGCAGGGCACTTCCAGCACAGCCAGTTCAGCCGCTGTTCAGAGCTGTAGCCCAAGGATGCCCATTGCCTCCCTTTCCCTGTTTTCTCTCCATTTGTCTCCTTTGCAATCCTTGCTTCTGTGCCTTCTGGGTTTGGCTTGAAGTCATTTCCCCTCCGTTGCTCTCCCTGCAGCCCACTCTGTGGCCTCAGGAGCAGCCGTGTCCCTGAGGCTGTGTTCATCCATCTTTCAGATCCAGGCCCTACAGGATGCAGTGCTGCAGATGGAGGCTTCCCAGGCAACTCGGCAGAAGCAGCTGCTGAAGGAGCTGGAGGAGTCCCAAGCAGGAGGACGCTCTTTGAGGGACTCTGTGCACGTGCTGGAGGCTGAGGTGTCTGAGCTGCGTGTGAAGCTCCAGAGATCTGATGACAAAGCTCTTGCCTTGGCCATACAGTCTAAGGCTGTGGAGCAGGAGCTGAGGAAGACAAAAGTTCAGAGTGAAAATCTCAGAGCCCGCAACCTGGAGCTGCAGAAGGAGTTGGAGGAAATTGAGCAAGGTACAGCTTCTCCTTTCCCACTCACTGCCCCATGCTGTCTCACCAGCTGAGGAGCTGTAGCTGGAGGCCTCAGCTCCATTCCCCCAAACTCCAGGCCCTGCCAGAGTCTCCAGGCGAGTGGCCTCTCTGGAGCAGGGCTGCACAGGCATCTCCTCTCCTTCGTCTCTATTGAATTGCTCACTCTGCACAAGGCCAAGGGCAAACACACTTTCCTATCCCTATGAACCTTGTCCCTTTCATTCCTGCCTTTTTCTCTGCTTAGAAATTTTCTTCATTTCTGTCAGCTTTGGAGTCTTTGTGGGCTTAGGGCCTGGCAAACACAGGCAGGTAGAGAAGACAGTGCTGTTGTCTCTGCAGAGTGCACATCAGTTTGCCTTTCCTTTGCTTGTGTCTTTCTCCTTCTCCTTTCCCCTTTCCTTCTGCAGATTGGTGGAAGGAGGAAGCCAAGCACACCTCTCGAGAAACTGCCCTGGAGAAAGAGGCCACTGAAAGGCAGGAAGAGGCTGTGGCTCTCCGTCGGGAGGTGGCATCTCTGAGGACGAAACTCGAAAAGCTGGAGAAGGAAAGGAAGAATGTGCTGGTGAGATTGGCAGATGCCACAAAGTGCCATTTCCTAGCTATGGTTGGGCCTTGTGTTCATAGTTCTAAAGAGCACCTTTTCTCAGTTTAACTTTTGTAATTGCATTCCTCTGAATAAGGAGGAGATGTTGTAGTCATGGCAAAGCCAGTTAATGCTGAGGCTGCTGCTGATTTTCCTCCATTCTGGGCTTCTGTGCCCTAGGACCTTTAGTTCTCCATGTCCTCAGTGTCCCCATTGACATTGCATGGTTTGGGGAACTCCTGGTGTCCAATCCCATGTTCAGATTTCTAAATATCTGGATCTGGAATGCAGGGGAGAGTCCCAAGTTTGCTGTTAAGAGAAAGGTGTTTGTCCTTGGCCATCGGAGAGCAGCCAGTGGGGAGAGAGGAGAGGAAAGGCAAGTGCTGATCCCCAGCAGGATGTGTGCCTGCAAGGGGAGAATTCGTCCTGAGTGGCAGCAGAGAATGACAGACTGATGTGGCCATTGCTGCTGCCAGAGAGGGCAGTGGGGCTCTGGGGGATGGAGCCATGGAAACTCTGCACAGGAGATGTGGAAAACCACTGCTGTCAGCCCAAGGGCAGGGAATGAAAGGCTGGGGCTGTTTGCTCTTCCCTTCCTCCCTGATGGAGAGCACATCCTCGTGGCACTGCCTGAATTCTGCTTAGCGTGCACTTGCAATCCTGGCTGCAGTTCTGGCAGCTCCTGCCCAAAGGAGCACTGGAGTGGAGCTGCAGGAGGTCAGGGAAGGGCAGAAGGGAAGCTGGGACAGGCTGAGTGAGCTGGGAAAGATGCAGCATCAAGGGGGGCCCAGCAAAGCTCTGCAGCATCCCGAGGGGCAGAGAGAGAGGGGCAGCCTGTGCCTGCCCCTGCAGCAGGAGTCCAGATCTGGTATGAAAAGCAAAGGGAGAGAGGGAATGAGGGACCCTTTTTCTCCCTGTTTTGGCAGCATGAACGGGAATTGTACCAGCAGCAGATGAGAGATCTGGAAAAGAAGAATGAAATGCATTCACTCAACATGCCAAGTCAGCAGGAAAGATTTCAACACTTGGATAGTGAAAAGGAAACCATGCAGGAATATTTGGAGCATAGTGCTGCTGCTTTGAATGAAAGAGGGAGCACGCTGACTGCTGCACTGACCAAGTTTAAAATTGCCAAAGGGGCTCTGCAGAAACACTTGGCCTTCCTGAAGGGAAAGTCTTCTATCCAGTCAGGCACTGGCATTGACCTTCAGTCCACTCCAGTGTCCCTGACTTATTCCAGAGATGTTTCCCATGAAGAGGTGGGTCTCTATCCCTGTCAGTCCAGGCCTGCTTGGGTAAAGCAGCCTGGGTTGCAGCAGGCAGCCTTGTCTGTGTGCCTGGCTCCAGCCAGAGGCCATTGACTGCCAGATTGTTTCCTGGCACACCTGGAATGACTGATCCAGCTCTGGAGCTTGCTGTTCAAACATCTCCAGGCCAAAGCTGGGTTGGGCAGCTTCGTCTTCTCCTGTGCCCACAAAAGGGGAGGCAACATGTAGGGGTTTGGAATTGGTGTGGGAGGGAACAGAGCAGCTGAGCAGAGTGATGAACTAAACCCAGCTGAGTATTGTACCAAGAGGGCTCAACAGCAGCTGCACTGCTGGTGCTTCAAGGATGCTTCATGAGATGGAGATTTCTGAGGGACAGCTTCTGTGGTGTTTGAAATATGGGAATCATCTCCTCTCTAAACACCCAGCAGGCTGTTGCAGCACAAGAGAAGCACCTGTTATGTGGCTCAAGGACCAGCCTGGAATCTAAGAAACCACTTGCATCAGCAGAGAAGGAGAAGGGAGAGAGGCCTGAATTATCCACTGTGCACAGGAGAAGTGGTGAGCAGGTAAATTGGGATTTCACTGCCTCTGCAGAGCCTCAGGCTCCTCTGGAACAGAAGCCTGTGGTGTCAGGAAAGAAGAGTTAGAGGAGTTTCAAGTCCTCGGCATTGCTTCAAGGCTCATTTTTCCCCTGGGCTTGGTTGCCCACATTGTGATCGGATCCCATGTGGAATGCTCTGATGTTTCGGAGAGGGAGAATTTGCTCCCTGACCCTGGGCTGCCTGTGCAGGAGCTTGCTGTTCAAACATCTCCAGGCCAAAGCTGGGCATGGGGAGCTGCTTCTCCTGTGCCCACAAAAGGGGAGGCAACATGTAGGGGTTTGGAATTGGTGTGGGAAGGAATGGAGCAGGTGAGCAGAGTGATGAACTAAACCCAGCTGAGTATTGTACCAAGAGAGCTCAACAGCAGCTGCACTGCTGGTGCTTCAAGGATGCTTCATGAGATGGAGATTTCTGAGGGACATCTTCTGTGGTTTTTGAAATATGGGAATAATCTCCTCTCTAAACACCCAGCAGGCTGTTGCAGCACAAGAGGAGCAGCTGTTACCTGGCTCAAGGACCAGCCTGGAATCTAAGAAACCACTTGCATCAGCAGAGAAGGAGAAGAGAGAGAGGCCTGAATTATCCACTGTGCACAGGAGAAGTGGTGAGCAGGTAAATTGGGCTTTGACTGCCTCTGCACAGCCTCAGGCTCCTCTGGAACTTGGCACCTTAGGCCAGGCAGTGCTTTGGAGACCTCTGCTTGCTCCGTTGCCTCTCCCTGTCCCTGCTGTGGCCCAGCCCTTTGTTTGCTCTCTCTCTTGTGGCAGCCCATGGCTTTCACAAGGGCTTTCACTGCGCTGCCTCCCTCCCTGGCCCCGTGTCCCTGCACACACACACTGGCCTCTCTTGCACAGCTTCCAGCGAGAGCTTTTTGCCCCCAGTGTGGTCTGGTGCAGTTCAGGGTCTCAGAGCAGGGATCTCCTTCCTTGATGTCCAGAGGTGCTTTTGCTCCATGTTTGCTGACAGCTTTCTGTGACCCTCTCTCCCATCCAATGTGCAGGTGGACCCTGAAAGGAGAAGAATCAGAACTTTTAGGAGAGTGTTCCCTCCAGACTACTATACCTTGCCTGTCCATGACTCTACCGATAGAAACTGGTCGACTTCTGAAATAGAAGAGTCCTCCAGTAGCTCAGGGGAGCAGCAGCCTCTGTGCTGAGGCACAGCCTGTGGAGAAAGGGGTCAGTGGCCCAAATGTGTGCTCTGGAAATCAGAGCTGGATTCCTAAATCCCTTTGGGAGTCTCTGTAATAGACCTGTGGTGGCTGAGGGATGTAGGTGGGAAGGGTTTGGCAGCCTTGAGCTGGACTTGTTGATGCTCTGAGCTCTGTTGTGTGTGGGAGCCTGTTCCTTTCCCCTTGCCCAAGGGCAGAGTGGTGGTGAGGGCTGGAGTTGGAGGCTGTGTGTGCCCCGAGAGCCGGTACCGTGGGGCTGCAGGTGCTCCTGCCAGCGTGGGCTTGTCTGAGCGGGGCCTTGTGCCTCTTTCAGGTGTCCCTGCTGCAGTCACAGCTGGCCCAAGAGCGACAGCACCACCTGGAGAGCTGTGCAGGGAGCAGGCAGGAGACACAAGGTGCAGAAGGGATCTCCTTGCTTCCTGAACGTCTCAGAGAGGAGCCAGGCTGCAGCTGGATATAGACTTAGTCAGTAGTTTATGTTTAAAGGATAGTATAGGTGTGTTTGAACCTTTATACAACTGTGTTCCATAGGATTAAGAATATATTTATAGGAAAATAAAGAGTTTATTATGATCATGAATAAAGTAAACGATCTTTGTCAGGGCTATTTACTACCCAGTGCAGAGACTTATATCTTCCAGTATAGTGCATTATGTCTGAAGCAACATTGAAGCAATTCTAGTCCATCCAGCAAAAACCAAGTCTTAATTAAAGATTGATGCCACTCACCCAAACCAATGACCATGGGCAAACATTCCTCTCAGGCTCAAGGCGTGACCTTGAGGAGCATCCTCACTCCAGGGAGGAATCTGCAGAAGGGAGACATGTGCCATGAAGCACTTTGGTGAAGGCAGGAGAAAGCTGCCATGTGTGGAGCTTTTTCATTTGTCTTTAGGAAGCTGCAGCCTGTTTGTTGTCAGAGTGACAGAATCTCAGGCTGGGGGAGGCTGGAGGCACCTCTGGAGGTCACCTTGCCCAGCCCCTGCTCCATCAGGACCAGCCAGAGCTGGCTGCCCAGGATGTGTCCAGGTGCCTTTGAGTCTCTGCAGGGATGGAGACTCCCCCAGCTCCCTGGGCACCTGCGTCAGTGCTCGGCCACCCTCCCAGTGCAGCAGCATCTCCTGAGCTCGGAGGGCCCCTCCTTTGGGTCACTCTGTGCCCGAGGCCCCCGGGGCTGTCCCTGGCCCCGTCCCCTCTGCAGCCTCCCCCTGGCTTTTCATGCCCAGGGATGAGATGCCCTGAGCCTGCTCTGCTCCAGGCTGGGCAGTGCCAGCTCTCTCAGCCTCTCCTCATGGCAGAGACGCTGCAGTCCCTCTATCAGCTTCATGGCCCTGTGCTGGACTCTGTCCAGTCTGTCCCTGTGTCCCGTCCTGGGCAGCCCAGCTCTGGGCCCAGCACTCCAGGGCTGCCTCACTGCTGTGGAGCAGAGGGAAAGGATCCCCTCCCTCTGCCAGCTGTGACACAGCTCCCAGTGCAGCCCAGGACGCTGTTCTGCATTGCTGCAGGAGCACATTGCTGCCCCATGGGCATCCTGGTGTCCAGCAGAACCCTGCCAATCTTCACGTTTCCAACTGGGTGGCCCCCAGCAGTCACCGCTGCCTGTGGTTGTTCCTTGCCAAGGACAGGACTCAGCACTTGTCATTGAACTGTCCCCCTTGTTGAACTGTCCCTCTGCATGGCAGCACTTCTCTCTGGCAGATCAGCCACTGCTCCTGGTGTGTGGGAGTGCACAGCCTGGCTTCTCACCCTGTTCACTAACAAAGGTGTCAGGAAGGACTGGGCTCAGCATTGTCCTTCCAGCATCCTCCGCTAGACTCTGTGCCACTGATCACCAGGGTTCCAACAAGGTAGAGTCTGTACAAGGCATCTTTGCTTGTATGTACTTATTCAGAAAGAATAGGCAGGATTTACAACAGGGATTTCTGCTCCATATCTTATGTGGGAAAATGGAATGATCCACGCTCCCTCTCACTGGTGGTGGGTAAAGTGGTCCTATTGTTGGTGGCAGTGGATGTCACCTGCACAGGAACTGTGCCAGACTGGTGTGACATACTGTGGGAAGGAGCACTCTGAGGGAGGTAAAAGCTGGGCTGTAGAGATCATTCCAAGACTCTTCTTCAAGTCATAGAAGGCCCAGTTTTGTGCAGATCAGGAACAATTCCTAGGCAAGGGCTGAAGCTGCATACATCTGTGAGTTCCTTTACCTCCTAGGTCAATTTCTCCATTAATGATAGCAGATTGTCCTGGTTGAAAAGACAGATGTCTTCCAAGGAAGCTGGGAATCTTCCTGGAATGGAGAGATAGGCCCCTCCCTCCAAATCATTCTAACTTGAAAATTCTGGGCCTCCAGGCAAAGATATGGGAAGAGAAATATCAGTTCTTCACTAGAATATAAAGATATGTATGTATAGGTGAAGAGGAGAGAACAAGCAGCAGCGCCCCCAAAGCAATGCCAGACTCTTCCCACCCGTTGAGCAGTTCTGCCTTTGCTGTAGTTCTGAGCACACCCGGCAGAGGGCGCTGTGAGCTGAGGCGGGGCAGAGGGGCTGCAGTGACTCTGCCCTGGCTCCAGGGGGCGCTGTCGGCCCCGGCGGCCTCAGGGGCCACGGCTGCGAGTCCTGAGCCAGCCCCGGGGTTAACGGCAGCCTCGGGGACACAGGGAAGCTGGGGCTCTGCTTTTCCCAGCTTCTCACCTGCCTCTTGCAGTATCCTGGTGATGGCAGCTCTGCTCTGGTTCCAGTCAAGCAGCCCCTGGGGCTCCCTCTCTCCAGAGAGAGAGAAAACAGGTGAGGTCCCATTTCCCATGAAGCACCCACACAGATGGTGAGGATCTTCCTTGGCGATAGCGAGTGTTGAAAAGTCCCCGTCAATCAGCAGCTGCATCAAGCAACAGGCTCACCTATGGATGGCAAGAAGAATTCTGAAGCAGTGCCGGAGCAAGCACCAAAAACTGCCCAAAGTGCCCTGCTCCTAGCATGGCCACCTGGTTATTCCTTCGGCAAGCCAGTGCCCAACCCTGCCCTCCCTGCCTGGAATTTTCCAGTGGAATGGGAGAGTCATTGGCCAGTTCTTTTGCATCTCAGTTGCCCCACAGGCAATTCATTCCCCACAGGCATCAACTGCTCTTTCCTCGCCACGTTCCCCTTTTCAAGTAACACATGAGAGAAAATTCACAAAAAAACACCCCAAACACACAACATTTTCCACCCTGACTTTTTTCCCATACCAACATGTTACAACAAACTGAATTTTTAACTACATACATCCGTGTATTATCCAAATTATATACATACATAGATACATACATGCAGATATGGATACAGGCACAGTGTCTTGCGCAATTCACCCCAAAAACAAGGTCTCCTGGAGATATGCATTGTATTTTTCCATCTTTCTGCATCATCCACCAAGTCCAGTCCAGTCCCTGAGCAAAGACAACCTCACAGGTGCGTTTGTCTTTGCTCGAGGCAGAATTAATCCCAACAGTCTTTCCTAGCACCCCTCTCATGTGCACCACCAGAACTTTGTCTCCACCTGCTGTGCACAGGGGTTTGCATTGGGCATGGCCAGCTTGGTTGGTGGAATCTCTGCTATTAGCTAACCATGTAGCCTTTGCTAAATGCAGCTCCCACTGCTTGGGGGTCCCATCCCCCCATTACCTTCCATGTGTTTTTGAAGAGTTCATTGCACTGCTGACCGTTCCTGGCCGCTGGTGCACAGTAAGGAATGTCTGTCCTGCCACTTCACTCCCAGGACCTGGACCTCTTGGACAGGTCTCTTGACTTTGCTCTTTTTGATGGAGAAGCTGGCTTCCAGCAGAATCTGGATGATTCCTTCTCCTTTCTCAAATACAATGATGTCACCAATGCACTGCAGATTTTCTGGAGCTTCACCCTTTTCCAGTGCAGCCTGGATCAGTCCATGGCAGATGGTGGGGCTGTGTTTCCACCCTTGGGGCAGTTGGTTCCAGGTGTACTGCACAACCCTCCAGAAGAAGGCAAACTGAGGCCTGCATTCAGGTGCCAGAGGAATGGAGAAAAATGCATTGGCAATGTCAGTAGTGGCACACCACTTTGCTGCCTTGGACTCCAGCTCGCACTGGGGCTCCAGCATGTCCGGCCCAGCAGCGCTCAGCGGTGGAGTCACTTCATTCAAGGCACAATTGTCCACAGTCAATCTCCATTCTCCATCAGACTCATTCACAGGCCAAGTGGGGCTGTTGAAGGGGGAGTGGGCCTTGCTGACCACCCCTTGGCTCTCCAGCTCTCAGATCATTTTGTGGATGTGGATCATGGCATCTCAATTTGTCTGATATTGTGGGTGACACACCTCTGAGGTGGCAATTGGTCCTTGTTACTCTCCTGCCTTCAAGAGTCCAACAGCAGAAGGATTTTTAGACAGTCCAGGCAAGAACTTTCATTTGCCTAACATCCTCTGCCTCCACAGCAACTGTTGCAAAAGCTCACCTGAGTCCTTTTGTGTCTTTGAAATAACCACTCCAGAGGAAATCTCTGCCCAGAATAGACGGGGCCGCTGGGTCAGTCACATAGGATGTTTCTTGCACTCTTTCCCAGTCTAACTCACCTCAGCTTCCAGCAGGGACAACTGCTGCGATCCCCCGTCACGCCAGCAATAGAAACGGGTTCTGCCCCCACATGTCCTGATGGGATTGGAGTACACTGTGCACCAATGTCAACAAAAGCCTTGTATACCTATGGCTCTGCTGTGCCAGGGATCCACACAGCCCAAAAGACACAATTTTACCTGGCCTCTACCTGGCTAGAGACAGGGCCTCTCTAGTTCTGGCTACCGTTCCCTCCCTGGGCATATATTCTGGATGTTCCTTCAAGGGGATCTGACATATCATGCTCCCTTCTGTTATACCTGGCAGCTTGGTCACAGGAAGCTGGGGCTGCATTCATTTGGGTGGAAATCCCTCTGTTAGTAGTTTCCTCCTTTAGCTTGCATACCCATGCTGCTAGGACAGACATGGGTTTTCCATTCCACCCTCTCATGTCTTCCCCATGTTCATACAGGAAGAGCCACAGGTCAACTCATGAGCTGTACTCCCTCTCCCTAGCTGGGGATGTTGGGTACTGACACTGAGGCCTCTGGTTTTGTTATAGATGGATAATGGGATGATTGGCTCAGGCAATTCAGGGATAACTATTGTGTAAATATTAAGAAAAGCTTTAATGATATATAGTTACGTTATTGTAGTTTAGACGTCCTCTCTTCTCCCCATAGTTCCCTTTTCCCCCTCCTGTAGTGTTACCATCAGACAGCCGGGGTTGTCTAGGACAGGTACAAAGAAGGCTGCACGTGTGCCCCTTGCATGGGGCAGTTGGGAATGAAAAAGCTTGGTGCTTAGGGGGTGAGGCATGGCAACACCTGATCTCCAATCCAGTTACAAGAAAGCAATCTCCACTGATAAATGGCAAAGAAGAGCTGACTGACAGACCTTGGGAGGGGCCAGGGCTGGCTGATGCAACCCCCAGGGGTATAAAAGACTGAGAATCCATCTTGAAGATGAACCTGCCACATGGTATGCACGAGAACAGTCCCCAGCGCTGTGAATTTTTCTATATATAGTCCATTTTTTATATTTTTGTCAAGGTTTAATAAGCCTTTTTTAAATTTTCAAAGCGAGCAGTTGTTTCTCAGAGGTTTGCACCGATGTCATATGGGAACTACCCTTGCTTATCTCCTTTCTCATCTTCTCTCTGAATTTTTCCTGTTCATCCTTGAGACTCAACCACAGCAGAGACATGAGTGTGTATCAGGCCATGGACGAAGGTCTCATCATTCCTGAGCTTGCTTGCTACAGAACTCACTGTCTCTTGGTTGTCCACTAAATGCATTGTTCCCATGAAGCTGGAGTATTCCGATGGCTCATGCAGTGTAAGGCTCCAGCCCATTTGCACTGTGCACCTGACCTTGTCAGGGTCATTATGCTGTCCATCCCTTGCAAAATGTTTCTCCATTACTGCCATTTGTCTCAGTGTTGGAGGTTAGGATTTTTCCTTTTTTTTTCTTTCTCTTAGGATATTTTCTCCCATTTGTTGCTAAGAGATTGATACTTAAGAGAACAAAAGATGTGGCTGAGAGGAGGAGGAGGCAGAAGGGGAGTGTCTTACTGTAGGGGTTTTCTCTTGGGAAGGGCAGGGATACCACAAAATTGTGGCCAGGGGGTGAGGGGCTAGGCTCTGCTCCTTTCACTCTCTCGAGGTCAGATGAGGGGCAGCCTGGAGGATGTTATGAGTAAAAAAAGCATTACTCATTTTTTTAGAAGAAACGTTGCTGAGTTACAAGTTGAGTTGGGAGCTGATTGCTGGCCGAAGAGAGTTCTTTGTTAGCTGCATGTTGTAACCACCTGTTAAGTGTCAGTCGTTAACCCTCTTTTGTTGAGAATTCCCCTTTTTGTATCAGTAGTGCCCTGCCTAAAGCCAGGTTGATGGCCCTTCTTGGACAGTGCAAGGAAGAGACATCAGAGTACATGCAGATAACCTCAGACCCAGAATGCAACAAGAGAGGACCCCCACCAAACTTACCAAAAGACCCCAAAACCAACGAGCCAACACAGAATTAAGAGATCAAAGTGATGTCTGGACGTGAGCAACAAAGTACAAGAGCCTGCAGAGACGCTGACACCCTTTTTTGCCCCTCGCCCTAGCTAAGGAAGGACCCCGGCTAGAGGCAGGGCCCTGGGAGGCAAACCCAAGAGTTGTAACATGGGGTTTACCACACTGCTGTTGTGACGATAGGACCCCCACAGCTCTGCCCCCTAGGGGACAAAGCTGCTCATTCCTCCTCCTCCAAGGCACTCCTGGGAGCGGCGAAACCAGGGACCGGTCCAGCCTCCCAGCCTTGAACTGATCACTTTTAATAAAGGCATTAAAAAGAAGAAAAGATCTCCTGCCCTGTTTATTTCAGAGGATTCTCTGCCACTATAGAGCTTTTGTCCTGCCACTGCTTCTCCTACCATGGCTCGCTGCTGCCAAGGTTCCTGCTGCAGTCCATTTCCCCAGCCGGAGGTGCAGCGGGCCCGGCCGTCCCTGAGGGTTCCAAAGGCAGCCCCTTGTGCATCCCTTCCGCCAGCCCGGCCGCCATTGCCGTGCGCAGAGAGGCGGCCGAGCTCGCGCCACAGCGCCCCCTGCAGCCCCGGGGGAATCATTGCCCCCACCCTGCCCGGCTGGGAGCCAGCAGCGCCCCTGCTGGCTGTGCCCGGAACTGCACCGCAGGGGAAGGGGCCTGCAGCCGGGACAAGGCCGGCCCTGGGGCTCTGCGTCTGCTCGTCGGTGCTGCCGCCTTGGGGTTGGTTTGCCACGTTATACACACACACGCTAGCAAGGAACTTCTATTCCTCTTCTCCTGTCTTTGCCTGTAATCCCTGTCATTTCAAAGTTATACGAATTTAGAGGGAAAGGGGTCATATTTTCCATTCTAAGGGAGCTTCCTGCCTTCCTTGGCAGACACCTGTCTTTCAAACCAAGACACTCAGGCACTGGATTCTTTCCTTCCTGGTCTTCCAGGGCTTTTTATGATGGTGTTTCTACAGGCTGTCCCTGTAAACAAAAATCTCTCCTTCATTTGTTATAAACTGCTCCCAGAGAGAAAGGGGCCTTAAATTTTCATCCTTTACCTGTTTTTCAATTGCTGCAGCAATTTTTTCCCCAAATTGCAGAAAAGGCTCTTTAAGACCTTGTCTTATAGTGACATTTCTTGGTTTTGGAGCTGCCATTTCCATCGTTTTAGTGATAGGACTCATACCTAATTGTTGAGCCTGTGTTAAAACCAGGGGATCCCATCATGCCTGAAATCTGGATTAGAAAAAGGCCCTTGACCAAGAAAAACATCAACTCCTACAGCATGGTGAGGGTCCTGCTGAGGTAGTTGCATATTATTTAAAGCTGTTCGCTCGGCTAATTGCCTCCAATTGTCTTGAAATATTCCATACTGCACTGATTGAAACAAAACTGCAGCCAAATGCACAATATCATAAGGAGACAGCAAATCTGTATTAATAATACTGATTAATTGCATTACTTCAGCAGAATTAATACCAAATTTAGCTACTTTAGACTGAAGATCATGCACAACCTTCCATGCAAAAACCTCATAACTATCATTTTGTCCTGAATTAGGAGCTGTTTTAAACACAGGAAAAGCCATTTTACCATTAGCAACATCCATATCAACAGCATCTGGTGGGCCTATTTTCTCCACTAAATCCCAGTCTCCTGTCTCAACTGCTTTCCTTTTAACATATTCCCAACACTGAAAAGAATGACAAACAGTTACAATAGCATTATCAGAAGGCAGAGTTTTTGAAACACCAAGCTTATTTCTATTACCAGTCTTACCAAGCTTATTTCTACTACCAGTTTTACTAAGCTTCTCTCTATTACCAGTTTTACAGCAATCAGAAGTATGCATTAATTCAGACCTTTTAATCCCTGTAATTTCCTCATTGTCACTATCAGAATCAGAAGTCAAAGGAGGAAAAAGAGTTAATATTTCCTTATGTTTGTGCAGTTCAGAATCAGAAGCAAGCAAAGGAGCAGATGGCTCAATTTGTTTCTTTTTTAAGGTCATCTTAGCCAGCCGCTGTGCCAAGGACTCAGAGTTAGATTTAACATTAAGTTCAGCTAGTTACTCTGTGGGTGAGGGGTACATGGATTTAAAGCCTTTTGCAGACAAACACAAAGAAGCCTTATCAAATTGGTGCCCATTTCCCGTAGCAACAGACCCAGCAACAGTCTCTGCAGAAAAAATCCCAGCAGAACTCTCAGGCTGAGCTTCTCCCCTTTGCTGCTCCCCAGCAACTTCGAGTTCCTCCTTCAATTCCCTTTCTACCTCCTCCAAGTCTTTTTTATTCTGCTCCGCTTTCCACTCCTTTAAGGTGTTATAAAGCAACCTCCCAGTAGAAGATAAATCTGCAGCTGCTTTTCCCCCATTCTGAATTACTTCCCAGAGTGTTTCTCCAACTTCTTTCCAAGATCTAACACTAAAAGTAGTAGTTACATCAGTCTTAAAATTTTGAGACTTTGCCCATATTAAAATATTACGCAGAGCATAGTCTGTTGTTTTAACTCCTTTTCTTTTGAAGAAAGTTTTCCATGTAGATAAAACAATCTGTTCTTCACTTGTTAAATTATTTCCCATTGTTCCAAGCGGCTCACCTCTTTTCCAGGTGTCAGAATCAGATCTGGACTGACAGCTGCAGCCCACTGCTCTCAGCTTTACTGGGCTCCGACCTCACTGCCCCTCGCCTGGCAGTTCCATCATGCCAGGTAGGCACCAAATGTCACTGTTAAGCTGGATGTGACATACATACGTGATCAGGGTCCAAAAAGAAAAAGGTTTTTTTATTCTGCATGTTCTCCAGTTTATATACTCTTAACAAAACGTGATCTTAAGTCATTAACTACATCACAATAACCTATTATATTCATTGGTGCAAAGCAATTAGCGTCCATATCATTGGCAAAAGTTTTACAGAAATTTAATAAGGCACGTATACACATCTACTTAGGCATGTGGTCTAGCTACAAAAAGTTTCATGTTTCTTTTCTAATAGGTTTCCATGCTGGCGGCGTTGTCTTCTTCCTTGCTGTGGATACACTCAAAAATCATCTATTGTTATTTCTTCTATTAACTCAGCTTTGCCTGCAGGCCAGCTGTCAAGGCCCTCCATATGCAAGCTATTCCATCCTCCCCTTCTCGACTCTCTAAATTCTCCACAGCTGGGTGCCCTCAGTCCAAAGCCACTAGTCTCCCAGCAGACATCTGATATAAACCTTCTAAATATATTCTCTCATTTCCCCTGTCTATCCACTAGTTTATTGAATTCACAAACTCTCACGAGTCGAGCCCAAATCACTGAAGCCAAGGAGTTCCTCCTATCTGTCTGTCCAGATTGGATTCTCAGATCAAAACTACCCCTATTATGTTTACAAACATAAACCCCGTACCTAAAACCACAAGCGAGCCCTTAGCAAAGTCTCCAAACAAACCAGTTTAACGACTTCACACTCAACGTGTGCTACACTTACAACTTTTGGCACAAGATAACAGCGTTGCCTCAAAAATACACCACAGCTACAAACATGACTGCAACACCACAATCTTCTTATTCCCGAGGGAAACACTTAATACAATCTAACAATATCCAAATACATTACACTAAAGCACTCAACTTCTATTTTTCAAATTCCACAAACATAAACACCCTTTTACTGTGAACACCATCTGTTACCATAAATTCCATCCCCCATAACTAAAACACAGACACACACAGTCACAGTGGGGAGGGGATTTTATTAAGGATCATGCACCCCACTTGCTTTGTTTCAGTCACCCAAAAAGGGAACCGTGGGCCCAAGCTCCCACTTGCATCATACTAACAGCATGTCTCAACAAATGCTCTCACAGTTGTTTTCACTGTCAGGACACATTCACAACAGCACAACCACTTTAGATTTGCCCTTATGACTGGTAGCCCCAATTGCTACCAGACTGAGCCCTCTACGATGAAACAAATGGCAAAATCCTCTTCTGTCAGCAACAGAAGCCCAAGCTCTGCACAACAGTTCAACAAATCTTTCTGCTGACAACCAGATTTCAACTGCAACTTCAGTCTGCAAGCACACTACAGAGGCACAAGTTGTGCATGGAACGTCTCCCACGACTTACCAAATGGCCTTTTCTGACCAGGCGCATGCCTTACAGACCACTGCGTACAACTGTTAAATTTTTAAACGTACCATTTTCTCCAGAGTTTTAGTAGTCAGGAGTCCTTGTCTGCTGCTGGATGAACAGTCTGGGCAGCAGAGGCTGCTTTTCCAGGAATATCCCTGGGGTCATCCCGAGGACATCCATGTCCTGAGCTGCTCTCACAGCCAAGCAGAGTCTCCTCCTGACTTGGCTCGCCAATTGAATCATTAGAACCGAAAATCACGGACAAAGACTCTCTAAACTCATCCAAGTTAGAAAGTGTTATGCTTATTATGCAGCAGGCGGCACTGTAGGGGTCATCCCCAAAATGCGTGACTGCGCCACACAAGGATTTTTGGCCTCTATTTATTTCCCAAAATAATACATATGCATAACCATAACCCCAGCACCTCCCATCCCCGCTTTGTATTAAAATGAGTTTATTATTCCTTCATGCCTGCGCTATTTTTCTCTTGAATTGGGTGGGTGATTTCAAACTGGGTCAGTGGTCCCAGGGATTAAGTCAGGAAAGTCTTCGTCAGGTCTCTGGGACCCTCTGACACAATCCAAGCCCCTCTGCTTCATGATGGATTGACATAGAGTCCAGGTGATGAGCATTGTCCTGGTTTCAATAATGGTTCCTACAATGGTTCACTTGCTCTACTTTCTTCCACAATGAGTTCATAATATAACAGTTAACTTTAGCTTAAGCATCTTATAATCATTAACCTATCGCTGGTGTATCTAACTTCAATGTGAATTGCCTCTAAATCTGAGCTGAAATCTTAGCGCTTTAAAATCATTATTTAATTGGTTGTTGCTGTTGTCTCTGCCCCTTATAGCAGTAGATATCTATATCTCACTGTCTTTGTTCCTGGACCCCTCCAGAGTGTCGGTGAAATAAACTACCACTGGAAACCAATACAATGACACTCCCTGCCTCTGCCATCATCGATAATCACCTGCTGCGCGTGAGTGTGGTATTTGCTGCGTGCTTGGTGGTGCGCCCTCCTAGTGGGGACGCTTTAGGTAGATTGCAACAACCAACCATCTGCCCACACTGCAACATGCACCCTCCTGGAGCTCTCTCCAACTGGCAGAGGAGAGGAGCCAAAGGGACGAGCACTTGCACCAAGCCCTGCCATACCTGGACAGCCCACAGGAGTCCGTGGGTTCTGCTCCCTGTGCGCAGCAGGGCTGCCGTGGCCAGAGCACACGCTCCCATTTCAGGCCCACGTGGGGCAACAGTGTCCGGCAGCTTCGGGCTGATCCCCTTGCTCCCTGCTCCCTCCTGGCCATGGCCAGAGCTGGCTGACATGGCCCTGCCTCCGGCGTCTCCTTGGCTCCCCAAAGATCCGGGATCTGACCGTGCCTCTGTTCCTCTCTCTTGCAGCCCTTGAAGACAAGGCAGAGGACATCAGCCCTGCCACCAGCAGCCTGGCTCTCGAAACAGCCTTTGTCCTCCGGGCTGTGGAGAGAGCTCCGGGCTCCATCTTGCTGAAGGTGCAAGATCAGTTTCGCAGGGCCCGCAAGAAACGGCCTTGTCTCTGGGGCCACAGCTGGCTGTGCTGCTGGCGCTCTGAGGAGAGCTGATTTGAGAGGCTCTCTGTCTGCTGGGGCCATATGAGCCAGAGGGGATTTTTCTTTTCTTGATGATTGTTTTATTCCTTTTTTATTTCATTCTTCATTAGGATATAATGTTAGAATGTGTTCCAATACCCAGACTCCCAGAAGCTCTCTTTGGTGCCCAGCGTCCACAGGGCACAGGGGAAGAGGGGAAAACGGCTTCTTGTGCCAAGTGAGCTGCCCAGGTGTGCAGTGGGGAAGGGAAAATGGCCAGAAGCCCCTTGGCATTTGGTGGTTCTGCTGAAGCCTTTGTGCTGGCCACAGAGCTGCTGGGCAGGGGCCGGAGCTGCAGGGATCGCTGCCGGCCTGGTGCCTGGAGATGGCCACAAGGCCCTCCTGCCCAGCCAGGAAGGGCCATCTGTGTCCTCCTGCCCGTGTGTTGCTGGCTGCATTGCTGAGGCCTCTGAGGTGCCTCTCGATGCGGCTTCTCTGGAGCTCCCTCGGGGCTGCGCCACTGCCAGGCACCTGGGCCGGACTGGGGGAAACCCTGAGGGGACGACAGGGCAGTGGGAGGCCGTGAAGGCATGAGGTGCTGCGGAGGCCCTGATGGGACAAGGCGCTGGGAAGGCACGAGGGCCCTGTGAGGGGAGTGGGTGGCAGGAGGCTCCAAGGGGACAGGAGGCCCCTGAGGGGCTGCGCTGTTGGGAAGCCCTGAGGAAATGGGTGTCAGCCTTGTTCCTGACAGCCGGCTGCTCTGGCGCTTCCTCAGGGAGGCTCCCACACCTGGGGCAGAAGCCCTGGAGGCTGGGCCTCAGCAGGAGGATGGCGACACCCCGAGGTGCCCAGATTGGGCTGGCTGGGGACACGGAGGGCAAGGGGGCCCTGCCAGGGCACGGTCACTGGGTGCTGCCAGGGCAGAGGGCAGAGCAGGGCTGGCGGCCAGCCCGGGCCCCCGCGGCTGCCCAGGCCATGGTGCTGAGGATGAGGCCCTTCTGACACAGAGCTCTGGGCCCAAAGAGCTTCTGCCTCCGTGGCCAGGGTGGCGATGTCTCCTCGAGCAGGGCTGCTGAGTCGCTCCTGCCAAAGCGGCTCTGGACGCCACAGAAACAGCACCAGAGCGTGCACAGGAACAGCAGCACCCTGAACGCAGGCACCTGCTCCAGGAGGCGTCTGCACCAGCCAGGGGCCATACTGTGGGCACTATTGCACGTGGTTTAGCAAAAGGCTTCAGCACACTCGGCCACAATGGCTTTCTCTCTGTGAGGTTTGCCAGCCTCACAGCAATGCTTGGCAGCTGCTGCTGCATCCTGTGCCCCTGACTGGCTACAATGGCTGTGCTTGAGGGCAGACTCGCCTTCCACAGGCCAGCATCCCCAGGCAGCAGCACTGGTGCCATTGTGAGAGGGAAACAAGTCTGCGCTGCCGCTGGCAACCCTCTTCTTCGTGCAGGCGCCTTAAAACATGTGCCTGAGCTTCGAACCTAAATCCGGGACTGGCTTGGAACAAAGGAAGCAGCAGGAGGTGCTGAAGAAAGGCAGGCACTTGTGGCCACCATTCAGGGCTGGAGGGAAGCCCTTTGGTGTCTGCTGAGGACATGGCTCGCTTCACAAGCTCAGGCTTTGCTGCTGGAAGATCCTGCTTTGCTCTTGTTGGAGCCCATTCCCTACCACCAATGCATGGGCTTCCATCGTTCCTGAATCAAGTCTGCTGGACCTGTGGGCAACAAGTCTGTCCCGTGTGCATCTGAGAGCAGAAAAGTGCAGGACATGGCTGCTTCCAGCACTTGTCTTGGCTGCTCCTTCATGGTGCTTGCACCACCATCAGAGACACAGAACGGCTTCTCCTCCCAGAGTTATCCCTATCCTCTGCAATTCCCCGGGTGTCTGCCTTGATGTTCACCGGGGACCTCCCTGTTTGTGGCCGTCCATTGCCGTGCTCAGCAGGCAGCCAGTTGTGTTTGCACGGGAGCTGCCACAGGAAGAAACGCAGGAAGTGGACAATTGAATAGCAGAGGCTGGGCCAATTATTTTTCTTTCCGAGTGCAAGACAGACAGAAAAGCACAAGGAAACATGACAGTGTTTTGCTGGAGTCTCTTTGTCCTGCGAAATTCTGTAGCTGTTGGTGTTTCTGTGCTACTCCTAATCCCTTCCTTGAAAAAAATCATTCCAGGAAGGAGCAACATCATCTGACACGTACCAAGTGTTGCCACCAGTTGCTCCAGGTGCTCCTCCCAAGAGCCCCTGTAGGATGGACCACAGCCCCCAGTGCACGTTGGCTTTGGCTGCCCTCTGGCAGAGAAGCCCTCTCGAGGCACAGGTCTCTGGGGCAGGAGATGGGCACCAGCACTGCCAGGGCTCGGGGGGACTCTGCTTTGGCGGGGACTCTGCCACACCTGCTGATGTCAGTGCTCCCAGGGCCCCAGGGCTCAGAGCAGCATTTGTGCCCTGGCTCACACGTTCCTTGTCTCTGTCACACGGCTGCGCTTAGCACCAGTGTCACTGAGTCCTGTTCAGATGATGTCTTTGCCTTTCAGAGTCACTTTGCATTGGCATGTGGGGCACTGATAGGTAATACATTGTGTCCAAAATTTCTGCCGGACCCCTGTGGAACCAAACCCCCGCCCCTCTGTTCAGCTATGACTGGTGCAGATATGGGTGCTCTCAGGAAAAGCATTGTTATAAATACATATTATAATATAGACTTTTTGCATATATTAGGATGGATTCTATATGTGTATTAGAATAACTTTTCTATAAAAATATAGAGTTTTTTCAGTTCTACACTAAACCTTGACATAGTAGTTAAATGGATGATATTATATGCCTGTGTTAAACTGCCTGCTTGGTTGGGATAACATTCAATGAACATATGAGGGAGACCCCTCTTGCTGAC
The DNA here is from genome assembly GCF_027887145.1 of Ammospiza caudacuta. Taxonomy (NCBI): domain Eukaryota; kingdom Metazoa; phylum Chordata; class Aves; order Passeriformes; family Passerellidae; genus Ammospiza; species Ammospiza caudacuta. Next base: position 5,568,860 of record NC_080607.1, read on the forward strand.
ATGCCAGTCTTCAGCACTGACCATCTGTAGAAAGAATGGACCAAAGCCCAAACAGGAGGTGATAACAAGGGTGAGCTCAAACCATAGCCACGAAATGCACATGCTCTGAAAAGGTGGACCTGAGGAGGAGCCATGCTAAACAATTCTTGGAACATGTAAACTAGTTTGGGGAAAAGTTTAAATATGCTTAATTGGTTATGACTATGCAGTAGGCTCATGCAGTAGAAAGGGTATGTAAAGGACATCTCTGAAAGAGCAGGTGTGCTCTTGGTGGAATGCCAAGCAGCTGGCCACAAAAAAATTTGCTTTATTTGTCTCTTATTGTCCTTTATTCAACTTTTAAATTTTACAGGAGAGTGAACCTCATTTTTCACAATGGGGATGTGTAAAATGGGACTTGAGGTACTCAAATGCCTCAAGAATGCACCAAAAACCCCAAGCACCACATTCCCCTCATGCCTGGGCTGGTGGTCCAGCAGCTCAAGTAGAAGAGTCCTCCAGGAGCTCAGGGGAGCAGCAGCCCTCGTGCTCCTCAGCCAGTGGAGAAAGGGGCCAGTGGCCCAAATGTCTGCTTTGGAAATCAGAGATGGGTTCCTAAATTCCATTGGCAGTCTCTATAATAGACCTGTGGTGGCTGAGGGATGTAGGTGGGAAGGGTTTGGCAGCCTTGAGCTGGACTTGTTGATGCTCTGAGCTCTGTTGTGTGTGGGAGCCTGTTCCTTTCCCCTTGCCCAAGGGCAGAGTGTTGGTGAGGGCTGGAGTTGGAGGCTGTGTGTGCCCCGAGAGCCGGTACCGTGGGGCTGCAGGTGCTCCTGCCAGCGTGGGCTTGTCTGAGCGGGGCCTTGTGCCTCTTTCAGGTGTCCCTGCTGCAGTCACAGCTGGCCCAAGAGCGACAGCAGCGGCAGAACTACCCTGAGAGCTGTGCAAGGACCAGGCAGGAGCTGTCAGACCTTCACCAGGAGCTGTGCTGCTCCTTTGCAGCTGTGCAAGGAGCCAAAAGCTGTTCTTGTGGAAGAAGAGACTTGAAGCTGCATCGCTCTCTGAACCTTAACTTGGTACTGACTTCCTTGGGCCATGTGTCTCTGGAGAGAGAGGCCTTACAGAAGGCAGGTGCAGCTCTTCTCTTCCACGCAGGATTTGTGCACTGCTCAGAAGCCAATTTCTGCCAACAGGGGCACAAAAATCCTCCCTAGGACACAGATGAACACTGTCAAAGATGAGGGCAAAAAATACCTGCCAAAGCCTCTTCAAACAAACCCATTTGGTTCTTGAAGGTCTGTTCTAGTGAGGAATCTTTGATGGAAGCAGCAAGACTTTTCTTCTGCCTACAAGACCTAGTGATTTATTGCCAAACAGAGAGCAGGGAAAAATGCACTCGTGGCTGTCTCAGAATTCTTAATCTATTTTGTGAGCCTTAAACACTGCACCTCTTGGGTTTTCTCTGTAGAAATTTGAAAAGCCCCAGAAACACCATGCTACCTCCTCATGTGGCTATTTCAAAAGCAAAGCTTTTTTTCCATGAATATTTGTAAGGACTAAGAATCTTTTTAGGCTTTTCCATACATATGCCCTTTGTCAGGGTAGACAGAAGAATTCCTGTGACTCAGGAATGGAGCAGATCCTTAAAGAGCCTGCAGGTTTTGAGGATGCTGAGCCTTCAAACTGACTTCTGAGCCAGGTTCCTGCCCAGCTGCCCAGGAGGGCTCTGGGGACCCAAGGGAAGCAGGGCCAGTGCCAGGAGCAGCAGAGCCAGGTGAGAGCCAGGGAGGGCCTCTCCAACAGCCCCTGGAATGCTGGGCTTTGGGCCCTGGCAGCCATCACAAAGGCCATGGAATGTTGGGGGTGTGACCCTGGCAACTGTCACAAAGGCCATGGAATGCTGGGGGTTGGATCCTGGCAACAATCAACAGCTCCTGGCTATTGGGGTTTGTACCCTGGAGCTGTCAACAGCTCATGCACTTTGGGGCTTGGACCTTGCAAAGGCCAAGGGCACTTTGTGCTATTGTCCTTGCAAAGGCCAAGAACCTTTGGATATTGGTGTTTACACCCTGCAAAGGCCAAGGGCCTTTGGATATTGGTGTTTATTTCCTGCAAAGGCCAAGGGCCTTTGGGCACTGGGGTTTAGACCCTGCAAAGGCCAAGGGCCTTTGGTCACTGGGGTTTAGACCCTGCATAGACCAAGGGCCTTTGGTCACTGATAGTTTCTCACTCTTTGTGCGAGGGGGCGGATGGAGACCCGGAGGGTGAGTGACAAAGCCACTGCTCTCCTTGTGCCAAGCCCAGCCGGGACCTGGCAGGCCTGGGCTGTGCCTCGGGGAACAGTTCCCTTTGGGATTAGCAAGGGATTGACAGTTGGCTGTTGCAGAGCTGGCAGCAGCTGTGGTGCTGCCCTGGGGACAGGCCTGGCAGGGAATGGGGGGCTCCTGGCTATCCCAGAGCGCAGCCACATCTCCTCCACTGTCCTTCTCCCACTGGAGGCCATGGGCACAAACAAGGGAGCAGCTTTACATTGCCTTCCCCTCACCCAAATTACAGCACAGCCTCAGTGCTTCCCAGAGTCAAGGATGAGTTTCTCCCTGACATCTTCAAAATGATCCCCAGTGGCTTAGAGAAGGTCACAAGGATGATAGGAAGATGCTGCAAGGGCTGGAGCACCTGTGCCAAGGGAAAAGGATGCAAGAGTTGGGGTTGTCCAGGCTCGAGAAGGTTTCAGGGTGACCTCAGAGTCCCTTCCAATGCATGAAAAGGCTGCAAGAGAGCTGGAGAGGGACTTAAGCCAGGGGCCTGCAGAGACAGGACAAAGCTTCCCACTGAGACATGGCAAGGATGGATGGGAGGGAATTCTGCCCTCTGAGGGTGCTGAGGCCCTGGCACAGCTTGCCCAGAGAAGCTGTGGCTGCCCCTGGATCCCTGGGGGTGTTCACGGCCTGGTTGGATTGGGCTCTGGGCAGTTCCCGTTCTGGTGTTCTTAGAAGTGATGAGACACCTTGCAGCATGTTGGTTTGTGCTGCTGTCAAAGTCCTGGGCTGAAAATATTGCCAAGGAGAGGGGAGGAAGAGCTCAGCTGGAAGTGCTGTGCTCTGGGACAGGCTGGGAAGCACTTAGAGGCAACTGCCTCAGGGGCAGCCATGCAGTCTGAGTGTGCTCTTCCCTGTGCACTTGCAGGGAGCTCGAGGGCTTTCTCACCAGGGACGTTCCTCCAGAGCCCCTGAGGTGAGTAAACTGTGCTGAGCTCACTGGCCTTTTGAAACTGGTTCTCCATGAATGGACACTGGTTCTTATGGGATTGGAAGAGCATCTCAGTGCTACTTTGGAACAGGAACAGAATATCTGACTAACAGCTGGATGTGGGCATTCAGGTGCTGGTAGACGACAGTGACAGCATGGCCAATTCCATCATCTGCACCGACAATCCTGGAAACATCCTCTCAACTCTGACATCCACTGAAGATCAGCATCCCTTTGAATTGGCTCGGGAAGCTACAGAGAATTGTGAGCGCATGTGGCAACAGTTTGATCAAGTAGAGGCGAGAACCCAGAGGATCAGAAGCCAATACCAGATCATAGACTCTCTGCTAGAGGAAATCAGAAGGTGAGCATTTCCTCCTCCTCTTCCTCCTGCATTCCAGAGGCAATCAACTTCCAGGTCTGGGAGGTCAGAGGTGTCCTGGGTGAAGAAATCACCTGCCCACCATCTGTAGGCCTCAGTGTGGCTCTCGAGCATTGTCCTGTCTGGGTTTTTCATGCTCTACTGTGACTCCCAAGGCTGTCTGGGAGATGCAGAGCCATGTTGGAATAGAAGACTCCTTCTTCTCGCTGTGCTGCTTCCCTGAATTCTGTTTTTGTGTGCCCCTGCCCAGCCACTGCTTCTGGCTGAAGGAAGGCAAAATCCTGCCTTCCTTTCCCTTTGCCTCTGGAGGATTTTCTTGGGAGGGAAAGAGCAAGGTCTTCCTTAGCCCACTGCCCCAAACTCCATCATGGAGTGATGGAAATGGCATTGCTGACCCTTCAGGCCTCTTGCTTCTTCTGACTGAGCCTTGTCTCTGCAGTGACTGTGCAAACTTTGAGAAGTCCAAGGAAATGCTGCTGCAATGCACTGGAATCCTGGAGATAGGAGCATTTCGTCTGCAGCAGAAGAACACTAAGCAGCAGAAGGAAGCATCAGTCCAGGAGGAAGAGGCAGAGCAGCAGGACAGGATGGAGGTTGGTTTTGGAAATGAGACTGGTTTTCTCTTGAAAAGTTGTCTTGCCCCTTCTTGTACAGTGAAGAACTTGGCTGCACTCGAGGGAGAAGAGCCATCCTTGCAGATCCAACTGGAATTCAAGAGGAAGACATTGGAGGAATTGAAGCTTGAGAGGGATGTGCTGGAGAAAGAGAGGGATGATGTTGGCAGGGCTCTGAACACCTTATTGCTAGGCAGCACCTGTGGGAGTGGGAGTTGTGGCAGCCAGATCAGCCCAGATGCTCTTTCTGGCACTAGAAGACAGGCACACTGCTGTGCACACCTGGCTCAAGATGGCACACGCATTTCTTCACCAGGGATATGCATGTTCATCAGCAAAGTGTTGCATGCTTCTGCAAAATGTGTTGCTTTGGGCAGCCACAGAGCCTCTAAAAGAGGGAAGTGAGCTGGGGAAACTTTGAGGCCAGAGCACAGCTGCTCCTTGTCCTCTGGCTGCCTGTCAGGTGGCACTGGCTGGCTCTGCACAGGGCTCCCCAGGAAGGGCTCCAGCTGTACCTTGTCCCACTTGCAGGTTTCCCAGGAGCAAGAGTCGTCGACGTGGTGTCTGGAGCAGCTGAGCCAGGAATCCTCTGGCCAAGGGCATGAAGTGGCCCAGGTGGGCAGAGAGGAGGAGCTGCTGGCCCAGAAGGCTGACCTTGAGGGGCGACTGGCAGCCAGCGAGGGGCTCCAAGAAGACCTTGCCAAGCAGCTGGCAGAGACCAGGTAAAGGCAGGGAGCTGAGCCTTTTCAGATGTTTTTACATTGCATGGACAGAATACAGAAGAGTCTCAAAAACAAAACAAAACTATACTAAACTAAACTAAAAAAAAAAAACAAAAAACAAAACAAACAAACAAAAAAACCAAAAAAACCCCCAAAAAAACCCCATGATATGAAGGTTATTTTTCTGGCACGTAGAGCCAGAAAAGCTTTTATGAGCCTTGGGCTCCTGTTTGTGCCACCGAGTACACTCCTGTGGGATGTCAAACACAATCCAGCCAGCCTGAACTGAGGAGTACTTCAACCATGCAGATGCTGAGTGAAACCTCAAGTTTCTCTCGGATTTGGTTCCTCGTTCTGGGCATTGAACATCCCTCGCTCCTTTCTGAGTAGTTTGACATGATCCTGATCTTCAGACCAGGAAGCTTCATCTTCAGCATTCCAGGCTCTTACCTTGGCATGCTGGGAGTAGCACGCTGCCATTCAGGGTGAAGCCAGAGGCTCCTGCTGAAAATCTTGAGGCATTTCTGCTTCCAAGCACACTCTTGAGATGTGAGGGACAGGATGTAGTGCTGGTTAGAGAGCAGCAGGGAAAGCTCTTTGGAATTCTCAACAGCCTCTGGGCATTCTTGCTGATTGTTGATGGGCACTCAGCTGCCAAGCCTGCCAAGGTCCCTTTGCATGGTCCCTCTTACTGTGTAAGGAAGGACAAGTCCCTTGGGCTCCTGCCTGCTTGTTCAGCAACACTCAAATAAAGGCAGCAAGTCTACTGCTTGACCTTGCAAGGGTTGAAACAGCAGTCTCTGCATTCAGGTAGTTGGTATTCAGACAAAAACCTGTTCCGATTATTTCCAAGTGCTGCCATGGCCATGACATTTTACTGGATCTGCAAAGTAGTTCTGAAGCCTCGTTAAATACAGGGTGTCTGGAAGATGATGTACCTTTCTGTCCATTATCAAGAGCATTAAAAAGTCAGGAGTCAGCCAGGACAAGAGTCTGTTCTGTCCCCCTGCAGAGCAGCTTGGAAGTGCTGATGAGAGAAGGGCTGTGAGCAGGGGCTGGGCTTTTGCTTGTTGCTCCAGCCTGTTTGGGCACAGCTGCCCAGAGTCATAGATCAGGAACAGCAAGTGAAGGTTTGGCTGTTGAGGCCAAGTTGGGCTGGGCAGTCTGTGCTATGGCAGGCCATAAGGAAGGCCTGGGCAGTCCCTCAGAGGCCCTGCTCTGCTCTGGAAATGGCCCAGATGGGCCTTCTCTGGACAAGTTTCCAGGTGACCTATTTTCCATCCTCAGGCATGGGAATCTTGAGCCACGTCGTCCTGGAATAAGTGGCTGTGGGTGTCTGGAGCAAGCAACTCATGTCTGTCCATATTTGCAACTTGTAGGTCAGCAAAGGAGAGCCTGCAATCCAGGCTGTGTGCTGCCCAGCAGCAGATATCACAGCTGGAGATAACCAGGAACAATCTGGAAGCTCAAGTGCTCACAGTCAGACAGGCCAAGGAGGTGATAGAAGGTGAGAACCTCGTGTGCTTTGTTTGTGGTGCTGCCCCTTGCTAGAGAAAGCTGTCTCTGTCCACAGAGCTTCTGAGGAGTGGTAGGGCTGGAGGCCATGAAAGGGCCTGCAGTCAGTAAAGTTAGTAAAGAGCGTGACTCTTGCTGTTGGTCATGTTTGCAGGACAAGTGAAGGGCCTGCAACGTGAGCTGGAAGCAGAGAGAGCTCTCAGGAGGCAGGAGCAGGAAGACACAGCTCAACAGCTCGTGCAGGCAGAGCAGCAGCATCAGGAAAGCCTCAGGCTTCAGGGAACTGCTCAGCAACTGGAAATAAAGAAGCTCCTGCAAGACCTGGTAGGGGACAATATGCTTCTGAATTGTCCAAGCCAGCCCTGTGAGTTGGTGTAGCACAAGCAGAGGCTGAGGGTGTGAAAGGGCAGCAATTCTCTGCCAGAGGCCTCCCGCCGCTGGGCTGGACAGCAGAGCCAGCAGCTGAGACTTGGAGGAGCATGAAGGCCCCCAGGGTGGTGCTGGGACAGTAAATGCAGCCATGGCTTCAGGGAGGGTGTAAGAGGAGCTCCAGAGCAGGTTGGGCAGTGCCCACCCAAAGCGTGGCAGCCCAGGGCAGGATCATCCCCGAGTCCCACCTGCCACAGAGCAGATGCCAACGTGGAGCAGATGCCAACATGGAGCAGATGCCAACAGTGCTGTTAGCTGCAGGTGTGGGAACTCGTTTCTTTTCTTGCTGTGCTTCCATGGTGGACAGAGGGATTAGCTTTGGGCTGGAAGCAAATGGAACAGGCCCCTTGTCCCTGGTCCTTCAGTCCTTGTGACTGGGGCAGCAGAGAGGGGAAGGTGACACCTCCTCTTCTGAGTGCTTGGACTCGGTGCTTGGGAAGGTCTTGGCCAGCAGAAGAGATTCCACAAGTCTCTGAATCCTGCACCTGCTGAGCCTCCTTTTGAATTCCCTGACAGGACACAGTTTCTGGAGTGCAGAAAGCCAGTGCTGTTGTCTTTTCCAGTTGGGGGTTGTGGGAGGGATGGAGCTTCACATCTTTCAGCACGAGCTTGCCTGGGACTTCATCTTGCAAAGTTTTCCTCCCCTCCTCAGGCAAGTGAGCGTGAAAAGCACCGTGCAGAGATGCAGGAGATGCTGGAGCAATGGGAAAAAGAGAAGGCAGAGAGAGAGCAGGAGCACAAGAAGGTGCTGTCTGAGATGAGGCAGAAAGTTGCCACCCTGCTGGCACAACAAGAAGAGGAACGAACTAGATTTGAAAATGCCAACCAAGAGGTAATGATTGTGAGAGGAGAACTGATGTGATTTTTTGCAAGGCAGGAGCTGTGGGAGATGGCAGGATATGGGGCTGTGTGGAGCATGCCCTCCGTGTCTTCTGCACTGAATTAGGGGAGGTGAAAGCTGAACGGGGCTGTCTTTGGCACCAGGAATGAGCCCTCTCATAGGAAGCCAGGCAGAAACATCAGCTGTCAGCTGAGAGCTTTGTGCTGCTCTTGTGCTCTGTTGTTCTAAGATGTACCTCAGGGTATCTTCACTGTTCTCCTTCTGCTTCCCTTTTGGTGTGTACTGGTAGATGTTCATGGCCAAGGTGAGTTTGTAGGACTTTTCTTTTGTGGGCATGCAGAAGGTGCAGCAAGAATGCTGACAAGAGAACAATCTCTTTAAAGGCTTGCCTGAAGTATTTCTGAACAGGAATGCAGAGATGTCTTCTGGGCTGTGTTTTAAGTCACTTCCTGGGAAGCTGTGTCTCCCCCAGGGCAGGCAGTGGCCCAGGGCAGCAGCAGCCAAGTGCTCTGAGAGCACAGGAGCCCATCAGTCTTTGCCCCTTGCCACGGGGATGTTGCAGGAGGAGTGTGAAGCCCTCTGCTCTTTCCTCCTGTGCAGGTCCTGCTGGAAGAGCAGAAGGAGAAGAGTGCTTTATCAGAGGCACTGCTCCAAACTCAGGGAGAGCTCATCCGAGCCCGCCAGCAGGTCCAGCAGCTCAGGCAGGAGGTGACAGAGCAGCAAGAGAAGGGGCAGGTAAGTGTGAGTAGGCAGGCAACAGAGGGCAGGGCAGTGACAAGGGCACAAAAGGCAGCTCCTGGGACTGAGGAAGCAAGGGCTGCTTCAGGCCCTGGGAGCACAGAGCCTGGTAAGCTCCAGAGCTCAGCCCCAGGAAGGAAGGCTTGCAGTGGAAGCAGAGCTGGGTACAGATGCCAAAAGAAGCAGCTGAGGGAATGGGATTTTGAGGCAGCAAGTGGAAAAAGCTGAGCCTGAAGGCAGGTCCCAGGAAGTGGCTCTGCATTTTGTTGCCAGACCGTGAAGGCAAATCTGCAAGCTGAGCTGGAGGAAGCTCACAGTGAAGTCCAGGCAGAGCAGAGGAAGCATGAGGAAGAGCTACAAGGCCTCAAAGAGGAAATGAATCTCCTCCTTGAGCAGAGGGAGGCTCTACAAAAGCAGGTGAGTGAAAGGGCAGTGGCACTGCAGTCATGCTGGGAGGGGTCTGTGGCCTTCTTGCTTTTCCATGGCAGAGCAGCAGCTGCTGGGCTGAGCCCTGGGGCTGTCTCGTGCTCTGGGGGCTCCATGGCAGCTGCTCTGAAGGACACTCAGTGCTCTGCTGAATGTCAGCTGCTGCTCTGGACAGCTGGGCTGGTCCTCTGTGCTGTTGGCCAGCATGGATTCCTGCTGGCCTGTTCTTGCTAGCCTTGCTTTGGCAGGTGCTTTCTCAGGTGCCCTTGGTGGTGGGCCACTTAGAGCCTGAAACAAGTTGTCCATATCCTTTGTGAATCTGGTGCTCTCAGGACAGGGAGGAGAGGAAAGTTCTCCTTTACCTTTGCTCACAGCCTGTGCTGTGGCTGACAGTGACTGTAGCTGTGGCTGTAGCCTCTGACTGCTTTGTTCTGTTTGATTGGAGGTGGGAGAGTTGACATCTCAGCTGGCAGCCTCCCGAGAGTGCCAGGAAAGGACTGTGCAGAGAGCCCAGCAAGATGGGAGGGAGGCCCAGGAAGAGTCCAGGCAGAAGCTGCTGGAGGTTGAGCAGATGCAGAAGATGCTGGAGGAGGCAGAACATCAGAACAAGGAGCTGCAAGAGCATCTGCAGAACTTGGAGAAGGAATGGAGTCAATGGGAAGAAGTGGCTCAGCAAAATTCAGAATTGCAGGCCTCCGTCAATGCCCTAGAGCGGGAAAAAAACAGGTAAATGAAAGCCTGTGGCACTCTGCATTGTGCTGAATGGATTCCCTCTTTGCCATCTTTGCACCTGCCAGGGCCTCTGGCAGCATTTCCTAAGTGGCGGATTCTGAATTCCCCATGTAGACACATCTAATTGTCTGGATGTTGAGTTTCATTTTCTTTACTTTTAAGCCTTCAGATAGAGTTTTTCTGAAGAAAAAGTCTTTGGGGTAGCCCTTTCCCTCTAGGGGATATTGTGTTGTTAGGTGGGGGTGTTGATGCTGCCCAAGCTGCACTGTAAGGAGCTGGATCCATCCATCAGCTCCACCTTGGGGCCTGTAACTTGAAGCCTTTGGGGTCTGGATCAGCCTGGCATCTGATGCTTTTTCTGGGCAGAACCATCTTAAGGCCCTGATTGCTGCTCTAGGCCAGATTGGCCTCGGAGGCAGCCCAGAAACAAGAATGTCTCTGTTGCATCGTTCCTCATCAAATGTCCCCCGGTGCCTGCAGGGGGTCAAGCAGGGTCCCTGCCACCCTGCACAGTCACAGGCATTTCTGACTGTGCAAAGAATGCAAGAAACAGGACCAAGGTATGGGGGGCTCCTGCAGCTGATCAAGTCCTGCCAGGCTTCAGTGCCTCAGGATTCTTCCTCCATGAAGGAGACAAAGGAAAGGCAGGGCACTCCTGCTTGGCTTGAGCCTTCTGCATCTTCCATGAGGTTGTGCTTCAAGCCTCGGTTGCCACTTTGGCCTTTGTTTCTCCAGCTGAAAGTAGGATGGGTGCTGGTAAATGTTAGGGAAGTTGCCAGAGATGCCCTGGCTCTAGGGTGCTGCTCTTCCTACCTGGATGTGTAAGATGAGGGAAGGAAATGTCTCTTCCATGCTGACCAAGCCTCCCTGCTTTGGAGCCTGTTTAGTCAGAAGGAAATTGTTCCTCTCCCCTAATGTCTTCATTGCAAGACTTTGTTAGGTTTGTATTCACATTCCCATCTCAAAAACAAGGTAGAGCATGGAGGCAGGAACTCACTGTTCCTTCAGGGACAAAAGCAGAGCAGGCACATTCTGGGCTGGGACTGCAGGGGGAACAAAGAGCCAAGTTGTTTAGACAAACCTTATCAGGCAGAGCAGGTTTTCTCTGAGGTGTGGTGCAAGTCCTAAGAGTTGCTAAAATGTGATATAATTTAGTAATGAGTCACTTGCTTCCCTTCCAGGCTGATTCTGTCTCTGGAGGAAAAGAATGTGTGCCTTACAACACTGGAAGAACAGAACTTGGTGCTGACCAATCAGCTGTCTCAGTGTCAATCTGCTCTTTGGGAGACAGAGCAGCTCTATTCTGAGCATAGAAGAGAACTGCTGGGGCTCAACACACAGGTAAGCTGTGCAGTGGCATCCTCTTCTCCAGGGACACACAACAGCACCTTTGCCTTGGAGGCCCCAACCTATTTCCCCTGCCAGCAGCATCCACAGCTGCCGTGTTCTGCCCGGGGCTGCTGCTGCACCCTGAGCCTGAGGCTGGATCTGGTGTCAGCTGCAGACGTTTTCCCCCATCCTCTCCCGGGTCCCAGCAGGAAATGTGGGAGGAGAAGCAGCAGCAGACTCCTCTGGAGCTTCTCTGTCCCTCTGTTAGCCGTGTTGTCCCAGACAGAGTGGGTGCCTGTGCCAGGCTCTGAGCAATGTGGGGACACAGAGGTGGCTGTGGCAGGCTGGGCAGGGCACTTCCAGCACAGCCAGTTCAGCCGCTGTTCAGAGCTGTAGCCCAAGGATGCCCATTGCCTCCCTTTCCCTGTTTTCTCTCCATTTGTCTCCATTGCAATCCTTGCTTCTGTGCCTTCTGGGTTTGGCTTGAAGTCATTTCCCCTCCGTTGCTCTCCCTGCAGCCCACTCTGTGGCCTCAGGAGCAGCCCTGTCCCTGAGGCCCTGTGCATCCATCTTCCAGGCCTGGGCTCTGCTGGAGGCAGTGAAGGAGAAGGGAGCTTGCCTTGAACCTCGACAGAAGCAGCTGGAAACTGATGTGTCTGAGCTGTGCATGAGGCTCCAGAGCTCTGACCAAAGAGCACAGTCCATTGTCACACAGTGTAACGCCTTGGAGCGAGAGCTGAGGAAAAGACAGGCTCAGAGAGACAATCTCAGGGCTCGCAATAGGGAGCTGCTCAAACAGCTGGAGCAAAGTGAGCAAGGTACAGCTTCTCCTCTACCATCCACTGCCCCATGCTCTCTCTCATCAGCGGAGATCTCACTGATGCCTCGCAGAGGAAAAGTGCCCAGAGATTGCCGAGGAGAAAAACAGCCAGCAGGAGATTACTCCATCCAAGTGCCAGTGAAAGCTTTCTCTTGAGAAAGATGCTGTGGCTGGCAGTGCCATCTGGCTGTGCTAGGGCTGATCCTGTGCACGGCTGGTGCCTCTCAGTTGCTGTATCTGTGCTAAGGAGCTGTAGCTGGATGCCTCAGCTCCATTCCCCCAAACTCCAGGCCCTGCCAGAGTTTACAGGCTATTGGCCTCTCTGGAGCAGGCCTGCACAGGCATCCCATCTCCTGTGTCTCTCTTGGCTTGATCACTTTTCACAAGGGCAAGAGCAAACACACTTTCCTATCCCTCTGAAACTTGTCCCTTTCATTCCTGCCTTTTTCTGTGCCTGGAAGTTTCCTTCATTTCTGTCAGCTTTGGAGCCTTTGTGGGCTTAGGGCCTGGCAAACACAGGCAGGTAGAGAAGACAGTGCTGTTGTCTCTGCAGGATGCACATCAGTTTAACTCGACTTTTCTTTTCCCCTCCTCCTTCCCCTTCACTCCTGCAGCAATGTTGAAGGCAGAACACCAGAAAATCTCTCTAGAAAGCACCCAGAAGAAAGACATCATTGCCCTGAAGGAAGAGGATATGACTCATGGTCACTCTCTGCAGAGGAAATTGGAAAAGCTGGAGAAGGAAAGGAAAGATGTGCTGGTGAGATTGGCAGATGCCACAAAGAACCATTTCCTAGCTATGTTTGGACCTTGTGTTCATAGTTCTAAAGAGCACCTTTTCTCAATTTACATTTTGTAATTGATTTTTTCTGAATAAGGAGAAGATGTTGTAGTCATGGCAAAGACAGTTAATGCTGAGACTGCTGATTTTCCTCCATGCTGGGATTCTGTGCCCTAGGACCTTTAGTTCTCAATGTCCTCAGTGTCCCCACTGACATTGCATGGCTGGGGGAATTCCTGGTGCCCAATCCCATGTTCAGATTTCTAAATATCTGGATCTGGAATGCAGGGGAGAGTCCCAATTTTGCTGTTAAGAGAAAAGTGTTTGTCCTTGGCCATCGGAGAGCAGCCAGTGGGGAGAGAGGAGAGGAAAGGCAAGTGCTGATCCCCAGCAGGATGTGTGCCTGCAAGGGGAGAACTCGTCCTGAGTGGCAGCAGAGAATGACAGACTGATGTGGCCATTGCTGCTGCCAGAGAGGGCAGTGGGGCTCTGGGGGATGGAGCCATGGAAACTCTACACAGGAGAGGTGGAAAATCACTGCTGTCAGCCCAAGGGCAGGGAATGAAAGGCTGGGGCTGTTTACTCTTCCCTTCCCCCCAGATGGAGAGCACATCCTCGTGGCACTGCCTGAATCCTGCTTAGCGTGCACTTGCAATCCTGGCTGCAGTTCTGGCAGCTCCTGCCCAAAGGAGCACTGGAGTGGAGCTGCAGGAGGTCAGGGAAGGGCAGAAAGGAAGCTGGGACAGGCTGAGTGAGCTGGGAAAGATGCAGCATCAAGGGGGGCCCAGCAAAGCTCTGCAGCATCCCGAGGGGCAGAGAGAGAGGGGCAGCCTGTGCCTGCCCCTGCAGCAGGAGTCCAGATCTGGTATGAAAAGCAAAGGGAGAGAGGGAATGAGGGACCCTTTTTCTCCCTGTTTTGGCAGCATGAACGGGAATTGTACCAGCAGCAGATGAGAGATCTGGAAAAGAAGAATGAAATGCATGCACCTGAGATGAGAAATCATAAGAGAAATACTCAAGAATTGGAGGTAGAGAGGGAAGACCTGCAGGAAGATTTGGAACATGGTGCTGCTGCTTTGAAGAAATTGAGGGACAAAACTCAAGTACTGAGTTCTGCACTCAACAAGTGTGAACTTGCCAAAGGGGCTCTGAAGAAAGACTTAGACATCCTGAAGGGAAAGACTTCTATCCAGGCAGGCACTGGCATTGACCTTCAGTCCACTCCAGTGTCCCTGACTTATTCCAGAGATGTTTCCCATGAAGAGGTGGGTCTCTATCCCTCTCAGTCCCATTGGGTAAAGCAGCCTGGGCTGCAGCAGGCAGCCTTGTCTGTGTGCCTGACTCCAGCCAGAGGCCATTGACTGCCAGATTGTTTCCTGGCACACCTGGAATGACTGATCCAGCTCTGGAGCTTGCTGTTAAAACCAGCTCCAGGCCAAAAGCTGGGCATGGGGAGCTGCTTATCCTGTGCCTGTAAAAGGGGAAACATGGGAGTCTGGTTTTGGTGTGAGAAGGAATGGAGCAGGTGAGCAGAATGATGGACTTAAGCTGGCTGAATTTTGGATCAATGGCTGAAAATTGATCACTGCTGGTGCTTAGAGTAAATTGTATTGGCAGTTGTGGAAGATGCAGTGGTTTGGGGTGACAACACAGAGTTTGGAGTAGGGATATTATAGGGAAGGAGCTGTCTGGTCCCAGGTAAGGCAGCAGGGCCTGCCACAGCACTTCCAAGGTAACAGTGCCAGAGGCTTCTGGCAGGCCAGGCTATCAGAGCTGCATGGGGCAGGTGCTGTGAAACTTTCAGGCCAGAGCACAGCTGCTCCTTGTCCTCTGGCTGCCTGTCAGGTGGCACTGGCTGGCTCTGCACGGGCTCCCCAGGAAGGGCTCCAGCTGTACCTTGTCCCACTTGCAGGTTTCCCAGGAGCAAGAGTCATCGAGCCGGTGTCTGGAGCAGCTGGGCCAGGAATCCTCTGGCCAAGGGCATGAAGTGGCCAAGGTGGGCAGAGAGAAGGAGCTGCTGGCCCAGAAGGCTGACCTTGAGGGGCGACTGGCAGCCAGCGAGGGGCTCCGAGAAGACCTTGCCAGGCAGCTGGCAAAGAACAGGTAAAGGCAGGGAATTGAAACGTTTCAGCTGTTTTTACATTGCATGGACAGAATATGGAAGAGTCTCAAAAAAAAAAATTAGGCCACAATGTGAAGGTTATTCTTCTGGCATGTAAAGCCAGCAAAGCTCTTGTGAGCCTTGGGCTCCTGTTTGTACCACCGAGTACACTCCTGTGGGATGTCAAACGCAATCCAGCCAGCCTGAACTGAGGAGTACTTCAACCATGCAGATGCTGAGTGATACTCAAGTTTCTCTTGGGTTTGGTTCCTCATTCTGGGAATTGAACATCCCTCGCTCCTTTCTGAGTAGCTTGACATGATCCTGATCTTCAGACCAGGAAGCTTCATCTTCAGCATTCCAGGCTCTTACCTTGGCATGCTGGGAGTAGCACGCTGCCATTCAGGGTGAAGCCAGAGGCTCCTGCTGAAAATCTTGAGGCATTTCTGCTTCCAAGCACACTCTTGAGATGTGAGGGACAGGATGTAGTGCTGGTTAGAGAGCAGCAGGGAAAGCTCTTTGGAATTCTCAACAGCCTCTGGGCATTCTTGCTGATTGTTGATGGGCACCCAGCTGCCAAACCTGCCAAGGGCCCTTTGCATGGTCCCTCTCACTGTGTAAGGAAGGACAAGTCTCTTGGGCTCCTGCCTGCTTGTTCAGCAACACTCAAATAAAGGCAGCAAGTCTACTGCTTGACCTTGCAAGGGTTGAAACAGCAGTCTCTGCATTCAGGTAGTTGGTATTCAGACAAAAACCTGTTCCGATTATTTCCAAGTGCTGCCATGGCCATGACATTTTACTGGATCTGCAAAGTAGTTCTGAAGCCTCGTTAAATACAGGGTGTCTGGAAGATGATGTACCTTTCTGTCCATTATCAAGAGCATTAAAAAGTCAGGAGTCAGCCAGGACAAGAGTCTGTTCTGTCCCCCTGCAGAGCAGCTTGGAAGTGCTGATGAGAGAAGGGCTGTGAGCAGGGGCTGGGCTTTTGCTTGTTGCTCCAGCCTGTTTGGGCACAGCTGCCCAGAGTCATAGGTCAGGAACAGCAAGTGAAGGTTTGGCTGTTGTGGCCAAGTTGGGCTGGGCAGTCTGTGCTATGGCAGGCCATAAGGAAGGCCTGGGCAGTCCCTCAGAGGCCCTGCTCTGCTCTGGAAATGGCCCAGATGGGCCTTCTCTGGACAAGTTTCCAGGTGACCTATTTTCCATCCTCAGGCATGGGGATCTTGAGCCACGTCGTCCTGGAATAAGTGGCTGTGGGTGTCTGGAGCAAGCAACTCATGTCTGTCCATATTTGCAACTTGTAGGTCAGCAAAGGAGAGCCTGCAATCCAGGCTGTTTGCTGCCCAGCAGCAGATATCACAGCTGGAGATCACCAGGAACAATCTGGAAGCTCAAGTGCTCACAGTCAGACAGGCCAAGGAGGTGATAGAAGGTGAGAACCTCGTGTGCTTTGTTTGTGGTGCTGCCCCTTGCTAGAGAAAGCTGTCTCTGTCCACAGAGCTTCTGAGGAGTGGTAGGGCTGGAGGCCATGAAAGGGCCTGCGGTCAGTAAAGTTAGTAAAGAGCGTGACTCTTGCTGTTGGTCATGTTTGCAGGACAAGTGAAGGGCCTGCAACGTGAGCTGGAAGCAGAGAGAGCTCTCAGGAGGCAGGAGCAGGAAGACACAGCTCAACAGCTCGTGCAGGCAGAGCAGCAGCATCAGGAAAGCCTCAGGCTTCAGGGAACTGCTCAGCAACTGGAAATAAAGAAGCTCCTGCAAGACCTGGTAGGGGACAATATGCTTCTGAATTGTCCAAGCCAGCCCTGTGAGTTGGTGTAGCACAAGCAGAGGCTGAGGGTGTGAAAGGGCAGCAATTCTCTGCCAGAGGCCTCCCGCCGCTGGGCTGGACAGCAGAGCCAGCAGCTGAGACTTGGAGGAGCATGAAGGCCCCCAGGGTGGTGCTGGGACAGTAAATGCAGCCATGGCTTCAGGGAGGGTGTAAGAGGAGCTCCAGAGCAGGTTGGGCAGTGCCCACCCAAAGCGTGGCAGCCCAGGGCAGGATCATCCCCGAGTCCCACCTGCCACAGAGCAGATGCCAACGTGGAGCAGATGCCAACATGGAGCAGATGCCAACAGTGCTGTTAGCTGCAGGTGTGGGAACTCGTTTCTTTTCTTGCTGTGCTTCCATGGTGGACAGAGGGATTAGCTTTGGGCTGGAAGCAAATGGAACAGGCCCCTTGTCCCTGGTCCTTCAGTCCTTGTGACTGGGGCAGCAGAGAGGGGAAGGTGACACCTCCTCTTCTGAGTGCTTGGACTCGGTGCTTGGGAAGGTCTTGGCCAGCAGAAGAGATTCCACAAGTCTCTGAATCCTGCACCTGCTGAGCCTCCTTTTGAATTCCCTGACAGGACACAGTTTCTGGAGTGCAGAAAGCCAGTGCTGTTGTCTTTTCCAGTTGGGGGTTGTGGGAGGGATGGAGCTTCACATCTTTCAGCACGAGCTTGCCTGGGACTTCATCTTGCAAAGTTTTCCTCCCCCCTCAGGCAAGTGAGCGTGAAAGGCACCGTGCAGATATGCAAGAGATGCTGGAGCAATGGGAAAAAGAGAAGGCAGAGAGAGAGCAGGAGCACAAGAAGGTGCTGTCTGAGATGAGGCAGAAAGTTGCCACCCTGCTGGCACAACAAGAAGAGGAACGAACTAGATTTGAAAATGCCAACCAAGAGGTAATGATTGTGAGAGGAGAACTGGTGTGATTTTTTGCAAGGCAGGAGCTGTGGGAGATGGCAGGATATGGGGCTGTGTGGAGCATGCGCTCCGTGTCTTCTGCACTGAATTAGGGGAGGTGAAAGCTGAACGGGGCTGTCGTTGGCACCAGGAATGAGCCCTCTCATAGGAAGCCAGGCAGAAACATCAGCTGTCAGCTGAGAGCTTTGTGCTGCTCTTGTGCTCTGTTGTTCTAAGATGTACCTCAGGGTATCTTCACTGTTCTCCTTCTGCTTCCCTTTTGGTGTGTACTGGTAGATGTTCATGGCCAAGGTGAGTTTGTAGGACTTTTCTTTTGTAGGCATGCAGAGGGTGCAGCAAGAATGCTGACAAGAGAACAATCTCTTTAAAGGCTTGCCTGAAGTATTTCTGAACAGGAATGCAGAGATGTCTTCTGGGCTGTGTTTTAAGTCACTTCCTGGGAAGCTGTGTCTCCCCCAGGGCAGGCAGTGGCCCAGGGCAGCAGCAGCCAAGTGCTCTGAGAGCACAGGAGCCCATCAGTCTTTGCCCCTTGCCACGGGGATGTTGCAGGAGGAGTGTGAAGCCCTCTGCTCTTTCCTCCTGTGCAGGTCCTGCTGGAAGAGCAGAAGGAGAAGAGTGCTTTATCAGAGGCACTGCTCCAAACTCAGGGAGAGCTCATCCGAGCCCGCCAGCAGGTCCAGCAGCTCAGGCAGGAGGTGACAGAGCAGCAAGAGAAGGGGCAGGTAAGTGTGAGTAGGCAGGCAACAGAGGGCAGGGCAGTGACAAGGGCACAAAAGGCAGCTCCTGGGACTGAGGAAGCAAGGGCTGCCTCAGGCCCTGGGAGCACAGAGCCTGGTAAGCTCCAGAGCTCAGCCCCAGGAAGGAAGGCTTGCAGTGGAAGCAGAGCTGGGTACAGATGCCAAAAGAAGCAGCTGAGGGAATGGGATTTTGAGGCAGCAAGTGGAAAAAGCTGAGCCTGAAGGCAGGTCCCAGGAAGTGGCTCTGCATTTTGTTGCCAGACCGTGAAGGCAAATCTGCAAGCTGAGCTGGAGGAAGCTCACAGTGAAGTCCAGGCAGTGCAGAGGAGGCACGAGGAAGAGCTACAAGGCCTCAAAGAGGAAATGAATCTCCTCCTTGAGCAGAGGGAGGCTCTACAAAAGCAGGTGAGTGAAAGGGCAGTGGCACTGCAGTCATGCAGCGAGGGGTCTGTGGCCTTCTTGCTTTTCCATGGCAGAGCAGCAGCTGCTGGGCTGAGCCCTGGGGCTGTCTCGTGCTCTGGGGGCTCCATGGCAGCTGCTCTGAAGGACACTCAGTGCTCTGCTGAATGTCAGCTGCTGCTCTGGACAGCTGGGCTGGTCCTCTGTGCTGTTGGCCAGCATGGATTCCTGCTGGCCTGTTCTTGCTAGCCTTGCTTTGGCAGGTGCTTTCTCAGGTGCCCTTGGTGGTGGGCCACTTAGAGCCTGAAACAAGTTGTCCATATCCTTTGTGAATCTGGTGCTCTCAGGACAGGGAGGAGAGGAAAGTTCTCCTTTACCTTTGCTCACAGCCTGTGCTGTGGCTGACAGTGACTGTAGCTGTGGCTGTAGCCTCTGACTGCTTTGTTCTGTTTGATTGGAGGTGGGAGAGTTGACATCTCAGCTGGCAGCCTCCCGAGAGTGCCAGGAAAGGACTGTGCAGAGAGCCCAGCAAGATGGGAGGGAGGCCCAGGAAGAGTCCAGGCAGAAGCTGCTGGAGGTTGAGCAGATGCAGAAGATGCTGGAGGAGGCAGAACATCAGAACAAGGAGCTGCAAGAGCATCTGCAGAACTTGGAGAAGGAATGGAGTCAATGGGAAGAAGTGGCTCAGCAAAATTCAGAATTGCAGGCCTCCGTCAATGCCCTAGAGCGGGAAAAAAACAGGTAAATGAAAGCCTGTGGCACTCTGCATTGTGCTGAATGGATTCCCTCTTTGCCATCTTTGCACCTGCCAGGGCCTCTGGCAGCATTTCCTAAGTGGCGGATTCTGAATTCCCCATGTAGACACATCTAATTGTCTGGATGTTGAGTTTCATTTTCTTTACTTTTAAGCCTTCAGATAGAGTTTTTCTGAAGAAAAAGTCTTTGGGGTAGCCCTTTCCCTCTAGGGGATATTGTGTTGTTAGGTGGGGGTGTTGATGCTGCCCAAGCTGCACTGTAAGGAGCTGGATCCATCCATCAGCTCCACCTTGGGGCCTGTAACTTGAAGCCTTTGGGGTCTGGATCAGCCTGGCATCTGATGCTTTTTCTGGGCAGAACCATCTTAAGGCCCTGATTGCTGCTCTAGGCCAGATTGGCCTCGGAGGCAGCCCAGAAACAAGAATGTCTCTGTTGCATCGTTCCTCATCAAATGTCCCCCGGTGCCTGCAGGGGGTCAAGCAGGGTCCCTGCCACCCTGCACAGTCACAGGCATTTCTGATTGTGCAAAGAATGCAAGAAACAGGACCAAGGTATGGAGGGCTCTTGTTGCTGATCAGGTCCTGCCAGGCTTCAGTGCCACAGGATTCTTCTTCCAAGAAGGAGACAAAGGAAAGGCAGGGCACTCCTGCTTGGCTTGAGCCTTCTGCATCTTCCATGAGGTTGTGCTCCAAGCCTCGGTTGCCACTTTGGCCTTTGTTTCTCCAGCTGAAAGTAGGATGGGTGCTGGTAAATGTTAGGGAAGTTGCCAGAGATGCCCTGGCTCTAGGGTGCTGCTCTTCCTACCTGGATGTGTAAGATGAGGGAAGGAAATGTCTCTTCCATGCTGACCAAGCCTCCCTGCTTTGGAGCCTGTTTAGTCAGAAGGAAATTGTTCCTCTCCCCTAATGTCTTCATTGCAAGACTTTGTTAGGTTTGTATTCACATTCCCATCTCAAAAACAAGGTAGAGCATGGAGGCAGGAACTCACTGTTCTTTCAGGGACAAAAGCAGAGCAGGCACATTCTGGGCTGAGACTGCAGGGGGAACAAAGTGCCAAGTTGTTTAGACAAACCTCATCAGACAGAGCAGGTTTTCTCCGAGGTGTGGTGCAAGTCCTAAGAGTTGCTAAAATATGATATAATTTAGTAATGAGTCACCTGCTTCCCTTCCAGGCTGATTCTGTCTCTGGAGGAAAAGAATGTGTGCCTTAGGACACTGGAAGAACAGAATCTGACACTTAACAGTCAGGTGTCTCAGTGTCAATCTGCTCTTCAGCATGCCGAACGGCTCTCTTCAAACCGTGCTGGACAACTGCGGGAGCTCAACACACAGGTAAGCTGTGCAGTGGCATCCTCTTCTCCAGGGACACACAACAGCACCTTTGCCTTGGAGGCCCCAACCTCTTTCCCCTGCCAGCAGCATCCACAGCTGCCGTGTTCTGCCCGGGGCTGCTGCTGCACCCTGAGCCTGAGGCTGGATCTGGTGTCAGCTGCAGACGTTTTCCCCCATCCTCTCCCAGGTCCCAGCAGGAAATGTGGGAGGAGAAGCAGCAGCAGACTCCTCTGGAGCTTCTCTGTCCCTCTGTTAGCTGTGTTGTCCCAGACAGAGTGGGTGCCTGTGCCAGGCACTGGGCAATGTGGGGACACAGAGGTGGCTGTGGCAGGCTGGGCAGGGCACTTCCAGCACAGCCAGTTCAGCCGCTGTTCAGAGCTGTAGCCCAAGGATGCCCATTGCCTCCCTTTCCCTGTTTTCTCTCCATTTGTCTCCTTTGCAATCCTTGCTTCTGTGCCTTCTGGGTTTGGCTTGAAGTCATTTCCCCTCCGTTGCTCTCCCTGCAGCCCACTCTGTGGCCTCAGGAGCAGCCGTGTCCCTGAGGCTGTGTTCATCCATCTTTCAGATCCAGGCCCTACAGGATGCAGTGCTGCAGATGGAGGCTTCCCAGGCAACTCGGCAGAAGCAGCTGCTGAAGGAGCTGGAGGAGTCCCAAGCAGGAGGACGCTCTTTGAGGGACTCTGTGCACGTGCTGGAGGCTGAGGTGTCTGAGCTGCGTGTGAAGCTCCAGAGATCTGATGACAAAGCTCTTGCCTTGGCCATACAGTCTAAGGCTGTGGAGCAGGAGCTGAGGAAGACAAAAGTTCAGAGTGAAAATCTCAGAGCCCGCAACCTGGAGCTGCAGAAGGAGTTGGAGGAAATTGAGCAAGGTACAGCTTCTCCTTTCCCACTCACTGCCCCATGCTGTCTCACCAGCTGAGGAGCTGTAGCTGGAGGCCTCAGCTCCATTCCCCCAAACTCCAGGCCCTGCCAGAGTCTCCAGGCGAGTGGCCTCTCTGGAGCAGGGCTGCACAGGCATCTCCTCTCCTTCGTCTCTATTGAATTGCTCACTCTGCACAAGGCCAAGGGCAAACACACTTTCCTATCCCTATGAACCTTGTCCCTTTCATTCCTGCCTTTTTCTCTGCTTAGAAATTTTCTTCATTTCTGTCAGCTTTGGAGTCTTTGTGGGCTTAGGGCCTGGCAAACACAGGCAGGTAGAGAAGACAGTGCTGTTGTCTCTGCAGAGTGCACATCAGTTTGCCTTTCCTTTGCTTGTGTCTTTCTCCTTCTCCTTTCCCCTTTCCTTCTGCAGATTGGTGGAAGGAGGAAGCCAAGCACACCTCTCGAGAAACTGCCCTGGAGAAAGAGGCCACTGAAAGGCAGGAAGAGGCTGTGGCTCTCCGTCGGGAGGTGGCATCTCTGAGGACGAAACTCGAAAAGCTGGAGAAGGAAAGGAAGAATGTGCTGGTGAGATTGGCAGATGCCACAAAGTGCCATTTCCTAGCTATGGTTGGGCCTTGTGTTCATAGTTCTAAAGAGCACCTTTTCTCAGTTTAACTTTTGTAATTGCATTCCTCTGAATAAGGAGGAGATGTTGTAGTCATGGCAAAGCCAGTTAATGCTGAGGCTGCTGCTGATTTTCCTCCATTCTGGGCTTCTGTGCCCTAGGACCTTTAGTTCTCCATGTCCTCAGTGTCCCCATTGACATTGCATGGTTTGGGGAACTCCTGGTGTCCAATCCCATGTTCAGATTTCTAAATATCTGGATCTGGAATGCAGGGGAGAGTCCCAAGTTTGCTGTTAAGAGAAAGGTGTTTGTCCTTGGCCATCGGAGAGCAGCCAGTGGGGAGAGAGGAGAGGAAAGGCAAGTGCTGATCCCCAGCAGGATGTGTGCCTGCAAGGGGAGAATTCGTCCTGAGTGGCAGCAGAGAATGACAGACTGATGTGGCCATTGCTGCTGCCAGAGAGGGCAGTGGGGCTCTGGGGGATGGAGCCATGGAAACTCTGCACAGGAGATGTGGAAAACCACTGCTGTCAGCCCAAGGGCAGGGAATGAAAGGCTGGGGCTGTTTGCTCTTCCCTTCCTCCCTGATGGAGAGCACATCCTCGTGGCACTGCCTGAATTCTGCTTAGCGTGCACTTGCAATCCTGGCTGCAGTTCTGGCAGCTCCTGCCCAAAGGAGCACTGGAGTGGAGCTGCAGGAGGTCAGGGAAGGGCAGAAGGGAAGCTGGGACAGGCTGAGTGAGCTGGGAAAGATGCAGCATCAAGGGGGGCCCAGCAAAGCTCTGCAGCATCCCGAGGGGCAGAGAGAGAGGGGCAGCCTGTGCCTGCCCCTGCAGCAGGAGTCCAGATCTGGTATGAAAAGCAAAGGGAGAGAGGGAATGAGGGACCCTTTTTCTCCCTGTTTTGGCAGCATGAACGGGAATTGTACCAGCAGCAGATGAGAGATCTGGAAAAGAAGAATGAAATGCATTCACTCAACATGCCAAGTCAGCAGGAAAGATTTCAACACTTGGATAGTGAAAAGGAAACCATGCAGGAATATTTGGAGCATAGTGCTGCTGCTTTGAATGAAAGAGGGAGCACGCTGACTGCTGCACTGACCAAGTTTAAAATTGCCAAAGGGGCTCTGCAGAAACACTTGGCCTTCCTGAAGGGAAAGTCTTCTATCCAGTCAGGCACTGGCATTGACCTTCAGTCCACTCCAGTGTCCCTGACTTATTCCAGAGATGTTTCCCATGAAGAGGTGGGTCTCTATCCCTGTCAGTCCAGGCCTGCTTGGGTAAAGCAGCCTGGGTTGCAGCAGGCAGCCTTGTCTGTGTGCCTGGCTCCAGCCAGAGGCCATTGACTGCCAGATTGTTTCCTGGCACACCTGGAATGACTGATCCAGCTCTGGAGCTTGCTGTTCAAACATCTCCAGGCCAAAGCTGGGTTGGGCAGCTTCGTCTTCTCCTGTGCCCACAAAAGGGGAGGCAACATGTAGGGGTTTGGAATTGGTGTGGGAGGGAACAGAGCAGGTGAGCAGAGTGATGAACTAAACCCAGCTGAGTATTGTACCAAGAGGGCTCAACAGCAGCTGCACTGCTGGTGCTTCAAGGATGCTTCATGAGATGGAGATTTCTGAGGGACAGCTTCTGTGGTGTTTGAAATATGGGAATCATCTCCTCTCTAAACACCCAGCAGGCTGTTGCAGCACAAGAGAAGCACCTGTTATGTGGCTCAAGGACCAGCCTGGAATCTAAGAAACCACTTGCATCAGCAGAGAAGGAGAAGGGAGAGAGGCCTGAATTATCCACTGTGCACAGGAGAAGTGGTGAGCAGGTAAATTGGGATTTCACTGCCTCTGCAGAGCCTCAGGCTCCTCTGGAACAGAAGCCTGTGGTGTCAGGAAAGAAGAGTTAGAGGAGTTTCAAGTCCTCGGCATTGCTTCAAGGCTCATTTTTCCCCTGGGCTTGGTTGCCCACATTGTGATCGGATCCCATGTGGAATGCTCTGATGTTTCGGAGAGGGAGAATTTGCTCCCTGACCCTGGGCTGCCTGTGCAGGAGCTTGCTGTTCAAACATCTCCAGGCCAAAGCTGGGCATGGGGAGCTGCTTCTCCTGTGCCCACAAAAGGGGAGGCAACATGTAGGGGTTTGGAATTGGTGTGGGAAGGAATGGAGCAGGTGAGCAGAGTGATGAACTAAACCCAGCTGAGTATTGTACCAAGAGAGCTCAACAGCAGCTGCACTGCTGGTGCTTCAAGGATGCTTCATGAGATGGAGATTTCTGAGGGACATCTTCTGTGGTTTTTGAAATATGGGAATAATCTCCTCTCTAAACACCCAGCAGGCTGTTGCAGCACAAGAGGAGCAGCTGTTACCTGGCTCAAGGACCAGCCTGGAATCTAAGAAACCACTTGCATCAGCAGAGAAGGAGAAGAGAGAGAGGCCTGAATTATCCACTGTGCACAGGAGAAGTGGTGAGCAGGTAAATTGGGCTTTGACTGCCTCTGCACAGCCTCAGGCTCCTCTGGAACTTGGCACCTTAGGCCAGGCAGTGCTTTGGAGACCTCTGCTTGCTCCGTTGCCTCTCCCTGTCCCTGCTGTGGCCCAGCCCTTTGTTTGCTCTCTCTCTTGTGGCAGCCCATGGCTTTCACAAGGGCTTTCACTGCGCTGCCTCCCTCCCTGGCCCCGTGTCCCTGCACACACACACTGGCCTCTCTTGCACAGCTTCCAGCGAGAGCTTTTTGCCCCCAGTGTGGTCTGGTGCAGTTCAGGGTCTCAGAGCAGGGATCTCCTTCCTTGATGTCCAGAGGTGCTTTTGCTCCATGTTTGCTGACAGCTTTCTGTGACCCTCTCTCCCATCCAATGTGCAGGTGGACCCTGAAAGGAGAAGAATCAGAACTTTTAGGAGAGTGTTCCCTCCAGACTACTATACCTTGCCTGTCCATGACTCTACCGATAGAAACTGGTCGACTTCTGAAATAGAAGAGTCCTCCAGTAGCTCAGGGGAGCAGCAGCCTCTGTGCTGAGGCACAGCCTGTGGAGAAAGGGGTCAGTGGCCCAAATGTGTGCTCTGGAAATCAGAGCTGGATTCCTAAATCCCTTTGGGAGTCTCTGTAATAGACCTGTGGTGGCTGAGGGATGTAGGTGGGAAGGGTTTGGCAGCCTTGAGCTGGACTTGTTGATGCTCTGAGCTCTGTTGTGTGTGGGAGCCTGTTCCTTTCCCCTTGCCCAAGGGCAGAGTGGTGGTGAGGGCTGGAGTTGGAGGCTGTGTGTGCCCCGAGAGCCGGTACCGTGGGGCTGCAGGTGCTCCTGCCAGCGTGGGCTTGTCTGAGCGGGGCCTTGTGCCTCTTTCAGGTGTCCCTGCTGCAGTCACAGCTGGCCCAAGAGCGACAGCACCACCTGGAGAGCTGTGCAGGGAGCAGGCAGGAGACACAAGGTGCAGAAGGGATCTCCTTGCTTCCTGAACGTCTCAGAGAGGAGCCAGGCTGCAGCTGGATATAGACTTAGTCAGTAGTTTATGTTTAAAGGATAGTATAGGTGTGTTTGAACCTTTATACAACTGTATTCCATAGGATTAAGAATATATTTATAGGAAAATAAAGAGTTTATTATGATCATGAATAAAGTAAACGATCTTTGTCAGGGCTATTTACTACCCAGTGCAGAGACTTATATCTTCCAGTATAGTGCATTATGTCTGAAGCAACATTGAAGCAATTCTAGTCCATCCAGCAAAAACCAAGTCTTAATTAAAGATTGATGCCACTCACCCAAACCAATGACCATGGGCAAACATTCCTCTCAGGCTCAAGGCGTGACCTTGAGGAGCATCCTCACTCCAGGGAGGAATCTGCAGAAGGGAGACATGTGCCATGAAGCACTTTGGTGAAGGCAGGAGAAAGCTGCCATGTGTGGAGCTTTTTCATTTGTCTTTAGGAAGCTGCAGCCTGTTTGTTGTCAGAGTGACAGAATCTCAGGCTGGGGGAGGCTGGAGGCACCTCTGGAGGTCACCTTGCCCAGCCCCTGCTCCATCAGGACCAGCCAGAGCTGGCTGCCCAGGATGTGTCCAGGTGCCTTTGAGTCTCTGCAGGGATGGAGACTCCCCCAGCTCCCTGGGCACCTGCGTCAGTGCTCGGCCACCCTCCCAGTGCAGCAGCATCTCCTGAGCTCGGAGGGCCCCTCCTTTGGGTCACTCTGTGCCCGAGGCCCCCGGGGCTGTCCCTGGCCCCGTCCCCTCTGCAGCCTCCCCCTGGCTTTTCATGCCCAGGGATGAGATGCCCTGAGCCTGCTCTGCTCCAGGCTGGGCAGTGCCAGCTCTCTCAGCCTCTCCTCATGGCAGAGACGCTGCAGTCCCTCTATCAGCTTCATGGCCCTGTGCTGGACTCTGTCCAGTCTGTCCCTGTGTCCCGTCCTGGGCAGCCCAGCTCTGGGCCCAGCACTCCAGGGCTGCCTCACTGCTGTGGAGCAGAGGGAAAGGATCCCCTCCCTCTGCCAGCTGTGACACAGCTCCCAGTGCAGCCCAGGACGCTGTTCTGCATTGCTGCAGGAGCACATTGCTGCCCCATGGGCATCCTGGTGTCCAGCAGAACCCTGCCAATCTTCACGTTTCCAACTGGGTGGCCCCCAGCAGTCACCGCTGCCTGTGGTTGTTCCTTGCCAAGGACAGGACTCAGCACTTGTCATTGAACTGTCCCCCTTGTTGAACTGTCCCTCTGCATGGCAGCACTTCTCTCTGGTAGATCAGCCACTGCTCCTGGTGTGTGGGAGTGCACAGCCTGGCTTCTCACCCTGTTCACTAACAAAGGTGTCAGGAAGGACTGGGCTCAGCATTGTCCTTCCAGCATCCTCCGCTAGACTCTGTGCCACTGATCACCAGGGTTCCAACAAGGTAGAGTCTGTACAAGGCATCTTTGCTTGTATGTACTTATTCAGAAAGAATAGGCAGGATTTACAACAGGGATTTCTGCTCCATATCTTATGTGGGAAAATGGAATGATCCACGCTCCCTCTCACTGGTGGTGGGTAAAGTGGTCCTATTGTTGGTGGCAGTGGATGTCACCTGCACAGGAACTGTGCCAGACTGGTGTGACATACTGTGGGAAGGAGCACTCTGAGGGAGGTAAAAGCTGGGCTGTAGAGATCATTCCAAGACTCTTCTTCAAGTCATAGAAGGCCCAGTTTTGTGCAGATCAGGAACAATTCCTAGGCAAGGGCTGAAGCTGCATACATCTGTGAGTTCCTTTACCTCTTAGGTCAATTTCTCCGTTAATGATAGCAGATTGTCCTGGTTGAAAAGACAGATGTCTTCCAAGGAAGCTGGGAATCTTCCTGGAATGGAGAGATAGGCCCCTCCCTCCAAATCATTCTAACTTGAAAATTCTGGGCCTCCAGGCAAAGATATGGGAAGAGAAATATCAGTTCTTCACTAGAATATAAAGATATGTATGTATAGGTGAAGAGGAGAGAACAAGCAGCAGCGCCCCCAAAGCAATGCCAGACTCTTCCCACCCGTTGAGCAGTTCTGCCTTTGCTGTAGTTCTGAGCACACCCGGCAGAGGGCGCTGTGAGCTGAGGCGGGGCAGAGGGGCTGCAGTGACTCTGCCCTGGCTCCAGGGGGCGCTGTCGGCCCCGGCGGCCTCAGGGGCCACGGCTGCGAGTCCTGAGCCAGCCCCGGGGTTAACGGCAGCCTCGGGGACACAGGGAAGCTGGGGCTCTGCTTTTCCCAGCTTCTCACCTGCCTCTTGCAGTATCCTGGTGATGGCAGCTCTGCTCTGGTTCCAGTCAAGCAGCCCCTGGGGCTCCCTCTCTCCAGAGAGAGAGAAAACAGGTGAGGTCCCATTTCCCATGAAGCACCCACACAGATGGTGAGGATCTTCCTTGGCGATAGCGAGTGTTGAAAAGTCCCCGTCAATCAGCAGCTGCATCAAGCAATAGGCTCACCTATGGATGGCAAGAAGAATTCTGAAGCAGTGCCGGAGCAAGCACCAAAAACTGCCCAAAGTGCCCTGCTCCTAGCATGGCCACCTGGTTATTCCTTCGGCAAGCCAGTGCCCAACCCTGCCCTCCCTGCCTGGAATTTTCCAGTGGAATGGGAGAGTCATTGGCCAGTTCTTTTGCATCTCAGTTGCCCCACAGGCAATTCATTCCCCACAGGCATCAACTGCTCTTTCCTCGCCACGTTCCCCTTTTCAAGTAACACATGAGAGAAAATTCACAAAAAAACACCCCAAACACACAACATTTTCCACCCTGACTTTTTTCCCATACCAACATGTTACAACAAACTGAATTTTTAACTACATACATCCGTGTATTATCCAAATTATATACATACATAGATACATACATGCAGATATGGATACAGGCACAGTGTCTTGCGCAATTCACCCCAAAAACAAGGTCTCCTGGAGATATGCATTGTATTTTTCCATCTTTCTGCATCATCCACCAAGTCCAGTCCAGTCCCTGAGCAAAGACAACCTCACAGGTGCGTTTGTCTTTGCTCGAGGCAGAATTAATCCCAACAGTCTTTCCTAGCACCCCTCTCATGTGCACCACCAGAACTTTGTCTCCACCTGCTGTGCACAGGGGTTTGCATTGGGCATGGCCAGCTTGGTTGGTGGAATCTCTGCTATTAGCTAACCATGTAGCCTTTGCTAAATGCAGCTCCCACTGCTTGGGGGTCCCATCCCCCCATTACCTTCCATGTGTTTTTGAAGAGTTCATTGCACTGCTGACCGTTCCTGGCCGCTGGTGCACAGTAAGGAATGTCTGTCCTGCCACTTCACTCCCAGGACCTGGACCTCTTGGACAGGTCTCTTGACTTTGCTCTTTTTGATGGAGAAGCTGGCTTCCAGCAGAATCTGGATGATTCCTTCTCCTTTCTCAAATACAATGATGTCACCAATGCACTGCAGATTTTCTGGAGCTTCACCCTTTTCCAGTGCAGCCTGGATCAGTCCATGGCAGATGGTGGGGCTGTGTTTCCACCCTTGGGGCAGTTGGTTCCAGGTGTACTGCACAACCCTCCAGAAGAAGGCAAACTGAGGCCTGCATTCAGGTGCCAGAGGAATGGAGAAAAATGCATTGGCAATGTCAGTAGTGGCACACCACTTTGCTGCCTTGGACTCCAGCTCGCACTGGGGCTCCAGCATGTCCGGCCCAGCAGCGCTCAGCGGTGGAGTCACTTCATTCAAGGCACAATTGTCCACAGTCAATCTCCATTCTCCATCAGACTCATTCACAGGCCAAGTGGGGCTGTTGAAGGGGGAGTGGGCCTTGCTGACCACCCCTTGGCTCTCCAGCTCTCAGATCATTTTGTGGATGTGGATCATGGCATCTCAATTTGTCTGATATTGTGGGTGACACACCTCTGAGGTGGCAATTGGTCCTTGTTACTCTCCTGCCTTCAAGAGTCCAACAGCAGAAGGATTTTTAGACAGTCCAGGCAAGAACTTTCATTTGCCTAACATCCTCTGCCTCCACAGCAACTGTTGCAAAAGCTCACCTGAGTCCTTTTGTGTCTTTGAAATAACCACTCCAGAGGAAATCTCTGCCCAGAATAGACGGGGCCGCTGGGTCAGTCACATAGGATGTTTCTTGCACTCTTTCCCAGTCTAACTCACCTCAGCTTCCAGCAGGGACAACTGCTGCGATCCCCCGTCACGCCAGCAATAGAAACGGGTTCTGCCCCCACATGTCCTGATGGGATTGGAGTACACTGTGCACCAATGTCAACAAAAGCCTTGTATACCTATGGCTCTGCTGTGCCAGGGATCCACACAGCCCAAAAGACACAATTTTACCTGGCCTCTACCTGGCTAGAGACAGGGCCTCTCTAGTTCTGGCTACCGTTCCCTCCCTGGGCATATATTCTGGATGTTCCTTCAAGGGGATCTGACATATCATGCTCCCTTCTGTTATACCTGGCAGCTTGGTCACAGGAAGCTGGGGCTGCATTCATTTGGGTGGAAATCCCTCTGTTAGTAGTTTCCTCCTTTAGCTTGCATACCCATGCTGCTAGGACAGACATGGGTTTTCCATTCCACCCTCTCATGTCTTCCCCATGTTCATACAGGAAGAGCCACAGGTCAACTCATGAGCTGTACTCCCTCTCCCTAGCTGGGGATGTTGGGTACTGACACTGAGGCCTCTGGTTTTGTTATAGATGGATAATGGGATGATTGGCTCAGGCAATTCAGGGATAACTATTGTGTAAATATTAAGAAAAGCTTTAATGATATATAGTTACGTTATTGTAGTTTAGACGTCCTCTCTTCTCCCCATAGTTCCCTTTTCCCCCTCCTGTAGTGTTACCATCAGACAGCCGGGGTTGTCTAGGACAGGTACAAAGAAGGCTGCACGTGTGCCCCTTGCATGGGGCAGTTGGGAATGAAAAAGCTTGGTGCTTAGGGGGTGAGGCATGGCAACACCTGATCTCCAATCCAGTTACAAGAAAGCAATCTCCACTGATAAATGGCAAAGAAGAGCTGACTGACAGACCTTGGGAGGGGCCAGGGCTGGCTGATGCAACCCCCAGGGGTATAAAAGACTGAGAATCCATCTTGAAGATGAACCTGCCACATGGTATGCACGAGAACAGTCCCCAGCGCTGTGAATTTTTCTATATATAGTCCATTTTTTATATTTTTGTCAAGGTTTAATAAGCCTTTTTTAAATTTTCAAAGCGAGCAGTTGTTTCTCAGAGGTTTGCACCGATGTCATATGGGAACTACCCTTGCTTATCTCCTTTCTCATCTTCTCTCTGAATTTTTCTTGTTCATCCTTGAGACTCAACCACAGCAGAGACATGAATGTGTATCAGGCCATGGACGAAGGTCTCATCATTCCTGAGCTTGTTTGCTACAGAACTCACTGTCTCTTGGTTGTCCACTAAATGCATTGTTCCCATGAAGCTGGAGTATTCCGATGGCCCATGCAGTGTAAGGCTCCAGCCCATTTGCACTGTGCACCTGACCTTATCAGGGTCATTATGCTGTCCATCCCTTGCAAAATGTTTCTCCATTACTGCCATTTGTCTCAGTGTTGGAGGTTAGGATTTTTCCTTTTTTTTTCTTTCTCTTAGGATATTTTCTCCCATTTGTTGCTAAGAGATTGATACTTAAGAGAACAAAAGATGTGGCTGAGAGGAGGAGGAGGCAGAAGGGGAGTGTCTTACTGTAGGGGTTTTCTCTTGGGAAGGGCAGGGATACCACAAAATTGTGGCCAGGGGGTGAGGGGCTAGGCTCTGCTCCTTTCACTCTCTCGAGGTCAGATGAGGGGCAGCCTGGAGGATGTTATGAGTAAAAAAAGCATTACTCATTTTTTTAGAAGAAACGTTGCTGAGTTACAAGTTGAGTTGGGAGCTGATTGCTGGCCGAAGAGAGTTCTTTGTTAGCTGCATGTTGTAACCACCTGTTAAGTGTCAGTCGTTAACCCTCTTTTGTTGAGAATTCCCCTTTTTGTATCAGTAGTGCCCTGCCTAAAGCCAGGTTGATGGCCCTTCTTGGACAGTGCAAGGAAGAGACATCAGAGTACATGCAGATAACCTCAGACCCAGAATGCAACAAGAGAGGACCCCCACCAAACTTACCAAAAGACCCCAAAACCAACGAGCCAACACAGAATTAAGAGATCAAAGTGATGTCTGGACGTGAGCAACAAAGTACAAGAGCCTGCAGAGACGCTGACACCCTTTTTTGCCCCTCGCCCTAGCTAAGGAAGGACCCCGGCTAGAGGCAGGGCCCTGGGAGGCAAACCCAAGAGTTGTAACATGGGGTTTACCACACTGCTGTTGTGACGATAGGACCCCCACAGCTCTGCCCCCTAGGGGACAAAGCTGCTCATTCCTCCTCCTCCAAGGCACTCCTGGGAGCGGCGAAACCAGGGACCGGTCCAGCCTCCCAGCCTTGAACTGATCACTTTTAATAAAGGCATTAAAAAGAAGAAAAGATCTCCTGCCCTGTTTATTTCAGAGGATTCTCTGCCACTATAGAGCTTTTGTCCTGCCACTGCTTCTCCTACCGTGGCTCGCTGCTGCCAAGGTTCCTGCTGCAGTCCATTTCCCCAGCCGGAGGTGCAGCGGGCCCGGCCGTCCCTGAGGGTTCCAAAGGCAGCCCCTTGTGCATCCCTTCCGCCAGCCCGGCCGCCATTGCCGTGCGCAGAGAGGCGGCCGAGCTCGCGCCACAGCGCCCCCTGCAGCCCCGGGGGAATCATTGCCCCCACCCTGCCCGGCTGGGAGCCACCAGCGCCCCTGCTGGCTGTGCCCGGAACTGCACCGCAGGGGAAGGAGCCTGCAGCCGGGACAAGGCCGGCCCTGGGGCTCTGCGTCTGCTCGTCGGTGCTGCCGCCTTGGGGTTGGTTTGCCACGTTATACACACACACGCTAGCAAGGAACTTCTATTCCTCTTCTCCTGTCTTTGCCTGTAATCCCTGTCATTTCAAAGTTATACGAATTTAGAGGGAAAGGGGTCATATTTTCCATTCTAAGGGAGCTTCCTGCCTTCCTTGGCAGACACCTGTCTTTCAAACCAAGACACTCAGGCACTGGATTCTTTCCTTCCTGGTCTTCCAGGGCTTTTTATGATGGTGTTTCTACAGGCTGTCCCTGTAAACAAAAATCTCTCCTTCATTTGTTATAAACTGCTCCCAGAGAGAAAGGGGCCTTAAATTTTCATCCTTTACCTGTTTTTCAATTGCTGCAGCAATTTTTTCCCCAAATTGCAGAAAAGGCTCTTTAAGACCTTGTCTTATAGTGACATTTCTTGGTTTTGGAGCTGCCATTTCCATCGTTTTAGTGATAGGACTCATACCTAATTGTTGAGCCTGTGTTAAAACCAGGGGATCCCATCATGCCTGAAATCTGGATTAGAAAAAGGCCCTTGACCAAGAAAAACATCAACTCCTACAGCATGGTGAGGGTCCTGCTGAGGTAGTTGCATATTATTTAAAGCTGTTCGCTCGGCTAATTGCCTCCAATTGTCTTGAAATATTCCATACTGCACTGATTGAAACAAAACTGCAGCCAAATGCACAATATCATAAGGAGACAGCAAATCTGTATTAATAATACTGATTAATTGCATTACTTCAGCAGAATTAATACCAAATTTAGCTACTTTAGACTGAAGATCATGCACAACCTTCCATGCAAAAACCTCATAACTATCATTTTGTCCTGAATTAGGAGCTGTTTTAAACACAGGAAAAGCCATTTTACCATTAGCAACATCCATATCAACAGCATCTGGTGGGCCTATTTTCTCCACTAAATCCCAGTCTCCTGTCTCAACTGCTTTCCTTTTAACATATTCCCAACACTGAAAAGAATGACAAACAGTTACAATAGCATTATCAGAAGGCAGAGTTTTTGAAACACCAAGCTTATTTCTATTACCAGTCTTACCAAGCTTATTTCTACTACCAGTTTTACTAAGCTTCTCTCTATTACCAGTTTTACAGCAATCAGAAGTATGCATTAATTCAGACCTTTTAATCCCTGTAATTTCCTCATTGTCACTATCAGAATCAGAAGTCAAAGGAGGAAAAAGAGTTAATATTTCCTTATGTTTGTGCAGTTCAGAATCAGAAGCAAGCAAAGGAGCAGATGGCTCAATTTGTTTCTTTTTTAAGGTCATCTTAGCCAGCCGCTGTGCCAAGGACTCAGAGTTAGATTTAACATTAAGTTCAGCTAGTTACTCTGTGGGTGAGGGGTACATGGATTTAAAGCCTTTTGCAGACAAACACAAAGAAGCCTTATCAAATTGGTGCCCATTTCCCGTAGCAACAGACCCAGCAACAGTCTCTGCAGAAAAAATCCCAGCAGAACTCTCAGGCTGAGCTTCTCCCCTTTGCTGCTCCCCAGCAACTTCGAGTTCCTCCTTCAATTCCCTTTCTACCTCCTCCAAGTCTTTTTTATTCTGCTCCGCTTTCCACTCCTTTAAGGTGTTATAAAGCAACCTCCCAGTAGAAGATAAATCTGCAGCTGCTTTTCCCCCATTCTGAATTACTTCCCAGAGTGTTTCTCCAACTTCTTTCCAAGATCTAACACTAAAAGTAGTAGTTACATCAGTCTTAAAATTTTGAGACTTTGCCCATATTAAAATATTACGCAGAGCATAGTCTGTTGTTTTAACTCCTTTTCTTTTGAAGAAAGTTTTCCATGTAGATAAAAGAATCTGTTCTTCACTTGTTAAATTATTTCCCATTGTTCCAAGCGGCTCACCTCTTTTCCAGGTGTCAGAATCAGATCTGGACTGACAGCTGCAGCCCACTGCTCTCAGCTTTACTGGGCTCCGACCTCACTGCCCCTCGCCTGGCAGTTCCATCATGCCAGGTAGGCACCAAATGTCACTGTTAAGCTGGATGTGACATACATACGTGATCAGGGTCCAAAAAGAAAAAGGTTTTTTTATTCTGCATGTTCTCCAGTTTATATACTCTTAACAAAACGTGATCTTAAGTCATTAACTACATCACAATAACCTATTATATTCATTGGTGCAAAGCAATTAGCGTCCATATCATTGGCAAAAGTTTTACAGAAATTTAATAAGGCACGTATACACATCTACTTAGGCATGTGGTCTAGCTACAAAAAGTTTCATGTTTCTTTTCTAATCGGTTTCCATGCTGGCGGCGTTGTCTTCTTCCTTGCTGTGGATACACTCAAAAATCATCTATTGTTATTTCTTCTATTAACTCAGCTTTGCCTGCAGGCCAGCTGTCAAGGCCCTCCATATGCAAGCTATTCCATCCTCCCCTTCTCGACTCTCTAAATTCTCCACAGCTGGGTGCCCTCAGTCCAAAGCCACTAGTCTCCCAGCAGACATCTGATATAAACCTTCTAAATATATTCTCTCATTTCCCCTGTCTATCCACTAGTTTATTGAATTCACAAACTCTCACGAGTCGAGCCCAAATCACTGAAGCCAAGGAGTTCCTCCTATCTGTCTGTCCAGATTGGATTCTCAGATCAAAACTACCCCTATTATGTTTACAAACATAAACCCCGTACCTAAAACCACAAGCGAGCCCTTAGCAAAGTCTCCAAACAAACCAGTTTAACGATTTCACACTCAACGTGTGCTACACTTACAACTTTTGGCACAAGATGGCAGCGTTGCCTCAAAAATACACCACAGCTACAAACATGACTGCAACACCACAATCTTCTTATTCCCGAGGGAAACACTTAATACAATCTAACAATATCCAAATACATTACACTAAAGCACTCAACTTCTATTTTTCAAATTCCGCAAACATAAACACCCTTTTACTGTGAACACCATCTGTTACCATAAATTCCATCCCCCATAACTAAAACACAGACACACACAGTCACAGTGGGGAGGGGATTTTATTAAGGATCATGCACCCCACTTGCTTTGTTTCAGTCACCCAAAAAGGGAACCGTGGGCCCAAGCTCCCACTTGCATCATACTAACAGCATGTCTCAACAAATGCTCTCACAGTTGTTTTCACTGTCAGGACACATTCACAACAGCACAACCACTTTAGATTTGCCCTTATGACTGGTAGCCCCAATTGCTACCAGACTGAGCCCTCTACGATGAAACAAATGGCAAAATCCTCTTCTGTCAGCAACAGAAGCCCAAGCTCTGCACAACAGTTCAACAAATCTTTCTGCTGACAACCAGATTTCAACTGCAACTTCAGTCTGCAAGCACACTACAGAGGCACAAGTTGTGCATGGAACGTCTCCCACGACTTACCAAATGGCCTTTTCTGACCAGGCGCATGCCTTACAGACCACTGCGTACAACTGTTAAATTTTTAAACGTACCATTTTCTCCAGAGTTTTAGTAGTCAGGAGTCCTTGTCTGCTGCTGGATGAACAGTCTGGGCAGCAGAGGCTGCTTTTCCAGGAATATCCCTGGGGTCATCCCGAGGACATCCATGTCCTGAGCTGCTCTCACAGCCAAGCAGAGTCTCCTCCTGACTTGGCTCGCCAATTGAATCATTAGAACCGAAAATCACGGACAAAGACTCTCTAAACTCATCCAAGTTAGAAAGTGTTATGCTTATTATGCAGCAGGCGGCACTGTAGGGGTCATCCCCAAAATGCGTGACTGCGCCACACAAGGATTTTTGGCCTCTATTTATTTCCCAAAATAATACATATGCATAACCATAACCCCAGCACCTCCCATCCCCGCTTTGTATTAAAATGAGTTTATTATTCCTTCATGCCTGCGCTATTTTTCTCTTGAATTGGGTGGGTGATTTCAAACTGGGTCAGTGGTCCCAGGGATTAAGTCAGGAAAGTCTTCGTCAGGTCTCTGGGACCCTCTGACACAATCCAAGCCCCTCTGCTTCATGATGGATTGACATAGAGTCCAGGTGATGAGCATTGTCCTGGTTTCAATAATGGTTCCTACAATGGTTCACTTGCTCTACTTTCTTCCACAATGAGTTCATAATATAACAGTTAACTTTAGCTTAAGCATCTTATAATCATTAACCTATCGCTGGTGTATCTAACTTCAATGTGAATTGCCTCTAAATCTGAGCTGAAATCTTAGCGCTTTAAAATCATTATTTAATTGGTTGTTGCTGTTGTCTCTGCCCCTTATAGCAGTAGATATCTATATCTCACTGTCTTTGTTCCTGGACCCCTCCAGAGTGTCGGTGAAATAAACTACCACTGGAAACCAATACAATGACACTCCCTGCCTCTGCCATCATCGATAATCACCTGCTGCGCGTGAGTGTGGTATTTGCTGCGTGCTTGGTGGTGCGCCCTCCTAGTGGGGACGCTTTAGGTAGATTGCAACAACCAACCATCTGCCCACACTGCAACATGCACCCTCCTGGAGCTCTCTCCAACTGGCAGAGGAGAGGAGCCAAAGGGACGAGCACTTGCACCAAGCCCTGCCATACCTGGACAGCCCACAGGAGTCCGTGGGTTCTGCTCCCTGTGCGCAGCAGGGCTGCCGTGGCCAGAGCACACGCTCCCATTTCAGGCCCACGTGGGGCAACAGTGTCCAGCAGCTTCGGGCTGATCCCCTTGCTCCCTGCTCCCTCCTGGCCATGGCCAGAGCTGGCTGACATGGCCCTGCCTCCGGCGTCTCCTCGGCTCCCCAGAGATCCGGGATCTGACCGTGCCTCTGTTCCTCTCTCTTGCAGCCCTTGAAGACAAGGCAGAGGACATCAGCCCTGCCACCAGCAGCCTGGCTCTCGAAACAGCCTTTGTCCTCCGGGCTGTGGAGAGAGCTCCGGGCTCCATCTTGCTGAAGGTGCAAGATCAGTTTCGCAGGGCCCGCAAGAAACGGCCTTGTCTCTGGGGCCACAGCTGGCTGTGCTGCTGGCGCTCTGAGGAGAGCTGATTTGAGAGGCTCTCTGTCTGCTGGGGCCATATGAGCCAGAGGGGATTTTTCTTTTCTTGATGATTGTTTTATTCCTTTTTTATTTCATTCTTCATTAGGATATAATGTTAGAATGTGTTCCAATACCCAGACTCCCAGAAGCTCTCTTTGGTGCCCAGCGTCCACAGGGCACAGGGGAAGAGGGGAAAACGGCTTCTTGTGCCAAGTGAGCTGCCCAGGTGTGCAGTGGGGAAGGGAAAATGGCCAGAAGCCCCTTGGCATTTGGTGGTTCTGCTGAAGCCTTTGTGCTGGCCACAGAGCTGCTGGGCAGGGGCCGGAGCTGCAGGGATCGCTGCCGGCCTGGTGCCTGGAGATGGCCACAAGGCCCTCCTGCCCAGCCAGGAAGGGCCATCTGTGTCCTCCTGCCCGTGTGTTGCTGGCTGCATTGCTGAGGCCTCTGAGGTGCCTCTCGATGCGGCTTCTCTGGAGCTCCCTCGGGGCTGCGCCACTGCCAGGCACCTGGGCCGGACTGGGGGAAACCCTGAGGGGACGACAGGGCAGTGGGAGGCCGTGAAGGCATGAGGTGCTGCGGAGGCCCTGATGGGACAAGGCGCTGGGAAGGCACGAGGGCCCTGTGAGGGGAGTGGGTGGCAGGAGGCTCCAAGGGGACAGGAGGCCCCTGAGGGGCTGCGCTGTTGGGAAGCCCTGAGGAAATGGGTGTCAGCCTTGTTCCTGACAGCCGGCTGCTCTGGCGCTTCCTCAGGGAGGCTCCCACACCTGGGGCAGAAGCCCTGGAGGCTGGGCCTCAGCAGGAGGATGGCGACACCCCGAGGTGCCCAGATTGGGCTGGCTGGGGACACGGAGGGCAAGGGGGCCCTGCCAGGGCACGGTCACTGGGTGCTGCCAGGGCAGAGGGCAGAGCAGGGCTGGCGGCCAGCCCGGGCCCCCGCGGCTGCCCAGGCCATGGTGCTGAGGATGAGGCCCTTCTGACACAGAGCTCTGGGCCCAAAGAGCTTCTGCCTCCGTGGCCAGGGTGGCGATGTCTCCTCGAGCAGGGCTGCTGAGTCGCTCCTGCCAAAGCGGCTCTGGACGCCACAGAAACAGCACCAGAGCGTGCACAGGAACAGCAGCACCCTGAACGCAGGCACCTGCTCCAGGAGGCGTCTGCACCAGCCAGGGGCCATACTGTGGGCACTATTGCACGTGGTTTAGCAAAAGGCTTCAGCACACTCGGCCACAATGGCTTTCTCTCTGTGAGGTTTGCCAGCCTCACAGCAATGCTTGGCAGCTGCTGCTGCATCCTGTGCCCCTGACTGGCTACAATGGCTGTGCTTGAGGGCAGACTCGCCTTCCACAGGCCAGCATCCCCAGGCAGCAGCACTGGTGCCATTGTGAGAGGGAAACAAGTCTGCGCTGCCGCTGGCAACCCTCTTCTTCGTGCAGGCGCCTTAAAACATGTGCCTGAGCTTCGAACCTAAATCCGGGACTGGCTTGGAACAAAGGAAGCAGCAGGAGGTGCTGAAGAAAGGCAGGCACTTGTGGCCACCATTCAGGGCTGGAGGGAAGCCCTTTGGTGTCTGCTGAGGACATGGCTCGCTTCACAAGCTCAGGCTTTGCTGCTGGAAGATCCTGCTTTGCTCTTGCTGGAGCCCATTCCCTACCACCAATGCATGGGCTTCCATCGTTCCTGAATCAAGTCTGCTGGACCTGTGGGCAACACATCTGTCCCGTGTGCATCTGAGAGCAGAAAAGTGCAGGACATGGCTGCTTCCAGCACTTGTCTTGGCTGCTCCTTCATGGTGCTTGCACCACCATCAGAGACACAGAACGGCTTCTCCTCCCAGAGTTATCCCTATCCTCTGCAATTCCCCGGGTGTCTGCCTTGATGTTCACCGGGGACCTCCCTGTTTGTGGCCGTCCATTGCCGTGCTCAGCAGGCAGCCAGTTGTGTTTGCACGGGAGCTGCCACAGGAAGAAACGCAGGAAGTGGACAATTGAATAGCAGAGGCTGGGCCAATTATTTTTCTTTCCGAGTGCAAGACAGACAGAAAAGCACAAGGAAACATGACAGTGTTTTGATGGAGTCTCTTTGTCCTGCGAAATTCTGTAGCTGTTGGTGTTTCTGTGCTACTCCTAATCCCTTCCTTGAAAAAAATAATTCCAGGAAGGAGCAACATCATCTGACACGTACCAAGTGTTGCCACCAGTTGCTCCAGGTGCTCCTCCCAAGAGCCCCTGTAGGATGGACCACAGCCCCCAGTGCACGTCGGCTTTGGCTGCCCTCTGGCAGAGAAGCCCTCTCGAGGCACAGGTCTCTGGGGCAGGAGATGGGCACCAGCACTGCCAGGGCTCGGGGGGACTCTGCTTTGGCGGGGACTCTGCCACACCTGCTGATGTCAGTGCTCCCTGGGCCCCAGGGCTCAGAGCAGCATTTGTGCCCTGGCTCACACGTTCCTTGTCTCTGTCACACGGCTGCGCTTAGCACCAGTGTCACTGAGTCCTGTTCAGACGATGTCTTTGCCTTTCAGAGTCACTTTGCATTGGCATGTGGGGCACTGATAGGTAATACATTGTGTCCAAAATTTCTGCCAGACCCCTGTGGAACCAAACCCTCACCCCTCTGTTCAGCTATGACTGGTGCAGATATGGGTGCTCTCAGGAAAAGCATTGTTATAAATACATATTATAATATAGACTTTTTGCAAATATTAGGATGGATTCTATATGTGTATTAGAATAACTTTTCTATAAAAATATAGAGTTTTTTCAGTTCTACACTAAACCTTGACATAGTAGTTAAATGGATGATATTATATGCCTGTGTTAAACTGCCTGCTTGGTTGGGATAACATTCAATGAACATATGATGGAGACCCCTCTTGCTGACATGCCAGTCTTCAGCACTGACCATCTGTAGAAAGAATGGACCAAAGCCCAAACAGGAGGTGATAACAAGGGTGAGCTCAAACCATAGCCACGAAATGCACATGCTCTGAAAAGGTGGACCTGAGGAGGAGCCATGCTAAACAATTCTTGGAACATGTAAACTAGTTTGGGGAAAAGTTTAAATATGCTTAATTGGTTATGACTATGCAGTAGGCTCATGCAGTAGAAAGGGTATGTAAAGGACATCTCTGAAAGAGCAGGTGTGCTCTTGGTGGAATGCCAAGCAGCTGGCCACAAAAAAATTTGCTTTATTTGTCTCTTATTGTCCTTTATTCAACTTTTAAATTTTACAGGAGAGTGAACCTCATTTTTCACAATGGGGATGTGTAAAATGGGACTTGAGGTACTCAAATGCCTCAAGAATGCACCAAAAACCCCAAGCACCACATTCCCCTCATGCCTGGGCTGGTGGTCCAGCAGCTCAAGTAGAAGAGTCCTCCAGGAGCTCAGGGGAGCAGCAGCCCTCGTGCTCCTCAGCCGGTGGAGAAAGGGGCCAGTGGCCCAAATGTCTGCTTTGGAAATCAGAGCTGGGTTCCTAAATTCCATTGGCAGTCTCTATAATAGACCTGTGGTGGCTGAGGGATGTAGGTGGGAAGGGTTTGGCAGCCTTGAGCTGGACTTGTTGATGCTCTGAGCTCTGTTGTGTGTGGGAGCCTGTTCCTTTCCCCTTGCCC
This sequence comes from Ammospiza caudacuta, assembly GCF_027887145.1. Lineage (NCBI taxonomy): Eukaryota > Metazoa > Chordata > Aves > Passeriformes > Passerellidae > Ammospiza > Ammospiza caudacuta. The sequence goes on from NC_080607.1 coordinate 5,609,880, forward strand.
AAGGGCAGAGTGGTGGTGAGGGCTGGAGTTGGAGGCTCTGTGTGCCCCGAGAGCCGGTACCGTGGGGCTGCAGGTGCTCCTGCCAGCGTGGGCTTGTCTGAGCGGGGCCTTGTGCCTCTTTCAGGTGTCCCTGTTGCAGTCACAGCTGGCCCAAGAGCGACAGCAGCGGCAGAACTACCCTGAGAGCTGTGCAAGGACCAGGCAGGAGCTGTCAGACCTTCACCAGGAGCTGTGCTGCTCCTTTGCAGCTGTGCAAGGAGCCAAAAGCTGTTCTTGTGGAAGAAGAGACTTGAAGCTGCATTGCTCTCTGAACCTTAACTTGGCACTGACATCCTTAGGCCATGTGTCTCTGGAGAGACAGGCCTTACAGAAGGCAGGTGCAGCTCTTCTCTTCCACGCAGGATTTGTGCACTGCTCAGAAGCCAATTTCTGCCAACAGGGGCACAAAAATCCTCCCTAGGACACAGATGAACACTGTCAAAGATGAGGGCAAAAAATACCTGCCAAAGCCTCTGCAAACAAACCCATTTGGTTCTTGAAGGTCTGTTCTAGTGAGGAATCTTTGATGGAAGCAGCAAGACTTTTCTTCTGCCTACAAGACCTAGTGATTTATTGCCAAACAGAGAGCAGGGAAAAATGCACTCGTGGCTGTCTCAGAATTCTTAATCTATTTTGTGAGCCTTAAACACTGCATATCTTGGTTTTTCTCTGTAGAAGTTTGAACAGCCTATGACACACCATTTTTCCTCATCATGTAGCTGTTCTAAAAGCAAAGCTTTCCATGAAAATTTGTAGGCACCAATAATTTTTTAGGCTTTTCCATACATATGCCCTTTGTCAGGGTAGACAGAAGAATTCCTGTGACTCAGGAATGAAGCAGATCCTTAAAGAGCCAGCGGGTTTTGAGGATGCTGAGCCTTCAAACTGACTTCTGAGCCAAGTCCCTGCCCAGCTGCCCAGGAGGGCTCTGGGGACCCAAGGGAAGCAGGGCCAGTTCCAGGAGCAGCAGGGAGCTGGGATGGGGGGAGAGCCAGGGAGGGCCTCTCCAACAGCCCCTGGAATGCTGGGCTTTGGGCCCTGGCAGCCATCACAAAGGCCATGGAATGTTGGGGGTGTGACCCTGGCAACTGTCACAAAGGCCATGGAATGCTGGGGGTTGGATCCTGGCAACAATCAACAGCTTCTGGCTATTGGGGTTTGTACCCTGGAGCTGTCAACAGCTCATGCACTTTGGGGCTTGGACCTTGCAAAGGCCAAGGGCACTTTGTGCTATTGTCCTTGCAAAGGCCAAGAACCTTTGGATATTCGTGTTTACACCCTGCAAAGGCCAAGGGCCTTTGGATATTGGTGTTTATTTCCTGCAAAGGCCAAGGGCCTTTGGGCACTGGGGTTTAGACCCTGCAAAGGCCAAGGGCCTTTGGTCACTGGGGTTTAGACCCTGCATAGACCAAGGGCCTTTGGTCACTGATAGTTTCTCACTCTTTGTGCGAGGGGCGGATGGAGACCCGGAGGGTGAGTGACAAAGCCACTGCTCTCCTTGTGCCAAGCCCAGCCGGGACCTGGCAGGCCTGGGCTGTGCCTCGGGGAACAGTTCCCTTTGGGATTAGCAAGGGATTGACAGTTGGCTGTTGCAGAGCTGGCAGCAGCTGTGGTGCTGCCCTGGGGACAGGCCTGGCAGGGAATGGGGGGCTCCTGGCTATCCCAGAGTGCAGCCACATCTCCTCCACTGTCCTTCTCCCACTGGAGGCCATGGGCACAAACAAGGGAGCAGCTTTACATTGCCTTCCCCTCACCCAAATTACAGCACAGCCTCAGTGCTTCCCAGAGTCAAGGATGAGTTTCTCCCTGACATCTTCAAAATGATCCCCAGTGGCTTAGAGAAGGTCACAAGGATGATAGGAAGATGCTGCAAGGGCTGGAGCACCTGTGCCAAGGGAAAAGGATGCAAGAGTTGGGGTTGTCCAGGCTCGAGAAGGTTTCAGGGTGACCTTAGAGTCCCTTCCAATGCATGAAAAGGCTGCAAGAGAGCTGGAGAGGGACTTAAGCCAGGGGCCTGCAGAGACAGGACAAAGCTTCCCACTGAGACATGGCAAGGATGGATGGGATATTGGGAGAGAATTCTGCTTTCTGAGGGTGCCAGAGAAGCTGTGGCTGCCCCTGGATCCCTGGGGGTGTTCACGGCCTGGTTGGATTGGGCTCTGGGCAGCTCCCCTTCTGGTGTTCTTAGAAGTGATGAGACACCTTGCAGCTTGTTGGTTTGTGCTGCTGTCAAAGTCCTGGGCTGAAAATATTGCCAAGGAGGGGAGGAAGAGCTCAGCTGGAAGTGCTGTGCTCTGGGACAGGCTGGGAAGCGCTTAGAGGCAACTGCCTCAGGGGCAGCCATGCAGTCTGAGTGTGCTCTTCCCTGTGCACTTGCAGGGAGCTCGAGGGCTTTCTCACCAGGGACGTTCCTCCAGAGCCCCTGAGGTGAGTAAACTGTGCTGAGCTCACTGGCCTTTTGAAACTGGTTCTCCATGAATGGACACTGGTTCTTGTGGGATCGGAAGAGCATCTCAGTGCTACTTTGGAACAGGAACAGAATATCTGACTAACAGCTGGATGTGGGCATTCAGGTGCTGGTAGACGACGGTGACAGCATGGCCAATTCCATCATCTGCACCAACATTCCTGGAAACCTCCTCTCAACTCTGACATCCACTGAAGATCAGCATCCCTTTGAATTGGCTCGGGAAGCTACAGAGAATTGTGGGCGCATGTGGCAACAGTTTGACCAAGTAGAGGAGAGAACCCAGAGGATCAGAAGCCAATACCAGATCATAGACTCTCTGCTAGAAGAAATCAGAAGGTGAGCATTTCCTCCTCCTCTTCCTCCTGCATTCCAGAGGCAATCAACTTCCAGGTCTGGGAGGTCAGAGGTGTCCTGGGTGAAGAAATCACCTGCCCACCATCTGTAGGCCTCAGTGTGGCTCTCGAGCATTGTCCTGTCTGGGTTTTTCATGCTCTACAGAGACTCCCAAGGCTGTCTGGGAGATGCAGAGCCATGTTGGAATAGAAGACTCCTTCTTCTCACTGTGCTGCTTCCCTGAATTCTGTTCTTTGTGTGCCCCTGCCCAGCCACGGCTTCTGGCTGAAGGAAGGCAAAATCCTGCCTTCCTTTCCCTTTGCCTCTGGAGGATTTCCTTGGGAGGAAAAGAGCAAGGTCTTCCTTAGCCCACTGCCCCCAGATCGATCCTGTAGTGCTGAAAATGGCATTGCTGATTCTTCAGGCCTCTTGCTTCTTCTGACTTAGCCTTGTCTCTGCAGTGACTGTGCAAAGTTTGAGAAATCCAAGGAAATGCTGCTGCAATGCACTGGAATCCTGGTGACAGGAGCCTTTTGTCTGCAGCAGAAGAACACTAAGCAGCAGAAGGAAGCATCAGTCCAGGCGGGAGAGGCAGAGCAGCAGGACAGGATGGAGGTTGGTTTTGGAAATGAGACTGGTTTTCTCTTGAAAAGTTGTCTTGCCCCTTCTTGTACAGTGAAGAACTTGGCTGCACTCGAGGGAGAAGAGCCATCCTTGCAGATCCAACTGGAATTCAAGAGGAAGACATTGGAGGAATTGAAGCTTGAGAGGGATGTGCTGGAGAAAGAGAGGGATGATGTTGGCAGGGCTCTGAACACCTTATTGCTAGGCAGCACCTGTGGGAGTGGGAGTTGTGGCAGCCAGATCAGCCCAGATGCTCTTTCTGGCACTAGAAGACAGGCACACTGCTGTGCACACCTGGCTCAAGATGGCACACGCATTTCTTCGCCAGGTATATGCATGTTCATCAGCAAAGTGTTGCATGCTTCTGCAAAATGTGTTGCTTTGGACAGCCACAGAGCCTCTAAAAGAGGGAAGTGAGCTGGGGAAACTTTGAGGCCAGAGCACAGCTGCTCCTTGTCCTCTGGCTGCCTGTCAGGTGGCACTGGCTGGCTCTGCACAGGGCTCCCCAGGAAGGGCTCCAGCTGTACCTTGTCCCACTTGCAGGTTTCCCAGGAGGAAGAGTCGTCGACGTGGTGTCTGGAGCAGCTGAGCCAGGAATCCTCTGGCCAAGGGCATGAAGTGGCCCAGGTGGGCAGAGAGGAGGAGCTGCTGGCCCAGAAGGCTGACCTTGAGGGGCGACTGGCAGCCACCGAGGGGCTCCGAGAAGACCTTGCCAGGCAGCTGGCAGAGACCAGGTAAAGGCAGGGAGCTGAGCCTTTTCAGATGTTTTTACATTGCATGGACCCAATATGGAAGACTCTCAAGGGAATTAAAAAAAAATAAAAAGCCACGATGTGAAGGTAATTTTTCTGGCACGTAAAGCCAGCAAAGCTCTTGTGACCTTGGGCTCCTGTTTGTGCCACCAAGCACACTCCTGTGTGATGTCAAACACAATCCAGCCAGCCCTGAACTGAGGAGTAGTTCAGCCATGCAGATGCTGAGCGATACTCAAGTTTCTCTTGGGTTTGGTTCCTCATTCTGGGCATTGAACATCCCTCGTTCCTTTCCGACTAGCTTGACATGATCCTGATCTTCAGACCAGGAAGCTTCATCTTCAGCATTCCAGGCTCTTACCTTGGCACGCTGGGAGTAGCACGCTGCCATTCAGGGTGAAGCCAGAGGCTCCTGCTGAAAATCTTGAGGCATTTCTGCTTCCAAGCACACTCTTGAAAAGTGTGGGACAGGATGTAGTGCTGGTTAGAGAGCAGCAGGGAAAGCTCTTTGGAATTCTCAACAGCCTCTGGGCATTGTTGCTGCTTGTTGATGGGCACCCAGCTGCCAAACCTGCCAAGGTCCCTTTGCATGGTCCCTCTCACTGTGTAAGGAAGGACAAGTCCCTTGGGCGTGTTTGTTCAGCAACACTCAAATAAAGGCAGCAAGTCTACTGCTTGACCTTGCAAGGGTTGAAACTGCAGTCTCTGCATTCACGTAGTTGTAATTCGGACAAAAGGCTATTCTGATTATTTCCAAGTGCTGCTGTGGCCATGAGATTTTACTGGATCTGCAAAGTACTTCTGAAGCCTCGTTAAATACTGGGTGTCTGGAAGATGATGTACCTTTCTGTCCATTACCAAGAGCATTAAAAAGTCAGGAGTCAGCCAGGACAAGAGTCTGTTCTGTCCCCCTGCAGAGCAGCTTGGAAGTGCTGATGAGAGAAGGGCTGTGAGCAGGGGCTGGGCTTTTGCTAATTGCTCCAGCCTGTTTGGGCACAGCTACCCAGAGTCATAGGTCAGGAACAGCAAGTGAAGGTTTGGCTGTTGAGGCCAAGTTGGGCTGGGCAGTCTGTGCTATGGCAGGCCATAAGGAAGGCCTGGGCAGTCCCTCAGAGGCCCTGCTCTGCTCTGGAAATGGCCCAGATGGGCCTTCTCTGGACAAGTTTCCAGGTGACCCATTTTCCATCCTCAGGCGTGGGGATCTTGAGCCACGTCGTCCTGGAATAAGTGGCTGTGGGTGTCTGGAGCAAGCAACTCATGTCTGTCCATATTTGCAACTTGTAGGTCAGCAAAGGAGAGCCTGCAATCCAGTCTGTGTGCTGCTCAGCAGCAGATATCACAGCTGGAGATCACCAGGAAGTGTGTGGAGGCAGAGCTGCAAGGGGAGCTGCAGGCAGCTCGCAGAGAAGTCCAGGCATCTCAGAGGAGGCACGAGGAAGAACTACAAGGCCTCAAAGCAGAAATTAATCTCGTCCTTGAGCAGAGGGAGGCTCTACAAAAGAGGGAATGCACTCAATGGGAAGAAGTGGCTCGGCAAAATTCAAAATTGCAGGCTTCAGTGAATGCCCTAGAGAGGGAAAAAGCCAGGTAAATGAAAGCCTTGGGGATTCTGCATTATGCTGAATGGATTCCCTCTTTGCCATCTTTGCACCTGCCAGGGGCTCTGGCAGCATTTCCTAAGTGGCAGATTCTGAACTCTCCGTGAAGAAACAACTCGTTGCTTGGATGTTGAGTTTCATTTTCTTTACATTTAAGCCTTCAGATAGAGTTTTTCTGTAGACAAAGGTTTGTGGAGTAGCCCTTTCCCTCTAGGGGATATTGTGTTGTTAGGTGGGGGTGTTGATGCTGCCCAAGCTGCACTGTAAGGAGCTGGATCCATCCATCGGCTCCACCTTGGGGCCTGTAACTTGAAGCCTTTGGGGTCTGGATCAGCCTGGCATCTGATGCTTTTTCTGGGCAGAACCATCTTAAGGCCCTGATTGCTGCTCTAGGCCAGATTGGCCTCGGAGGCAGCCCAGAAACAAGAATGTCTCTGTTGCATCGTTCCTCATCAAATGTCCCCCGGTGCCTGCAGGGGGTCAAGCAGGGTCCCTGCCACCCTGCACAGTCACAGGCATTTCTGACTGTGCAAAGAATGCAAGAAACAGGACCAAGGTATGGAGGGCTCTTGTTGCTGATCAGGTCCTGCCAGGCTCCAGTGCCACAGGATTCTTCTTCCAAGAAGGAGACAAAGGAAAGGCAGGGCACTCCTGCTTGGCTTGAGCCTTCTGCATCAGTTTGTGCTCCAAGCCTCAGTTGCCACTTTGTTTCTCCAGCTGAAAGTAGGATGGGTGCTGGTAAATGTTAGGGAACTTGCCAGAGATGCCCTGGCTCTAGGGTGCTGCTCCTCCTACCTGGATGTGTAAGATGAGGGAAGGAAATGTCTCTTCCATGCTGACCAAGCCTCCCTGCTTTGGAGCCTGTTTAGTCAGAAGGAAATTGTTCCTCTCCCCTAATGTCTTCATTGCAAGACTTTGTTAGGTTTGTATTCACATTCCCATCTCAAAAAGAAGGTAGAGCATGGAGGCAGGAACTCACTGTTCCTTCAGGGACAAAAGCAGAGCAGGCACATTCTGGGCTGAGACTGCAGGGGGAACAAAGAGCCAAGTTGTTTAGACAAACCTTATCAGGCAGAGCAGGTTTTCTCTGAGGTGTGGTGCAAGTCCTAAGAGTTGCTAAAAAGTGATATAATTTAGTAATGAGTCACTTGCTTCCCTTCCAGGCTGATTCTGTCTCTGGAGGAAAAGAATGTGTGCCTTAGGACACTGGAAGAACAGAACTTGGCACTGAAAAATCAGGTGTCTCGGTGTCAATCTGCTCTTCAGCATGCCGAACGGCTCTCTTCAAACCGCGCTGCACAACTGCGGGAGCTCAACACACAGGTAAGCTGTGCAGTGGCATCCTCTTCTCCAGGGACACACAACAGCACCTTTGCCTTGGAGGCCCCAACCTCTTTCCCCTGCCAGCAGCATCCACAGCTGCCGTGTTCTGCCCGGGGCTGCTGCTGCACCCTGAGCCTGAGGCTGGATCTGGTGTCAGCTGCAGAAGATTTCCCCCATCCTCTCCCGGGTCCCAGCAGGAAATGTGGGAGGAGAAGCAGCAGCAGACTCCTCTGGAGCTTCTCTGTCCCTCTGTTAGCCGTTTTGTGCCAGACAGAGTTGGTGCCTGTGCCAGGCACTGGGCAATGTGGGGACACAGAGGTGGCTGTGGCAGGCTGGGCAGGGCACTTCCAGCACAGCCAGTTCAGCCGCTGTTCAGAGCTGCAGCCCAAGGATGCCCATTGCCTCCCTTTCCCTGTTTTCTCTCCATTTGTCTCCATTACAATCCTTGCTTCTGTGCCTTCTGGTTTTGGCATGATTTTGCCTGAAATAATTTCTCCTCCTTTGCTCTCCCTGCGGCCCACTCTGCTGCCTCAGGAGCAGCCATGTCCCTGAGGCTGTGTTCATCCATCTTTCAGATCCAGGCCCTACAGGATGCAGTGCTGCAGATGGAGGCTTCCCAGGCAACTCGGCAGAAGCAGCTGCTGATGGAGCTGGAGGAGTCCCAAGCAGGAGAACGCTCTTTGAGGGACTCTGTGCACGTGCTGGAGGCTGAGGTGTCTGAGCTGCGTGTGAAGCTCCAGAGCTCTGATGACAAAGCTCTTGCCTTGGCCATACAGTGTGAGGCTGTGGAGCAGGAGCTGAGGAAAACACAAGCTCAGAGAGACAACCTCAGAGCCTTCAACCTGCAGCTGCAGAAGGAGTTGGAGGAAACTGAGCAAGGTACAGCTTCTCCTCTCCCACTCACTGCCCCATGCTGTCTCACCAGCTGAGGAGCTGTAGCTGGAGGCCTCACCTCCATCCCCCCAAACTCCAGTCCCTGCCAAATTCTCCAGGCTATTGGCCTCTCTGGAGCAGGGCTGCACAGGCATCCCCTCTCCTTTGTCTCTCCTGAGTTGCTCACCATGTACACGGCCAGGGCCAAACACACTTTCCTATCCCTCCGAACCTTTCATTCCTGTCTTTTTCTCTGCCTGGAATTTTCCTTCATTTCTGTCAGCTTTGGAGCCTTTGTGGGTTTAGGGCCTGGCAAACACAGGCAGGTAGAGAAGACAGTGCTGTTGTCTCTGCAGGATGCACATCAGTTTGCCTTTGCTTTGCTTTTCTCCTTCTACTTCTCCTTCTCCTTTCCTTCTGCAGAGTGGGTGCAGGCAGAAGCCAAGCACATCTCTCACCAAATTGCCCTGGAGAAAGAGGCCACTGAAAGGCAGGAAGAGGCTGTGGCTCTCCGTCAGGAGCTGGCATCACTGCAGAAGAAATTGGAAAAGCTGGAGAAGGAAAGGAAAGATGTGCTGGTGAGATTGGCAGATGCCACAAAGAACCATTTTCTAGCTATGCTTTTGGACCTTGTGTTCATAGTTCTAAAGAGCACCTTTTCCCAGTTGAACTTGTGTAATTGCATTCTTCTGAATAAGGAGGAGAAGATGTTGTAGTCATGGCAAAGACAGTTAATGCTGAGGCTACTGATGATTTTCCTCCATTCTGGGCTTCTGCAAACTTAAACCTTTAGTTCTCAAAGTCCACACTGTCCCTATTGTCATTGCATGGTTTGGGGAATTCCTGGTGTCCAATCTCATGTTCAGATTTCTAAATATCTGGATCTGGAAGGAGGGGGGAGTGTCCCAAGTTTGCTGTTAATAGAAAGGTGTTTGTCCTTGGCCATCGGAGAGCAGCCAGTGGGGAGAGAGGAGAGGAAAGGCAAGGGCTGATCCCCAGCAGGATGTGTGCCTGCAAGGAGAGAACTCGTCCTGAGTGGCAGCAGAGAATCACAGACTGATGTGGCCATTGCTGCTGCCAGAGAGGGCAGTGGGGCTCTGGGGGATGGAGCCATGGAAACTCTGCACAGGAGAGGTGGAAAACCACTGCTGTCAGCCCAAGGGCAGGGAATGAAAGGCTGGGGCTGTTTGCTCTTCCCTTCCTCCCTGATGGAGAGCACACCCTTGTGGTACTGCCTGAATCCTGCTTAGCGTGCACTTGCAATCCTGGCTGCAGTTCTGGCAGCTCCTGCCCAAAGGAGCACTGGAGTGGAGCTGCAGGAGGTCAGGGAAGGGCAGAAGGGAAGCTGGGACAGGCTGAGTGAGCTGGGAAAGATGCAGCATCAAGGGGGGCCCAGCAAAGCTCTGCAGCATCCCGAGGGGCAGAGAGAGAGGGGCAGCCTGTGCCTGCCCCTGCAGCAGGAGTCCAGATCTGGTATGAAAAGCAAAGGGAGAGAGGGAATGAGGGACCCTTTTTCTCCCTGTTTTGGCAGCATGAACGGGAATTGTACCAGCAGCAGATGAGAGATCTGGAAAAGGAGAATGAAATGCATGCACCTGAGATGAGAAATCACAGGGAAAATACTCAAGAATTGGAATTGGAGAGGAAAGGCATGCAGGAATATTTGGAGCATGGGGCTGCTACTTTGAAGAAATTGAGGGACAGCACTCAGGTACTGAGTCCTGCACTGAGCAAGAGTGAACTTGCCAAAGGGGCTCTGAAGAAAGACTTGAACATCGTGAAGCGAAAGACTTGTATCCAGGCAGGCACTGGCATTGACTTTGATTCTATTCCAGTGTCCCTGAATTATTCCTGTGATATTTCCCATGAAGAGGTAGGTGTCTATCCCTGTAAGTCCCATTGGGTAAAGCAGCCTGGGCTGCAGCAGGCAGCCTTGTCTGTGTGCCTGACTCCAGCCAGAGGCCACTGACTGCCAGATTGTTTCCTGGCACACCTGGAATGACTGATCCAGCTCTGGAGCTTGCTGTTCAAACCAGCTCCCGGCCAAAAGCTGGGCATGGGGAGTTGCTTCTCTTGTGTTTACAAAAGAGGAGGCAATGCATGGGGTACTGGATTTGGTGTGGGAAGGAATGGAGAAGGTGAGCAGAGTGATGGAACAAAGGCAGCTGAGTTTTGGATCAATAGCTCAAAATGATGAACACTCCTGGTCCTTAGAGTAAATTGTATTGGCAGTTGTGGAAGATGCAGTGTTTTTGGGGGACAACACAGAGTTTGGAGTAGGGATATTATAGGGAAGGAGCTGTCTGGTCCCAGGAAAGGCAGAAGGGCCTGCCACAGCACTTCCAAGGTAACAGTGCCAGAGGCTTCTGGCAGGCCAGGCTACCAGAGCTGCATAGGGCAGGTGCTGTCAAACTTTGAGGCCAGAGCACAGCTGCTCCTTGTCCTCTGGCTGCCTGTCAGGTGGCACTGGCTGGCTCTGCACAGGGCTCCCCAGGAAGGGCTCCAGCTGTACCTTGTCCCACTTGCAGATTTCCCCAGAGCAAGAGTCACCAAGCCGGTGTCTGGAGCAGCTGAGCCAGGAATCCTCTGGCCAAGGGCATGAAGTGGCCCAGGTGGGCAGAGAGAAGGAGCTGCTGGCCCAGAAGGCTGACCTTGAGGGGCGACTGGCAGCCACCGAGGGGCTCCGAGAAGACCTTGCCAGGCAGCTGGCAGAGACCAGGTAAAGGCAGGGAGCTGAGCCTTTTCAGATGTTTTTACATTGCATGGACCCAATATGGAAGAATCTCAAGGGAATTAAAAAAAAATAAAAAGCCACGATGTGAAGGTAATTTTTCTGGCACGTAAAGCCAGCAAAGCTCTTGTGACCTTGGGCTCCTGTTTGTGCCACCAAGCACACTCCTGTGTGATGTCAAACACAATCCAGCCAGCCCTGAACTGAGGAGTAGTTCAGCCATGCAGATGCTGAGCGATACTCAAGTTTCTCTTGGGTTTGGTTCCTCATTCTGGGCATTGAACATCCCTCGTTCCTTTCCGACTAGCTTGACATGATCCTGATCTTCAGACCAGGAAGCTTCATCTTCAGCATTCCAGGCTCTTACCTTGGCACGCTGGGAGTAGCACGCTGCCATTCAGGGTGAAGCCAGAGGCTCCTGCTGAAAATCTTGAGGCATTTCTGCTTCCAAACACACTCTTGAGATGTGAGGGACAGGATGTAGTGCTGGTTAGAGAGCAGCAGGGAAAGCTCTTTGGAATTCTCAACAGCCTCTGGGCATTGTTGCTGCTTGTTGATGGGCACCCAGCTGCCAAACCTGCCAAGGTCCCTTTGCATGGTCCCTCTCACTGTGTAAGGAAGGACAAGTCCCTTGGGCGTGTTTGTTCAGCAACACTCAAATAAAGGCAGCAAGTCTACTGCTTGACCTTGCAAGGGTTGAAACTGCAGTCTCTGCATTCACGTAGTTGTAATTCGGACAAAAGGCTATTCTGATTATTTCCAAGTGCTGCCGTGGCCATGAGATTTTACTGGATCTGCAAAGTACTTCTGAAGCCTCGTTAAATACTGGGTGTCTGGAAGATGATGTACCTTTCTGTCCATTACCAAGAGCATTAAAAAGTCAGGAGTCAGCCAGGACAAGAGTCTGTTCTGTCCCCCTGCAGAGCAGCTTGGAAGTGCTGATGAGAGAAGGGCTGTGAGCAGGGGCTGGGCTTTTGCTAATTGCTCCAGCCTGTTTGGGCACAGCTACCCAGAGTCATAGGTCAGGAACAGCAAGTGAAGGTTTGGCTGTTGAGGCCAAGTTGGGCTGGGCAGTCTGTGCTAGGCCAGGCCACAAGGAAGGCCTGGGCAGTCCCTCAGAGGCCCTGCTCTGCTCTGGAAATGGCCCAGATGGGCCTTCTCTGGACAAGTTTCCAGGTGACCCATTTTCCATCCTCAGGCGTGGGGATCTTGAGCCACGTCGTCCTGGAATAAGTGGCTGTGGGTGTCTGGAGCAAGCAACTCATGTCTGTCCATATTTGCAACTTGTAGGTCAGCAAAGGAGAGCCTGCAATCCAGTCTGTGTGCTGCTCAGCAGCAGATATCACAGCTGGAGATCACCAGGAAGTGTGTGGAGGCAGAGCTGCAAGGGGAGCTGCAGGCAGCTCGCAGAGAAGTCCAGGCATCTCAGAGGAGGCACGAGGAAGAACTACAAGGCCTCAAAGCAGAAATTAATCTCGTCCTTGAGCAGAGGGAGGCTCTACAAAAGAGGGAATGCACTCAATGGGAAGAAGTGGCTCGGCAAAATTCAAAATTGCAGGCTTCAGTGAATGCCCTAGAGAGGGAAAAAGCCAGGTAAATGAAAGCCTTGGGGATTCTGCATTATGCTGAATGGATTCCCTCTTTGCCATCTTTGCACCTGCCAGGGGCTCTGGCAGCATTTCCTAAGTGGCAGATTCTGAACTCTCCGTGAAGAAACAACTCGTTGCTTGGATGTTGAGTTTCATTTTCTTTACATTTAAGCCTTCAGATAGAGTTTTTCTGTAGACAAAGGTTTGTGGAGTAGCCCTTTCCCTCTAGGGGATATTGTGTTGTTAGGTGGGGGTGTTGATGCTGCCCAAGCTGCACTGTAAGGAGCTGGATCCATCCATCGGCTCCACCTTGGGGCCTGTAACTTGAAGCCTTTGGGGTCTGGATCAGCCTGGCATCTGATGCTTTTTCTGGGCAGAACCATCTTAAGGCCCTGATTGCTGCTCTAGGCCAGATTGGCCTCGGAGGCAGCCCAGAAACAAGAATGTCTCTGTTGCATCGTTCCTCATCAAATGTCCCCCGGTGCCTGCAGGGGGTCAAGCAGGGTCCCTGCCACCCTGCACAGTCACAGGCATTTCTGACTGTGCAAAGAATGCAAGAAACAGGACCAAGGTATGGAGGGCTCTTGTTGCTGATCAGGTCCTGCCAGGCTCCAGTGCCACAGGATTCTTCTTCCAAGAAGGAGACAAAGGAAAGGCAGGGCACTCCTGCTTGGCTTGAGCCTTCTGCATCAGTTTGTGCTCCAAGCCTCAGTTGCCACTTTGTTTCTCCAGCTGAAAGTAGGATGGGTGCTGGTAAATGTTAGGGAACTTGCCAGAGATGCCCTGGCTCTAGGGTGCTGCTCCTCCTACCTGGATGTGTAAGATGAGGGAAGGAAATGTCTCTTCCATGCTGACCAAGCCTCCCTGCTTTGGAGCCTGTTTAGTCAGAAGGAAATTGTTCCTCTCCCCTAATGTCTTCATTCCAAGACATTGTTAGGTTTGTATTCACATTCCCATCTCAAAAAGAAGGTAGGGCATGGAGGCAGGAACTCACTGTTCTTTCAGGGACAAAAGCAGAGCAGGCACATTCTGGGCTGAGACTGCAGGGGGAACAAAGAGCCAAGTTGTTTAGACAAACCTTATCAGGCAGAGCAGGTTTTCTCTGAGGTGTGGTGCAAGTCCTAAGAGTTGCTAAAAAGTGATATAATTTAGTAATGAGTCACTTGCTTCCCTTCCAGGCTGATTCTGTCTCTGGAGGAAAAGAATGTGTGCCTTAGGACACTGGAAGAACAGAACTTGGCACTGAAAAATCAGGTGTCTCGGTGTCAATCTGCTCTTCAGCATGCCGAACGGCTCTCTTCAAACCGCGCTGCACAACTGCGGGAGCTCAACACACAGGTAAGCTGTGCAGTGGCATCCTCTTCTCCAGGGACACACAACAGCACCTTTGCCTTGGAGGCCCCAACCTCTTTCCCCTGCCAGCAGCATCCACAGCTGCCGTGTTCTGCCCGGGGCTGCTGCTGCACCCTGAGCCTGAGGCTGGATCTGGTGTCAGCTGCAGAAGATTTCCCCCATTCTCCCGGGTCCCAGCAGGAAATGTGGGAGGAGAAGCAGCAGCAGACTCCTCTGGAGCTTCTCTGTCCCTCTGTTAGCCGTTTTGTGCCAGACAGAGTTGGTGCCTGTGCCAGGCACTGGGCAATGTGGGGACACAGAGGTGGCTGTGGCAGGCTGGGCAGGGCACTTCCAGCACAGCCAGTTCAGCCGCTGTTCAGAGCTGCAGCCCAAGGATGCCCATTGCCTCCCTTTCCCTGTTTTCTCTCCATTTGTCTCCATTACAATCCTTGCTTCTGTGCCTTCTGGTTTTGGCATGATTTTGCCTGAAATAATTTCTCCTCCTTTGCTCTCCCTGCGGCCCACTCTGCTGCCTCAGGAGCAGCCATGTCCCTGAGGCTGTGTTCATCCATCTTTCAGATCCAGGCCCTACAGGATGCAGTGCTGCAGATGGAGGCTTCCCAGGCAACTCGGCAGAAGCAGCTGCTGATGGAGCTGGAGGAGTCCCAAGCAGGAGAACGCTCTTTGAGGGACTCTGTGCACGTGCTGGAGGCTGAGGTGTCTGAGCTGCGTGTGAAGCTCCAGAGCTCTGATGACAAAGCTCTTGCCTTGGCCATACAGTGTGAGGCTGTGGAGCAGGAGCTGAGGAAAACACAAGCTCAGAGAGACAACCTCAGAGCCTTCAACCTGCAGCTGCAGAAGGAGTTGGAGGAAACTGAGCAAGGTACAGCTTCTCCTCTCCCACTCACTGCCCCATGCTGTCTCACCAGCTGAGGAGCTGTAGCTGGAGGCCTCACCTCCATCCCCCCAAACTCCAGTCCCTGCCAAATTCTCCAGGCTATTGGCCTCTCTGGAGCAGGGCTGCACAGGCATCCCCTCTCCTTTGTCTCTCCTGAGTTGCTCACCATGTACACGGCCAGGGCCAAACACACTTTCCTATCCCTCCGAACCTTTCATTCCTGTCTTTTTCTCTGCCTGGAATTTTCCTTCATTTCTGTCAGCTTTGGAGCCTTTGTGGGTTTAGGGCCTGGCAAACACAGGCAGGTAGAGAAGACAGTGCTGTTGTCTCTGCAGGATGCACATCAGTTTGCCTTTGCTTTGCTTTTCTCCTTCTACTTCTCCTTCTCCTTTCCTTCTGCAGAGTGGGTGCAGGCAGAAGCCAAGCACATCTCTCACCAAATTGCCCTGGAGAAAGAGGCCACTGAAAGGCAGGAAGAGGCTGTGGCTCTCCGTCAGGAGGTGGCATCGCTGAAGACCAAACTGGAAAAGCTGGAGAAGGAAAGGAAGAATGTGCTGGTGAGATTGGCAGATGCCACAAAGTGCCATTTCCTAGCTATGGTTGGGCCTTGTGTTCATAGTTCTAAAGAGCACCTTTTCCCAGTTGAACTTTTGTAATTGATTTTTTCTGAATAAGGAGAAGATGTTGTAGTCATGGCAAAGACAGTTAATGCTGAGGCTACTGATGATTTTCCTCCATGCTGGGATTCTGTGCCCTAGGACCTTTAGTTCTCAATGTCCTCAGTGTCCCCATTGACATTGCATGGTTTGGGGAACTCCTGGTGTCCAATCTCATGTTCAGATTTCTAAATATCTGGATCTGGAAGGAGGGGGGAGAGTCCCAAGTTTGCTGTTAAGAGAAAGGTGTTTGTCCTTGGCCATCGGAGAGCAGCCAGTGGGGAGAGAGGAGGGGAAAGGCAAGTGCTGATCCCCAGCAGGATGTGTGCCTGCAAGGGGAGAATTCATCCTGAGTGGCAGCAGAGAATGACATACTGATGTGGCCATTGCTGCTGCCAGAGAGGGCAGTGGGGCTCTGGGGGATGGAGCCATGGAAACTCTGCACAGGAGAGGGGGAAAACCACTGCTGTCAGCCCAAGGACAGGGAATGAAAGGCTGGGGCTGTTTGCTCTTCCCTTCCTCCCTGATGGAGAGCACATCCTCGTGGCACTGCCTGAATTCTGCTTAGCGTGCACTTGCAATCCTGGCTGCAGTTCTGGCAGCTCCTGCCCAAAGGAGCACTGGAGTGGAGCTGCAGGAGGTCAGGGAAGGGCAGAAGGGAAGCTGGGACAGGCTGAGTGAGCTGGGAAAGATGCAGCATCAAGGGGGGCCCAGCAAATCTCTGCAGCATCCCGAGGGGCAGAGAGAGAGGGGCAGCCTGTGCCTGCCCCTGCAGCAGGAGTCCAGATCTGGTATGAAAAGCAAAGGGAGAGAGGGAATGAGGGACCCTTTTTCTCCCTGTTTTGGCAGCATGAACGGGAATTGTACCAGCAGCAGATGAGAGATCTGGAAAAGAAGAATGAAATGCATGCACTCAACATGCAAAGTCAGCAGCAATGATTCCAATCCTTGGACTGTAAAAAGGAAACCCTGCAGGAAGAGCTGAAGCCTGGGGCTGCTGCTTTGAAGGATAAAAGAGAGACAACTCTGCCGGCTGCACTGACCACGGATAAAATTTCCAGAGGGGCTCTGGCCTTCCTGAAGGGATAGACTTTTATCCAGGCAGGCACTGGCATTGGTATTCAGTAGGAGAAGAGAGAGAGGCCTGAATTATCCTCTGTGCCCAGGAGAAGTGGTGAGCAGGTAAATTGGGCTTTTGCTGCCTCTGCAGAGCCTCAGGCTCCTCTGGAACTTGGCACCTTAGGCCAGGCAGTGCTTTGGAGACCTCTGCTTGCTCCGTTGCCTCTCCCTGTCCCTGCTGTGGCCCAGCCCTTTGTTTGCTCTCTCTCTTGTGGCAGCCCATGGCTTTCACAAGGGCTTTCACTGCGCTGCCTCCCTCCCTGGCCCCGTGTCCCTGCACACACACACTGGCCTCTCTTGCACAGCCTCCAGTGAGAGCTTTTTGCCCCCAGTGTGGTCTGGTGCAGTTCAGGGTCTTAGAGCAGGGATCTCCTTCCTTGATGTCCAGAGGTGCTTTTGCTCCATGTTTGCTGACAGCTTTCTGTGACCCTCTCTCCCATCCAATGTGCAGGTAAACCCTGAAAGGAGAAGAATCAGAACATTTATGAGAATGTTTCCCCCAGACTACTTTACCTTGCCTGTCCCCAAGTCTGCCCATCAAAATCTGTCAACTTTTGAAATTAAGAGTCCTCCAGTAGCTCAGGGGAGCAGCAGCCTCTGTGTTGAGGCACAGCCTGTGGAGAAAGGGGTCAGTGGCCCAAATATCTGCTCTGGAAATCAGAGCTGGGTTCCTAAATCCCTTTGGGAGTCTCTGTAATAGACCTGTGGTGGCTGAGGGATGTAGGTGGGAAGGGTTTGGCAGCCTTGAGCTGGACTTGTTGATGCTCTGAGCTCTGTTGTGTGTGGGAGCCTGTTCCTTTCCCCTTGCCCAAGGGCAGAGTGTTGGTGAGGGCTGGAGTTGGAGGCTCTGTGTGCCCCGAGAGCCGGTACCGTGGGGCTGCAGGTGCTCCTGCCAGCGTGGGCTTGTCTGAGCGGGGCCTTGTGCCTCTTTCAGGTGTCCCTGCTGCAGTCACAGCTGGCCCAAGAGCGACAGCACCACCTGGAGAGCTGTGCAGGGAGCAGGCAGGAGACACAAGGTGCAGAAGGGATCTCCTTGCTTCCTGAACGTCTCAGAGAGGAGCCAGGCTGCAGCTGGATATAGTTTTAGACTTAGTCAGTAGTTTATGTTTAAAGGATAGTATAGGTGTGTTGGAACCTTTATACAACTGTGTTCCATAGGATTAAGAATATATTTATAGGAAAATAAAGAGTTTATTATGATCATGAATAAAGTAAACGATCTTTGTCAGGGCTATTTACTACCCAGTGCAGAGACTTATATCTTCCAGTATAGTGCATTATGTCTGAAGCAACATTGAAGCAATTCTAGTCCATCCAGCAAAAACCAAGTCTTAATTAAAGATTGATGCCACTCACCCAAACCAATGACCATGGGCAAACATTCCTCTCAGGCTCAAGGCGTGACCTTGAGGAGCATCCTCACTCCAGGGAGGAATCTGCAGAAGGGAGACATGTGCCATGAAGCACTTTGGTGAAGGCAGGAGAAAGCTGCCATGTGTGGAGCTTTTTCATTTGTCTTTAGGAAGCTGCAGCCTGTTTGTTGTCAGAGTGACAGAATCTCAGGCTGGGGGAGGCTGGAGGCACCTCTGGAGGTCACCTTGCCCAGCCCCTGCTCCATCAGGACCAGCCAGAGCCGGCTGCCCAGGATGTGTCCAGGTGCCTTTGAGTCTCTGCAGGGATGGAGACTCCCCCAGCTCCCCGGGCACCTGCGTCAGTGCTCGGCCACCCTCCCAGTGCAGCAGCATCTCCTGAGCTCGGAGGGCCCCTCCTTTGGGTCACTCTGTGCCTGAGGCCCCCGGGGCTGTCCCTGGCCCCGTCCCCTCTGCAGCCTCCCCCTGGCTTTTCATGCCCAGGGATGAGATGCCCTGAGCCTGCTCTGCTCCAGGCTGGGCAGTGCCAGCTCTCTCAGCCTCTCCTCATGGCAGAGACGCTGCAGTCCCTCTATCAGCTTCATGGCCCTGTGCTGGACTCTGTCCAGTCTGTCCCTGTGTCCCGTCCTGGGCAGCCCAGCTCTGGGCCCAGCACTCCAGGGCTGCCTCACTGCTGTGGAGCAGAGGGAAAGGATCCCCTCCCTCTGCCAGCTGTGACACAGCTCCCAGTGCAGCCCAGGACGCTGTTCTGCATTGCTGCAGGAGCACATTGCTGCCCCATGGGCATCCTGGTGTCCAGCAGAACCCTGCCAATCTTCACGTTTCCAACTGGGTGGCCCCCAGCAGTCACCGCTGCCTGTGGTTGTTCCTTGCCAAGGACAGGACTCAGCACTTGTCATTGAACTGTCCCCCTTGTTGAACTGTCCCTCTGCATGGCAGCACTTCTCTCTGGCAGATCAGCCACTGCTCCTGGTGTGTGGGAGTGCACAGCCTGGCTTCTCACCCTGTTCACTAACAAAGGTGTCAGGAAGGACTGGGCTCAGCATTGTCCTTCCAGCATCCTCCGCTAGACTCTGTGCCACTGATCACCAGGGTTCCAACAAGGTAGAGTCTGTACAAGGCATCTTTGCTTGTATGTACTTATTCAGAAAGAATAGGCAGGATTTACAACAGGGATTTCTGCTCCATATCTTATGTGGGAAAATGGAATGATCCACGCTCCCTCTCACTGGTGGTGGGTAAAGTGGTCCTATTGTTGGTGGCAGTGGATGTCACCTGCACAGGAACTGTGCCAGACTGGTGTGACATACTGTGGGAAGGAGCACTCTGAGGGAGGTAAAAGCTGGGCTGTAGAGATCATTCCAAGACTCTTCTTCAAGTCATAGAAGGCCCAGTTTTGTGCAGATCAGGAACAATTCCTAGGCAAGGGCTGAAGCTGCATACATCTGTGAGTTCCTTTACCTCCTAGGTCAATTTCTCCATTAATGATAGCAGATTGTCCTGGTTGAAAAGACAGATGTCTTCCAAGGAAGCTGGGAATCTTCCTGGAATGGAGAAATAGGCCCCTCCCTCCAAATCATTCTAACTTGAAAATTCTGGGCCTCCAGGCAAAGATATGGGAAGAGAAATATCAGTTCTTCACTAGAATATAAAGATATGTATGTATAGGTGAAGAGGAGAGAACAAGCAGCAGCGCCCCCAAAGCAATGCCAGACTCTTCCCACCCGTTGAGCAGTTCTGCCTTTGCTGTAGTTCTGAGCACACCCGGCAGAGGGCGCTGTGAGCTGAGGCGGGGCAGAGGGGCTGCAGTGACTCTGCCCTGGCTCCAGGGGGCGCTGTCGGCCCCGGCGGCCTCAGGGGCCACGGCTGCGAGTCCTGAGCCAGCCCCGGGGTTAACGGCAGCCTCGGGGACACAGGGAAGCTGGGGCTCTGCTTTTCCCAGCTTCTCACCTGCCTCTTGCAGTATCCTGGTGATGGCAGCTCTGCTCTGGTTCCAGTCAAGCAGCCCCTGGGGCTCCCTCTCTCCAGAGAGAGAGAAAACAGGTGAGGTCCCATTTCCCATGAAGCACCCACACAGATGGTGAGGATCTTCCTTGGCGATAGCGAGTGTTGAAAAGTCCCCGTCAATCAGCAGCTGCATCAAGCAATAGGCTCACCTATGGATGGCAAGAAGAATTCTGAAGCAGTGCCGGAGCAAGCACCAAAAACTGCCCAAAGTGCCCTGCTCCTAGCATGGCCACCTGGTTATTCCTTCGGCAAGCCAGTGCCCAACCCTGCCCTCCCTGCCTGGAATTTTCCAGTGGAATGGGAGAGTCATTGGCCAGTTCTTTTGCATCTCAGTTGCCCCACAGGCAATTCATTCCCCACAGGCATCAACTGCTCTTTCCTCGCCACGTTCCCCTTTTCAAGTAACACATGAGAGAAAATTCACAAAAAAACACCCCAAACACACAACATTTTCCACCCTGACTTTTTTCCCATACCAACATGTTACAACAAACTGAATTTTTAACTACATACATCCGTGTATTATCCAAATTATATACATACATAGATACATACATGCAGATATGGATACAGGCACAGTGTCTTGCGCAATTCACCCCAAAAACAAGGTCTCCTGGAGATATGCATTGTATTTTTCCATCTTTCTGCATCATCCACCAAGTCCAGTCCAGTCCCTGAGCAAAGACAACCTCACAGGTGCGTTTGTCTTTGCTCGAGGCAGAATTAATCCCAACAGTCTTTCCTAGCACCCCTCTCATGTGCACCACCAGAACTTTGTCTCCACCTGCTGTGCACAGGGGTTTGCATTGGGCATGGCCAGCTTGGTTGGTGGAATCTCTGCTATTAGCTAACCATGCAGCCTTTGCTAAATGCAGCTCCCACTGCTTGGGGGTCCCATCCCCCCCATTACCTTCCATGTGTTTTTGAAGAGTTCATTGCACTGCTGACCGTTCCTGGCCGCTGGTGCACAGTAAGGAATGTCTGTCCTGCCACTTCACTCCCAGGACCTGGACCTCTTGGACAGGTCTCTTGACTTTGCTCTTTTTGATGGAGAAGCTGGCTTCCAGCAGAATCTGGATGATTCCTTCTCCTTTCTCAAATACAATGATGTCACCAATGCACTGCAGATTTTCTGGAGCTTCACCCTTTTCCAGTGCAGCCTGGATCAGTCCATGGCAGATGGTGGGGCTGTGTTTCCACCCTTGGGGCAGTTGGTTCCAGGTGTACTGCACAACCCTCCAGAAGAAGGCAAACTGAGGCCTGCATTCAGGTGCCAGAGGAATGGAGAAAAATGCATTGGCAATGTCAGTAGTGGCACACCACTTTGCTGCCTTGGACTCCAGCTCGCACTGGGGCTCCAGCATGTCCGGCCCAGCAGCGCTCAGCGGTGGAGTCACTTCATTCAAGGCACAATTGTCCACAGTCAATCTCCATTCTCCATCAGACTCATTCACAGGCCAAGTGGGGCTGTTGAAGGGGGAGTGGGCCTTGCTGACCACCCCTTGGCTCTCCAGCTCTCAGATCATTTTGTGGATGTGGATCATGGCATCTCAATTTGTCTGATATTGTGGGTGACACACCTCTGAGGTGGCAATTGGTCCTTGTTACTCTCCTGCCTTCAAGAGTCCAACAGCAGAAGGATTTTTAGACAGTCCAGGCAAGAACTTTCATTTGCCTAACATCCTCTGCCTCCACAGCAACTGTTGCAAAAGCTCACCTGAGTCCTTTTGTGTCTTTGAAATAACCACTCCAGAGGAAATCTCTGCCCAGAATAGACGGGGCCGCTGGGTCAGTCACATAGGATGTTTCTTGCACTCTTTCCCAGTCTAACTCACCTCAGCTTCCAGCAGGGACAACTGCTGCGATCCCCCGTCACGCCAGCAATAGAAACGGGTTCTGCCCCCACATGTCCTGATGGGATTGGAGTACACTGTGCACCAATGTCAACAAAAGCCTTGTATACCTATGGCTCTGCTGTGCCAGGGATCCACACAGCCCAAAAGACACAATTTTACCTGGCCTCTACCTGGCTAGAGACAGGGCCTCTCTAGTTCTGGCTACCGTTCCCTCCCTGGGCATATATTCTGGATGTTCCTTCAAGGGGATCTGACATATCATGCTCCCTTCTGTTATACCTGGCAGCTTGGTCACAGGAAGCTGGGGCTGCATTCATTTGGGTGGAAATCCCTCTGTTAGTAGTTTCCTCCTTTAGCTTGCATACCCATGCTGCTAGGACAGACATGGGTTTTCCATTCCACCCTCTCATGTCTTCCCCATGTTCATACAGGAAGAGCCACAGGTCAACTCATGAGCTGTACTCCCTCTCCCTAGCTGGGGATGTTGGGTACTGACACTGAGGCCTCTGGTTTTGTTATAGATGGATAATGGGATGATTGGCTCAGGCAATTCAGGGATAACTATTGTGTAAATATTAAGAAAAGCTTTAATGATATATAGTTACGTTATTGTAGTTTAGACGTCCTCTCTTCTCCCCATAGTTCCCTTTTCCCCCTCCTGTAGTGTTACCATCAGACAGCCGGGGTTGTCTAGGACAGGTACAAAGAAGGCTGCACGTGTGCCCCTTGCATGGGGCAGTTGGGAATGAAAAAGCTTGGTGCTTAGGGGGTGAGGCATGGCAACACCTGATCTCCAATCCAGTTACAAGAAAGCAATCTCCACTGATAAATGGCAAAGAAGAGCTGACTGACAGACCTTGGGAGGGGCCAGGGCTGGCTGATGCAACCCCCAGGGGTATAAAAGACTGAGAATCCATCTTGAAGATGAACCTGCCACATGGTATGCACGAGAACAGTCCCCAGCGCTGTGAATTTTTCTATATATAGTCCATTTTTTATATTTTTGTCAAGGTTTAATAAGCCTTTTTTAAATTTTCAAAGCGAGCAGTTGTTTCTCAGAGGTTTGCACCGATGTCATATGGGAACTACCCTTGCTTATCTCCTTTCTCATCTTCTCTCTGAATTTTTCCTGTTCATCCTTGAGACTCAACCACAGCAGAGACATGAGTGTGTATCAGGCCATGGACGAAGGTCTCATCATTCCTGAGCTTGCTTGCTACAGAACTCACTGTCTCTTGGTTGTCCACTAAATGCATTGTTCCCATGAAGCTGGAGTATTCCGATGGCTCATGCAGTGTAAGGCTCCAGCCCATTTGCACTGTGCACCTGACCTTGTCAGGGTCATTATGCTGTCCATCCCTTGCAAAATGTTTCTCCATTACTGCCATTTGTCTCAGTGTTGGAGGTTAGGATTTTTCCTTTTTTTTTCTTTCTCTTAGGATATTTTCTCCCATTTGTTGCTAAGAGATTGATACTTAAGAGAACAAAAGATGTGGCTGAGAGGAGGAGGAGGCAGAAGGGGAGTGTCTTACTGTAGGGGTTTTCTCTTGGGAAGGGCAGGGATACCACAAAATTGTGGCCAGGGGGTGAGGGGCTAGGCTCTGCTCCTTTCACTCTCTCGAGGTCAGATGAGGGGCAGCCTGGAGGATGTTATGAGTAAAAAAAGCATTACTCATTTTTTTAGAAGAAACGTTGCTGAGTTACAAGTTGAGTTGGGAGCTGATTGCTGGCCGAAGAGAGTTCTTTGTTAGCTGCATGTTGTAACCACCTGTTAAGTGTCAGTCGTTAACCCTCTTTTGTTGAGAATTCCCCTTTTTGTATCAGTAGTGCCCTGCCTAAAGCCAGGTTGATGGCCCTTCTTGGACAGTGCAAGGAAGAGACATCAGAGTACATGCAGATAACCTCAGACCCAGAATGCAACAAGAGAGGACCCCCACCAAACTTACCAAAAGACCCCAAAACCAACGAGCCAACACAGAATTAAGAGATCAAAGTGATGTCTGGACGTGAGCAACAAAGTACAAGAGCCTGCAGAGACGCTGACACCCTTTTTTGCCCCTCGCCCTAGCTAAGGAAGGACCCCGGCTAGAGGCAGGGCCCTGGGAGGCAAACCCAAGAGTTGTAACATGGGGTTTACCACACTGCTGTTGTGACGATAGGACCCCCACAGCTCTGCCCCCTAGGGGACAAAGCTGCTCATTCCTCCTCCTCCAAGGCACTCCTGGGAGCGGCGAAACCAGGGACCGGTCCAGCCTCCCAGCCTTGAACTGATCACTTTTAATAAAGGCATTAAAAAGAAGAAAAGATCTCCTGCCCTGTTTATTTCAGAGGATTCTCTGCCACTATAGAGCTTTTGTCCTGCCACTGCTTCTCCTACCATGGCTCGCTGCTGCCAAGGTTCCTGCTGCAGTCCATTTCCCCAGCCGGAGGTGCAGCGGGCCCGGCCGTCCCTGAGGGTTCCAAAGGCAGCCCCTTGTGCATCCCTTCCGCCAGCCCGGCCGCCATTGCCGTGCGCAGAGAGGCGGCCGAGCTCGCGCCACAGCGCCCCCTGCAGCCCCGGGGGAATCATTGCCCCACCCTGCCCGGCTGGGAGCCACCAGCGCCCCTGCTGGCTGTGCCCGGAACTGCACCGCAGGGGAAGGGGCCTGCAGCCGGGACAAGGCCGGCCCTGGGGCTCTGCGTCTGCTCGTCGGTGCTGCCGCCTTGGGGTTGGTTTGCCACGTTATACACACACACGCTAGCAAGGAACTTCTATTCCTCTTCTCCTGTCTTTGCCTGTAATCCCTGTCATTTCAAAGTTATACGAATTTAGAGGGAAAGGGGTCATATTTTCCATTCTAAGGGAGCTTCCTGCCTTCCTTGGCAGACACCTGTCTTTCAAACCAAGACACTCAGGCACTGGATTCTTTCCTTCCTGGTCTTCCAGGGCTTTTTATGATGGTGTTTCTACAGGCTGTCCCTGTAAACAAAAATCTCTCCTTCATTTGTTATAAACTGCTCCCAGAGAGAAAGGGGCCTTAAATTTTCATCCTTTACCTGTTTTTCAATTGCTGCAGCAATTTTTTCCCCAAATTGCAGAAAAGGCTCTTTAAGACCTTGTCTTATAGTGACATTTCTTGGTTTTGGAGCTGCCATTTCCATCGTTTTAGTGATAGGACTCATACCTAATTGTTGAGCCTGTGTTAAAACCAGGGGATCCCATCATGCCTGAAATCTGGATTAGAAAAAGGCCCTTGACCAAGAAAAACATCAACTCCTACAGCATGGTGAGGGTCCTGCTGAGGTAGTTGCATATTATTTAAAGCTGTTCGCTCGGCTAATTGCCTCCAATTGTCTTGAAATATTCCATACTGCACTGATTGAAACAAAACTGCAGCCAAATGCACAATATCATAAGGAGACAGCAAATCTGTATTAATAATACTGATTAATTGCATTACTTCAGCAGAATTAATACCAAATTTAGCTACTTTAGACTGAAGATCATGCACAACCTTCCATGCAAAAACCTCATAACTATCATTTTGTCCTGAATTAGGAGCTGTTTTAAACACAGGAAAAGCCATTTTACCATTAGCAACATCCATATCAACAGCATCTGGTGGGCCTATTTTCTCCACTAAATCCCAGTCTCCTGTCTCAACTGCTTTCCTTTTAACATATTCCCAACACTGAAAAGAATGACAAACAGTTACAATAGCATTATCAGAAGGCAGAGTTTTTGAAACACCAAGCTTATTTCTATTACCAGTCTTACCAAGCTTATTTCTACTACCAGTTTTACTAAGCTTCTCTCTATTACCAGTTTTACAGCAATCAGAAGTATGCATTAATTCAGACCTTTTAATCCCTGTAATTTCCTCATTGTCACTATCAGAATCAGAAGTCAAAGGAGGAAAAAGAGTTAATATTTCCTTATGTTTGTGCAGTTCAGAATCAGAAGCAAGCAAAGGAGCAGATGGCTCAATTTGTTTCTTTTTTAAGGTCATCTTAGCCAGCCGCTGTGCCAAGGACTCAGAGTTAGATTTAACATTAAGTTCAGCTAGTTACTCTGTGGGTGAGGGGTACATGGATTTAAAGCCTTTTGCAGACAAACACAAAGAAGCCTTATCAAATTGGTGCCCATTTCCCGTAGCAACAGACCCAGCAACAGTCTCTGCAGAAAAAATCCCAGCAGAACTCTCAGGCTGAGCTTCTCCCCTTTGCTGCTCCCCAGCAACTTCGAGTTCCTCCTTCAATTCCCTTTCTACCTCCTCCAAGTCTTTTTTATTCTGCTCCGCTTTCCACTCCTTTAAGGTGTTATAAAGCAACCTCCCAGTAGAAGATAAATCTGCAGCTGCTTTTCCCCCATTCTGAATTACTTCCCAGAGTGTTTCTCCAACTTCTTTCCAAGATCTAACACTAAAAGTAGTAGTTACATCAGTCTTAAAATTTTGAGACTTTGCCCATATTAAAATATTACGCAGAGCATAGTCTGTTGTTTTAACTCCTTTTCTTTTGAAGAAAGTTTTCCATGTAGATAAAACAATCTGTTCTTCACTTGTTAAATTATTTCCCATTGTTCCAAGCGGCTCACCTCTTTTCCAGGTGTCAGAATCAGATCTGGACTGACAGCTGCAGCCCACTGCTCTCAGCTTTACTGGGCTCCGACCTCACTGCCCCTCGCCTGGCAGTTCCATCATGCCAGGTAGGCACCAAATGTCACTGTTAAGCTGGATGTGACATACATACGTGATCAGGGTCCAAAAAGAAAAAGGTTTTTTTATTCTGCATGTTCTCCAGTTTATATACTCTTAACAAAACGTGATCTTAAGTCATTAACTACATCACAATAACCTATTATATTCACTGGTGCAAAGCAATTAGCGTCCATATCATTGGCAAAAGTTTTACAGAAATTTAATAAGGCACGTATACACATCTACTTAGGCATGTGGTCTAGCTACAAAAAGTTTCATGTTTCTTTTCTAATAGGTTTCCATGCTGGCGGCGTTGTCTTCTTCCTTGCTGTGGATACACTCAAAAATCATCTATTGTTATTTCTTCTATTAACTCAGCTTTGCCTGCAGGCCAGCTGTCAAGGCCCTCCATATGCAAGCTATTCCATCCTCCCCTTCTCGACTCTCTAAATTCTCCACAGCTGGGTGCCCCCAGTCCAAAGCCACTAGTCTCCCAGCAGACATCTGATATAAACCTTCTAAATATATTCTCTCATTTCCCCTGTCTATCCACTAGTTTATTGAATTCACAAACTCTCACGAGTCGAGCCCAAATCACTGAAGCCAAGGAGTTCCTCCTATCTGTCTGTCCAGATTGGATTCTCAGATCAAAACTACCCCTATTATGTTTACAAACATAAACCCCGTACCTAAAACCACAAGCGAGCCCTTAGCAAAGTCTCCAAACAAACCAGTTTAACGACTTCACACTCAACGTGTGCTACACTTACAACTTTTGGCACAAGATAACAGCGTTGCCTCAAAAATACACCACAGCTACAAACATGACTGCAACACCACAATCTTCTTATTCCCGAGGGAAACACTTAATACAATCTAACAATATCCAAATACATTACACTAAAGCACTCAACTTCTATTTTTCAAATTCCACAAACATAAACACCCTTTTACTGTGAACACCATCTGTTACCATAAATTCCATCCCCCATAACTAAAACACAGACACACACAGTCACAGTGGGGAGGGGATTTTATTAAGGATCATGCACCCCACTTGCTTTGTTTCAGTCACCCAAAAAGGGAACCGTGGGCCCAAGCTCCCACTTGCATCATACTAACAGCATGTCTCAACAAATGCTCTCACAGTTGTTCTCACTGTCAGGACACATTCACAACAGCACAACCACTTTAGATTTGCCCTTATGACTGGTAGCCCCAATTGCTACCAGACTGAGCCCTCTACGATGAAACAAATGGCAAAATCCTCTTCTGTCAGCAACAGAAGCCCAAGCTCTGCACAACAGTTCAACAAATCTTTCTGCTGACAACCAGATTTCAACTGCAACTTCAGTCTGCAAGCACACTACAGAGGCACAAGTTGTGCATGGAACGTCTCCCACGACTTACCAAATGGCCTTTTCTGACCAGGCGCATGCCTTACAGACCACTGCGTACAACTGTTAAATTTTTAAACATACCATTTTCTCCAGAGTTTTAGTAGTCAGGGGTCCTTGTCTGCTGCTGGATGAACAGTCTGGGCAGCAGAGGCTGCTTTTCCAGGAATATCCCTGGGGTCATCCCGAGGACATCCATGTCCTGAGCTGCTCTCACAGCCGAGCAGAGTCTTCTCCTGACTTGGCTCGCCAATTGAATCATTAGAACCGAAAATCACGGACAAAGACTCTCTAAACTCATCCAAGTTAGAAAGTGTTATGCTTATTATGCAGCAGGTGGCACTGTAGGGGTCATCCCCAAAATGCGTGACTGCGCCACACAAGGATTTTTGGCCTCTATTTATTTCCCAAAATAATACATATGCATAACCATAACCCCAGCACCTCCCATCCCCGCTTTGTATTAAAATGAGTTTATTATTCCCTCATGCCTGCGCTATTTTTCTCTTGAATTGGGTGGGTGATCTCAAACTGGGTCAGTGGTCCCAGGGATTAAGTCAGGAAAGTCTTCGTCAGGTCTCTGGGACCCTCTGACACAATCCAAGCCCCTCTGCTTCATGATGGATTGACATAGAGTCCAGGTGATGAGCATTGTCCTGGTTTCAATAATGGTTCCTACAATGGTTCACTTGCTCTACTTTCTTCCACAATGAGTTCATAATATAACAGTTAACTTTAGCTTAAGCATCTTATAATCATTAACCTATTGCTGGTGTATCTAACTTCAATGTGAATTGCCTCTAAATCTGAGCTGAAATCTTAGCGCTTTAAAATCATTATTTAATTGGTTGTTGCTGTTGTCTCTGCCCCTTATAGCAGTAGATATCTATATCTCACTGTCTTTGTTCCTGGACCCCTCCAGAATGTCGGTGAAATAAACTACCACTGGAAACCAATACAATGACACTCCCTGCCTCTGCCATCATCGATAATCACCTGCTGCGCGTGAGTGTGGTATTTGCTGCGTGCTTGGTGGTGCGCTCTCCTAGTGGGGACGCTTTAGGTAGATTGCAACAACCAACCATCTGCCCACACTGCAACATGCACCCTCCTGGAGCTCTCTCCAACTGGCAGAGGAGAGGAGCCAAAGGGACGAGCACTTGCACCAAGCCCTGCCATACCTGGACAGCCCACAGGAGTCCGTGGGTTCTGCTCCCTGTGCGCAGCAGGGCTGCCGTGGCCAGAGCACACGCTCCCATTTCAGGCCCACGTGGGGCAACAGTGTCCGGCAGCTTCGGGCTGATCCCCTTGCTCCCTGCTCCCTCCTGGCCATGGCCAGAGCCGGCTGACATGGCCCTGCCTCCGGCGTCTCCTTGGCTCCCCAAAGATCCGGGATCTGACCGTGCCTCTGTTCCTCTCTCTTGCAGCCCTCGAAGACAAGGCAGAGGACATCAGCCCTGCCACCAGCAGCCTGGCTCTCGAAACAGCCTTTGTCCTCCGGGCTGTGGAGAGAGCTCCGGGCTCCATCTTGCTGAAGGTGCAAGATCAGTTTCGCAGGGCCCGCAAGAAACGGCCTTGTCTCTGGGGCCACAGCTGGCTGTGCTGCTGGCGCTCTGAGGAGAGCTGATTTGAGAGGCTCTCTGTCTGCTGGGGCCATATGAGCCAGAGGGGATTTTTCTTTTCTTGATGATTGTTTTATTCCTTTTTTATTTCATTCTTCATTAGGATATAATGTTAGAATGTGTTCCAATACCCAGACTCCCAGAAGCTCTCTTTGGTGCCCAGCGTCCACAGGACACAGGGGAAGAGGGGAAAACGGCTTCTTGTGCCAAGTGAGCTGCCCAGGTGTGCAGTGGGGAAGGGAAAATGGCCAGAAGCCCCTTGGCATTTGGTGGTTCTGCTGAAGCCTTTGTGCTGGCCACAGAGCGGCTGGGCAGGGGCCAGAGCTGCAGGGATCGCTGCCGGCCTGGTGCCTGGAGATGGCCACAAGCCCTCCTGCCCAGCCAGGAAGGGCCATCTGTGTCCTCCTGCCCGTGTGTTGCTGGCTGCATTGCTGAGGCCTCTGAGGTGCCTCTCGATGCGGCTTCTCTGGAGCTCCCTCGGGGCTGCGCCACTGCCAGGCACCTGGGCCAGACTGGGGGAGACCCTGAGGGGACGACAGGGCAGTGGGAGGCCGTGAAGGCATGAGGTGCTGCGGAGGCCCTGATGGGACAAGGCGCTGGGAAGGCACGAGGGCCCTGTGAGGGGAGTGGGTGGCAGGAGGCTCCAAGGGGACAGGAGGCCCCTGAGGGGCTGCGCTGTTGGGAAGCCCTGAGGAAATGGGTGTCAGCCTTGTTCCTGACAGCCGGCTGCTCTGGCGCTTCCTCAGGGAGGCTCCCACACCTGGGGCAGAAGCCCTGGAGGCTGGGCCTCAGCAGGAGGATGGCGACACCCCGAGGTGCCCAGATTGGGCTGGCTGGGGACACGGAGGGCAAGGGGGCCCTGCCAGGGCACGGTCACTGGGTGCTGCCAGGGCAGAGGGCAGAGCAGGGCTGGTGGCCAGCCCGGGCCCCCGCGGCTGCCCAGGCCATGGTGCTGAGGATGAGGCCCTTCTGACACAGAGCTCTGGGCCCAAAGAGCTTCTGCCTCCGTGGCCAGGGTGGCGATGTCTCCTCGAGCAGGGCTGCTGAGTCGCTGCTGCCAAAGCGGCTCTGGACGCCACAGAAACAGCACCAGAGTGTGCACAGGAACAGCAGCACCCTGAACGCAGGCACCTGCTCCAGGAGGCGTCTGCACCAGCCAGGGGCCATAGTGTGGGCACTATTGCACGTGGTTTAGCAAAAGGCTTCAGCACACTCGGCCACAATGGCTTTCTCTCTGTGAGGTTTGCCAGCCTCACAGCAATGCTTGGCAGCTGCTGCTGCAGCCTGTGCCCCTGACTGGCTACAATGGCTGTGCTTGAGGGCAGACTCGCCTTCCACAGGCCAGCATCCCCAGGCAGCAGCACTGGTGCCATTGTGAGAGGGAAACAAGTCTGCGCTGCCGCTGGCAACCCTCTTCTTCGTGCAGGCGCCTTAAAACATGTGCCTGAGCTTTGAACCTAAATCCGGGACTGGCTTGGAACAAAGGAAGCAGCAGGAGATGCTGAAGAAAGGCAGGCACTTGTGGCCACCATTCAGGGCTGGAGGGAAGCCCTTTGGTGTCTGCTGAGGACATGGCTCGCTTCACAAGCTCAGGCTTTGCTGCTGGAAGATCCTGCTTTGCTCTTGCTGGAGCCCATTCCCTACCACCAATGCATGGGCTTCCATCGTTCCTGAATCAAGTCTGCTGGACCTGTGGGCAACAAGTCTGTCCCGTGTGCATCTGAGAGCAGAAAAGAGCAGGACATGGCTGCTTCCAGCACTTGTCTTGGCTGCTCCTTCATGGTGCTTGCACCACCATCAGAGACACAGAACGGCTTCTCCTCCCAGAGTTATCCCTATCCTCTGCAATTCCCCGGGTGTCTGCCTTGATGTTCACCGGGGACCTCCCTGTTTGTGGCCATCCATTGCCGTGCTCAGCAGGCAGCCAGTTGTGTTTGCACGGGAGCTGCCACAGGAAGAAACGCAAGAAGTGGACAATTGAATAGCAGAGGCTGGGCCAATTATTTTTCTTTCCAAGTGCAAGACAGACAGAAAAGCACAAGGAAACATGACAGTGTTTTGCTGGAGTCTCTTTGTCCTGCGAAATTCTGTAGCTGTTGGTGTTTCTGTGCTACTCCTAATCCCTTCCTTGAAAAAAATCATTCCAGGAAGGAGCAACATCATCTGACACGTACCAAGTGTTGCCACCAGTTGCTCCAGGTGCTCCTCCCAAGAGCCCCTGTAGGATGGAGCACAGCCCCCAGTGCACGTCGGCTTTGGCTGCCCTCTGGCAGAGAAGCCCTCTCGAGGCACAGGTCTCTGGGGCAGGAGATGGGCACCAGCACTGCCAGGGCTCGGGGGGACTCTGCTTTGGCGGGGACTCTTCCACACCTGCTGATGTCAGTGCTCCCTGGGCCCCAGGGCTCAGAGCAGCATTTGTGCCCTGGCTCACACGTTCCTTGTCTCTGTCACACGGCTGCGCTTAGCACCAGTGTCACTGAGTCCTGTTCAGACGATGTCTTTGCCTTTCAGAGTCACTTTGCATTGGCATGTGGGGCACTGATAGGTAATACATTGTGTCCAAAATTTCTGCCAGACCCCTGTGGAACCAAACCCCCGCCCCTCTGTTCAGTTATCAGGGGTGCAGATATGGGTGCTCTCAGGAAAAGCATTGTTATAAATACATATTATAATATAGACTTTTTGCAAATATTAGGATGGATTCTATATGTGTATTAGAATAACTTTTCTATAAAAATATAGAGTTTTTTCAGTTCTACACTAAACCTTGACATAGTAGTTAAATGGATGATATTATATGCCTGTGTTAAACTGCCTGCTTGGTTGGGATAACATTCAATGAACATATGAGGGAGACCCCTCTTGCTGACATGCCAGTCTTCAGCACTGACCATCTGTAGAAAGAATGGACCAAAGCCCAAACAGGAGGTGATAACAAGGGTGAGCTCAAACCATAGCCACGAAATGCACATGCTCTGAAAAGGTGGACCTGAGGAGGAGCCATGCTAAACAATTCTTGGAACATGTAAACTAGTTTGGGGAAAAGTTTAAATATGCTTAATTGGTTATGACTATGCAGTAGGCTCATGCAGTAGAAAGGGTATGTAAAGGACATCTCTGAAAGAGCAGGTGTGCTCTTGGTGGAATGCCAAGCAGCTGGCCACAAAAAAATTTGCTTTATTTGTCTCTTATTGTCCTTTATTCAACTTTTAAATTTTACAGGAGAGTGAACCTCATTTTTCACAATGGGGATGTGTAAAATGGGACTTGAGGTACTCAAATGCCTCAAGAATGCACCAAAAACCCCAAGCACCACATTCCCCTCATGCCTGGGCTGGTGGTCCAGCAGCTCAAGTAGAAGAGTCCTCCAGGAGCTCAGGGTAGCAGCAGCCCTCGTGCTCCTCAGCCGGTGGAGAAAGGGGCCAGTGGCCCAAATGTCTGCTTTGGAAATCAGAGCTGGGTTCCTAAACTCCATTGGCAGTCTCTATAATAGACCTGTGGTGGCTGAGGGATGTAGGTGGGAAGGGTTTGGCAGCCTTGAGCTGGACTTGTTGATGCTCTGAGCTCTGTTGTGTGTGGGAGCCTGTTCCTTTCCCCTTGCCCAAGGGCAGAGTGGTGGTGAGGGCTGGAGTTGGAGGCTCTGTGTGCCCCGAGAACCGGTACCGTGGGGCTGCAGGTGCTCCTGCCAGCGTGGGCTTGTCTGAGCGGGGCCTTGTGCCTCTTTCAGGTGTCCCTGCTGCAGTCACAGCTGGCCCAAGAGCGACAGCAGCGGCAGAACTACCCTGAGAGCTGTGCAAGGACCAGGCAGGAGCTGTCAGACCTTCACCAGGAGCTGTGCTGCTCCTTTGCAGCTGTGCAAGGAGCCAAAAGCTGTTCTTGTGGAAGAAGAGACTTGAAGCTGCATCGCTCTCTGAACCTTAACTTGGTACTGACTTCCTTGGGCCATGTGTCTCTGGAGAGAGAGGCCTTACAGAAGGCAGGTGCAGCTCTTCTCTTCCACGCAGGATTTGTGCACTGCTCAGAAGCCAATTTCTGCCAACAGGGGCACAAAAATCCTCCCTAGGACACAGATGAACACTGTCAAAGATGAGGGCAAAAAATACCTGCCAAAGCCTCTGCAAACAAACCCATTTGGTTCTTGAAGGTCTGTTCTAGTGAGGAATCTTTGATGGAAGCAGCAAGACTTTTCTTCTGCCTACAAGACCTAGTGATTTATTGCCAAACAGAGAGCAGGGAAAAATGCACTCGTGGCTGTCTCAGAATTCTTAATCTATTTTGTGAGCCTTAAACACTGCACCTCTTGGGTTTTCTCTGTAGAAATTTGAAAAGCCCCAGAAACACCATGCTACCTCCTCATGTGGCTATTTCAAAAGCAAAGCTTTTTTTCCATGAATATTTGTAAGGACTAAGAATCTTTTTAGGCTTTTCCATACATATGCCCTTTGTCAGGGTAGACAGAAGAATTCCTGTGACTCAGGAATGGAGCAGATCCTTAAAGAGCCTGCAGGTTTTGAGGATGCTGAGCCTTCAAACTGACTTCTGAGCCAGGTTCCTGCCCAGCTGCCCAGGAGGGCTCTGGGGACCCAAGGGAAGCAGGG
Source organism: Ammospiza caudacuta (assembly GCF_027887145.1). Lineage (NCBI taxonomy): Eukaryota > Metazoa > Chordata > Aves > Passeriformes > Passerellidae > Ammospiza > Ammospiza caudacuta. The sequence goes on from NC_080607.1 coordinate 5,643,746, forward strand.
CCAGTGCCAGGAGCAGCAGAGCCAGGTGAGAGCCAGGGAGGGCCTCTCCAACAGCCCCTGGAATGCTGGGCTTTGGGCCCTGGCAGCCATCACAAAGGCCATGGAATGTTGGGGGTGTGACCCTGGCAACTGTCACAAAGGCCATGGAATGCTGGGGGTTGGATCCTGGCAACAATCAACAGCTCCTGGCTATTGGGGTTTGTACCCTGGAGCTGTCAACAGCTCATGCACTTTGGGGCTTGGACCTTGCAAAGGCCAAGGGCACTTTGTGCTATTGTCCTTGCAAAGGCCAAGAACCTTTGGATATTGGTGTTTACACCCTGCAAAGGCCAAGGGCCTTTGGATATTGGTGTTTGTTTCCTGCAAAGGCCAAGGGCCTTTGGGCACTGGGGTTTAGACCCTGCAAAGGCCAAGGGCCTTTGGTCACTGGGGTTTAGACCCTGCATAGACCAAGGGCCTTTGGTCACTGATAGTTTCTCACTCTTTGTGCGAGGGGCGGATGGAGACCCGGAGGGTGAGTGACAAAGCCGCTGCTCTCCTTGTGCCAAGCCCAGCCGGGACCTGGCAGGCCTGGGCTGTGCCTCGGGGAACAGTTCCCTTTGGGATTAGCAAGGGATTGACAGTTGGCTGTTGCAGAGCTGGCAGCAGCTGTGGTGCTGCCCTGGGGACAGGCCTGGCAGGGAATGGGGGGCTCCTGGCTATCCCAGAGCGCAGCCACATCTCCTCCACTGTCCTTCTCCCACTGGAGGCCATGGGCACAAACAAGGGAGCAGCTTTACATTGCCTTCCCCTCACCCAAATTACAGCACAGCCTCAGTGCTTCCCAGAGTCAAGGATGAGTTTCTCCCTGACATCTTCAAAATGATCCCCAGTGGCTTAGAGAAGGTCACAAGGATGATAGGAAGATGCTGCAAGGGCTGGAGCACCTGTGCCAAGGGAAAAGGATGCAAGAGTTGGGGTTGTCCAGGCTCGAGAAGGTTTCAGGGTGACCTCAGAGTCCCTTCCAATGCATGAAAAGGCTGCAAGAGAGCTGGAGAGGGACTTAAGCCAGGGGCCTGCAGAGACAGGACAAAGCTTCCCACTGAGACATGGCAAGGATGGATGGGAGGGAATTCTGCCCTCTGAGGGTGCTGAGGCCCTGGCACAGCTTGCCCAGAGAAGCTGTGGCTGCCCCTGGATCCCTGGGGGTGTTCACGGCCAGGTTGGATTGGGCTCTGGGCAGTTCCCGTTCTGGTGTTCTTAGAAGTGATGAGACACCTTGCAGCATGTTGGTTTGTGCTGCTGTCAAAGTCCTGGGCTGAAAATATTGCCAAGGAGGGGAGGAAGAGCTCAGCTGGAAGTGCTGTGCTCTGGGACAGGCTGGGAAGCACTTAGAGGCAACTGCCTCAGGGGCAGCCATGCAGTCTGAGTGTGCTCTTCCCTGTGCACTTGCAGGGAGCTCGAGGGCTTTCTCACCAGGGACGTTCCTCCAGAGCCCCTGAGGTGAGTAAACTGTGCTGAGCTCACTGGCCTTTTGAAACTGGTTCTCCATGAATGGACACTGGTTCTTATGGGATTGGAAGAGCATCTCAGTGCTACTTTGGAACAGGAACAGAATATCTGACTAACAGCTGGATGTGGGCATTCAGGTGCTGGTAGACGACGGTGACAGCATGGCCAATTCCATCATCTGCACCGACAATCCTGGAAACATCCTCTCAACTCTGACATCCACTGAAGATCAGCATCCCTTTGAATTGGCTCGGGAAGCTACAGAGAATTGTGAGCGCATGTGGCAACAGTTTGACCAAGTAGAGGCGAGAACCCAGAGGATCAGAAGCCAATACCAGATCATAGACTCTCTGCTAGAAGAAATCAGAAGGTGAGCATTTCCTCCTCCTCTTCCTCCTGCATTCCAGAGGCAATCAACTTCCAGGTCTGGGAGGTCAGAGGTGTCCTGGGTGAAGAAATCACCTGCCCACCATCTGTAGGCCTCAGTGTGGCTCTCGAGCATTGTCCTGTCTGGGTTTTTCATGCTCTACTGTGACTCCCAAGGCTGTCTGGGAGATGCAGAGCCATGTTGGAATAGAAGACTCCTTCTTCTCGCTGTGCTGCTTCCCTGAATTCTGTTTTTGTGTGCCCCTGCCCAGCCACTGCTTCTGGCTGAAGGAAGGCAAAATCCTGCCTTCCTTTCCCTTTGCCTCTGGAGGATTTTCTTGGGAGGGAAAGAGCAAGGTCTTCCTTAGCCCACTGCCCCAAACTCCATCATGGAGTGATGGAAATGGCATTGCTGACTCTTCAGGCCTCTTGCTTCTTCTGACTGAGCCTTGTCTCTGCAGTGACTGTGCAAACTTTGAGAAGTCCAAGGAAATGCTGCTGCAATGCACTGGAATCCTGGAGACAGGAGCCTTTTGTCTGCAGCAGAAGAACACTAAGCAGCAGAAGGAAGCATCAGTCCAGGCGGGAGAGGCAGAGCAGCAGGACAGGATGGAGGTTGGTTTTGGAAATGAGACTGGTTTTCTCTTGAAAAGTTGTCTTGCCCCTTCTTGTACAGTGAAGAACTTGGCTGCACTCGAGGGAGAAGAGCCATCCTTGCAGATCCAACTGGAATTCAAGAGGAAGACATTGGAGGAATTGAAGCTTGAGAGGGATGTGCTGGAGAAAGAGAGGGATGATGTTGGCAGGGCTCTGAACACCTTATTGCTAGGCAGCACCTGTGGGAGTGGGAGTTGTGGCAGCCAGATCAGCCCAGATGCTCTTTCTGGCACTAGAAGACAGGCACACTGCTGTGCACACCTGGCTCAAGATGGCACACGCATTTCTTAGCCAGGGATATGCATGTTCATCAGCAAAGTGTTGCATGCTTCTGCAAAATGTGTTGCTTTGGGCAGCCACAGAGCCTCTAAAAGAGGGAAGTGAGCTGGGGAAACTTTGAGGCCAGAGCACAGCTGCTCCTTGTCCTCTGGCTGCCTGTCAGGTGGCACTGGCTGGCTCTGCACAGGGCTCCCCAGGAAGGGCTCCAGCTGTACCTTGTCCCACTTGCAGATTTCCCCAGAGCAAGAGTCGTCGACGTGGTGTCTGGAGCAGCTGAGCCAGGAATCCTCTGGCCAAGGGCATGAAGTGGCCCAGGTGGGCAGAGAGGAGGAGCTGCTGGCCCAGAAGGCTGACCTTGAGGGGCGACTGGCAGCCAGCGAGGGGCTCCAAGAAGACCTTGCCAGGCAGCTGGCAGAGACCAGGTAAAGGCAGGGAGCTGAGCCTTTTCAGATGTTTTTACATTGCATGGACAGAATACAGAAGAGTCTCGAAAACAAAACAAAACTATACTAAACTAAACTAAAAAAAACAAAAAAACAAAAAACAAAACAAACAAACAAAAAAACCAAAAAAACCCCCAAAAAAACCCCATGATATGAAGGTTATTTTTCTGGCACGTAGAGCCAGAAAAGCTTTTATGAGCCTTGGGCTCCTGTTTGTGCCACCGAGTACACTCCTGTGGGATGTCAAACGCAATCCAGCCAGCCTGAACTGAGGAGTACTTCAACCATGCAGATGCTGAGTGAAACCTCAAGTTTCTCTCGGATTTGGTTCCTCGTTCTGGGCATTGAACATCCCTCGCTCCTTTCTGAGTAGCTTGACATGATCCTGATCTTCAGACCAGGAAGCTTCATCTTCAGCATTCCAGGCTCTTACCTTGGCACGCTGGGAGTAGCACGCTGCCATTCAGGGTGAAGCCAGAGGCTCCTGCTGAAAATCTTGAGGCATTTCTGCTTCCAAGCACACTCTTGAGATGTGAGGGACAGGATGTAGTGCTGGTTAGAGAGCAGCAGGGAAAGCTCTTTGGAATTCTCAACAGCCTCTGGGCATTCTTGCTGATTGTTGATGGGCACCCAGCTGCCAAACCTGCCAAGGGCCCTTTGCATGGTCCCTCTCACTGTGTAAGGAAGGACAAGTCCCTTGGGCTCCTGCCTGCTTGTTCAGCAACACTCAAATAAAGGCAGCAAGTCTACTGCTTGACGTGACAAGGGTTGAAACAGCAGTCTCTGCATTCAGGTAGTTGGTATTCAGACAAAAACCTGTTCCGATTATTTCCAAGTGCTGCCATGGCCATGACATTTTACTGGATCTGCAAAGTAGTTCTGAAGCCTCGTTAAATACAGGGTGTCTGGAAGATGATGTACCTTTCTGTCCATTATCAAGAGCATTAAAAAGTCAGGAGTCAGCCAGGACAAGAGTCTATCCTGTCACCCTGCAGAGCAGCTTGGAAGTGCTGATGAGAGAAGGGCTGTGAGCAGGGGCTGGGCTTTTGCTTGTTGCTCCAGCCTGTTTGGGCACAGCTGCCCAGAGTCATAGGTCAGGAACAGCAAGTGAAGGTTTGGCTGTTGAGGCCAAGTTGGGCTGGGCAGTCTGTGCTAGGCCAGGCCATAAGGAAGGCCTGGGCAGTCCCTCAGAGGCCCTGCTCTGCTCTGGAAATGGCCCAGATGGGCCTTCTCTGGACAAGTTTCCAGGTGACCTATTTTCCATCCTCAGGCATGGGGATCTTGAGCCACGTCATCCTGGAATAAGCGGCTGTGGGTGTCTGGAGCAAGCAACTCATGTCTGTCCATATTTGCAACTTGTAGGTCAGCAAAGGAGAGCCTGCAATCCAGTCTGTGTGCTGCCCAGCAGCAGATATCACAGCTGGAGATCACCAGGAACAATCTGGAAGCTCAAGTGCTCACAGTCAGACAGGCCAAGGAGGTGATAGAAGGTGAGAACCTCGTGTGCTTTGTTTGTGGTGCTGCCCCTTGCTAGAGAAAGCTGTCTCTGTCCACAGAGCTTCTGAGGAGTGGTGGGGCTGGAGGCCATGAAAGGGCCTGCGGTCAGTAAAGTTAGTAAAGAGCGTGACTCTTGCTGTTGGTCATGTTTGCAGGACAAGTGAAGGGCCTGCAACGTGAGCTGGAAGCAGAGAGAGCTCTCAGGAGGCAGGAGCAGGAAGACACAGCTCAACAGCTCGTGCAGGCAGAGCAGCAGCATCAGGAAAGCCTCAGGCTTCAGGGAACTGCTCAGCAACTGGAAATAAAGAAGCTCCTGCAAGACCTGGTAGGGGACAATATGCTTCTGAATTGTCCAAGCCAGCCCTGTGGGCTGCTGTAGCACAAGCAGAGGCTGAGGGTGTGAAAGGGCAGCAATTCTCTGCCAGAGGCCTCCCGCCGCTGGGCTGGACAGCAGAGCCAGCAGCTGAGACTTGGAGGAGCATGAAGGCCCCCAGGGTGGTGCTGGGACAGTAAATGCAGCCATGGCTTCAGGGAGGGTGTAAGAGGAGCTCCAGAGCAGGTTGGGCAGTGCCCACCCAAAGCGTGGCAGCCCAGGGCAGGATCATCCCCGAGTCCCACCTGCCACAGAGCAGATGCCAACGTGGAGCAGATGCCAACATGGAGCAGATGCCAACAGTGCTGTTAGCTGCAGGTGTGGGAACTCGTTTCTTTTCTTGCTGTGCTTCCATGGTGGACAGAGGGATTAGCTTTGGGCTGGAAGCAAATGGAACAGGCCCCTTGTCCCTGGTCCTTCAGTCCTTGTGACTGGGGCAGCAGAGAGGGGAAGGTGACACCACCTCTTCTGAGTGCTTGGACTCGGTGCTTGGGAAGGTCTTGGCCAGCAGAAGAGATTCCACAAGTCTCTGAATCCTGCACCTGCTGAGCCTCCTTTTGAATTCCCTGACAGGACACAGTTTCTGGTGTGCAGAAAGCCAGTGCTGTTGTCTTTTCCAGTTGGGGGTTGTGGGAGGGATGGAGCTTCACATCTTTCAGCATGAGCTTGCCTGGGACTTCATCTTGCAAAGTTTTCCTCCCCCCTCAGGCAAGTGAGTGTGAAAAGCACCGTGCAGAGATGCAGGAGATGCTGGAGCAATGGGAAAAAGAGAAGGCAGAGAGAGAGCAGGAGCACAAGAAGGTGCTGTCTGAGATGAGGCAGAAAGTTGCCACCCTGCTGGCACAACAAGAAGAGGAACGAACTAGATTTGAAAATGCCAACCAAGAGGTAATGATTGTGAGAGGAGAACTGGTGTGATTTTTTGCAAGGCAGGAGCTGTGGGAGATGGCAGGATATGGGGCTGTGTGGAGCATGCCCTCCGTGTCTTCTGCACTGAATTAGGGGAGGTGAAAGCTGAACGGGGCTGTCTTTGGCACCAGGAATGAGCCCTCTCATAGGAAGCCAGGCAGAAACATCAGCTGTCAGCTGAGAGTTTTGTGCTCCTCTTGTGCTCTGTTGTTCTAAGATGTACCTCAGGGTATCTTCACTGTTCTCCTTCTGCTGCCCTTTAGGTGTGTACTGGTAGATGTTCATGGCCAAGGTGAGTTTGTAGGACTTTTCTTTTGTGGGCATGCAGAGGGTGCAGCAAGAATGCTGACAAGAGAACAATCTCTTTAAAGGCTTGCCTGAAGTATTTCTGAACAGGAATGCAGAGATGTCTTCTGGGCTGTGTTTTAAGTCACTTCCTGGGAAGCTGTGTCTCCTCCAGGGCAGGCAGTGGCCCAGGGCAGCAGCAGCCAAGTGCTCTGAGAGCACAGGAGCCCATCAGTCTTTGCCCCTTGCCACGGGGATGTTGCAGGAGGAGTGTGAAGCCCTCTGCTCTTTCCTCCTGTGCAGGTCCTGCTGGAAGAGCAGAAGGAGAAGAGTGCTTTATCAGAGGCACTGCTCCAAACTCAGGGAGAGCTCATCCGAGCCCGCCAGCAGGTCCAGCAGCTCAGGCAGGAGGTGACAGAGCAGCAAGAGAAGGGGCAGGTAAGTGTGAGTAGGCAGGCAACAGAGGGCAGGGCAGTGACAAGGGCACAAAAGGCAGCTCCTGGGACTGAGGAAGCAAGGGCTGCTTCAGGCCCTGGGAGCACAGAGCCTGGTAAGCTCCAGAGCTCAGCCCCAGGAAGGAAGGCTTGCAGTGGAAGCAGAGCTGGGTACAGATGCCAAAAGAAGCAGCTGAGGGAATGGGATTTTGAGGCAGCAAGTGGAAAAAGCTGAGCCTGAAGGCAGGTCCCAGGAAGTGGCTCTGCATTTTGTTGCCAGACCGTGAAGGCAAATCTGCAAGCTGAGCTGGAGGAAGCTCACAGTGAAGTCCAGGCAGTGCAGAGGAGGCACGAGGAAGAGCTACAAGGCCTCAAAGAGGAAATGAATCTCCTCCTTGAGCAGAGGGAGGCTCTACAAAAGCAGGTGAGTGAAAGGGCAGTGGCACTGCAGTCATGCTGGGAGGGGTCTGTGGCCTTCTTGCTTTTCCATGGCAGAGCAGCAGCTGCTGGGCTGAGCCCTGGGGCTGTCTCGTGCTCTGGGGGCTCCATGGCAGCTGCTCTGAAGGACACTCAGTGCTCTGCTGAATGTCAGCTGCTGCTCTGGACAGCTGGGCTGGTCCTCTGTGCTGTTGGCCAGCATGGATTCCTGCTGGCCTGTTCTTGCTAGCCTTGCTTTGGCAGGTGCTTTCTCAGGTGCCCTTGGTGGTGGGCCACTTAGAGCCTGAAACAAGTTGTCCATATCCTTTGTGAATCTGGTGCTCTCAGGACAGGGAGGAGAGGAAAGTTCTCCTTTACCTTTGCTCACAGCCTGTGCTGTGGCTGACAGTGACTGTAGCTGTGGCTGTAGCCTCTGACTGCTTTGTTCTGTTTGATTGGAGGTGGGAGAGTTGACATCTCAGCTGGCAGCCTCCCGAGAGTGCCAGGAAAGGACTGTGCAGAGAGCCCAGCAAGATGGGAGGGAGGCCCAGGAAGAGTCCAGGCAGAAGCTGCTGGAGGTTGAGCAGATGCAGAAGATGCTGGAGGAGGCAGAACATCAGAACAAGGAGCTGCAAGAGCATCTGCAGAACTTGGAGAAGGAATGGAGTCAATGGGAAGAAGTGGCTCAGCAAAATTCAGAATTGCAGGCCTCCGTCAATGCCCTAGAGCGGGAAAAAAACAGGTAAATGAAAGCCTGTGGCACTCTGCATTGTGCTGAATGGATTCCCTCTTTGCCATCTTTGCACCTGCCAGGGCCTCTGGCAGCATTTCCTAAGTGGCGGATTCTGAATTCCCCATGTAGACACATCTAATTGTCTGGATGTTGAGTTTCATTTTCTTTACTTTTAAGCCTTCAGATAGAGTTTTTCTGAAGAAAAAGGCTTTGGGGTAGCCCTTTCCCTCTAGGGGATATTGTGTTGTTAGGTGGGGGTGTTGATGCTGCCCAAGCTGCACTGTAAGGAGCTGGATCCATCCATCAGCTCCACCTTGGGGCCTGTAACTTGAAGCCTTTGGGGTCTGGATCAGCCTGGCATCTGATGCTTTTTCTGGGCAGAACCATCTTAAGGCCCTGATTGCTGCTCTAGGCCAGATTGGCCTCGGAGGCAGCCCAGAAACAAGAATGTCTCTGTTGCATCGTTCCTCATCAAATGTCCCCCGGTGCCTGCAGGGGGTCAAGCAGGGTCCCTGCCACCCTGCACAGTCACAGGCATTTCTGACTGTGCAAAGAATGCAAGAAACAGGACCAAGGTATGGGGGGCTCCTGCAGCTGATCAAGTCCTGCCAGGCTTCAGTGCCTCAGGATTCTTCCTCCATGAAGGAGACAAAGGAAAGGCAGGGCACTCCTGCTTGGCTTGAGCCTTCTGCATCTTCCATGAGGTTGTGCTTCAAGCCTCGGTTGCCACTTTGGCCTTTGTTTCTCCAGCTGAAAGTAGGATGGGTGCTGGTAAATGTTAGGGAAGTTGCCAGAGATGCCCTGGCTCTAGGGTGCTGCTCTTCCTACCTGGATGTGTAAGATGAGGGAAGGAAATGTCTCTTCCATGCTGACCAAGCCTCCCTGCTTTGGAGCCTGTTTAGTCAGAAGGAAATTGTTCCTCTCCCCTAATGTCTTCATTGCAAGACTTTGTTAGGTTTGTATTCACATTCCCATCTCAAAAACAAGGTAGAGCATGGAGGCAGGAACTCACTGTTCCTTCAGGGACAAAAGCAGAGCAGGCACATTCTGGGCTGGGACTGCAGGGGGAACAAAGAGCCAAGTTGTTTAGACAAACCTTATCAGGCAGAGCAGGTTTTCTCTGAGGTGTGGTGCAAGTCCTAAGAGTTGCTAAAATGTGATGTAATTTAGTAATGAGTCACTTGCTTCCCTTCCAGGCTGATTCTGTCTCTGGAGGAAAAGAATGTGTGCCTTACAACACTGGAAGAACAGAACTTGGTGCTGACCAATCAGCTGTCTCAGTGTCAATCTGCTCTTTGGGAGACAGAGCAGCTCTATTCTGAGCATAGAAGAGAACTGCTGGGGCTCAACACACAGGTAAGCTGTGCAGTGGCATCCTCTTCTCCAGGGACACACAACAGCACCTTTGCCTTGGAGGCCCCAACCTCTTTACCCTGCCAGCAGCATCCACAGCTGCCGTGTTCTGCCCGGGGCTGCTGCTGCACCCTGAGCCTGAGGCTGGATCTGGTGTCAGCTGCAGAAGATTTCCCCCATCCTCTCCCGGGTCCCAGCAGGAAATGTGGGAGGAGAAGCAGCAGCAGACTCCTCTGGAATTTCTCTGTCCCTCTGTTAGCCGTGTTGTCCCAGACAGAGTGGGTGCCTGTGCCAGGCTCTGAGCAATGTGGGGACACAGAGGTGGCTGTGGCAGGCTGGGCAGGGCACTTCCAGCACAGCCAGTTCAGCCGCTGTTCAGAGCTGTAGCCCAAGGATGCCCATTGCCTCCCTTTCCCTGTTTTCTCTCCATTTGTCTCCATTGCAATCCTTGCTTCTGTGCCTTCTGGGTTTGGCTTGAAGTCATTTCCCCTCCGTTGCTCTCCCTACGGCCCACTCTGTGGCCTCAGGAGCAGCCCTGTCCCTGAGGCCCTGTGCATCCATCTTCCAGGCCTGGGCTCTGCTGGAGGCAGTGAAGGAGAAGGGAGCTTGCCTTGAACCTCGACAGAAGCAGCTGGAAACTGACGTGTCTGAGCTGTGCATGAGGCTCCAGAGCTCTGACCAAAGAGCACAGTCCATTGTCACACAGTGTAACGCCTTGGAGCGAGAGCTGAGGAAAAGACAGGCTCAGAGAGACAATCTCAGGGCTCGCAATAGGGAGCTGCTCAAACAGCTGGAGCAAAGTGAGCAAGGTACAGCTTCTCCTCTACCATCCACTGCCCCATGCTCTCTCTCATCAGCGGAGATCTCACTGATGCCTCGCAGAGGAAAAGTGCCCAGAGATTGCCGAGGAGAAAAACAGCCAGCAGGAGATTACTCCATCCAAGTGCCAGTGAAAGCTTTCTCTTGAGAAAGATGCTGTGGCTGGCAGTGCCATCTGGCTGTGCTAGGGCTGATCCTGTGCACGGCTGGTGCCTCTCAGTTGCCGTATCTGTGCTAAGGAGCTGTAGCTGGATGCCTCAGCTCCATTCCCCCAAACTCCAGGCCCTGCCAGAGTTTACAGGCTATTGGCCTCTCTGGAGCAGGCCTGCACAGGCATCCCATCTCTTGTGTCTCTCTTGGCTTGATCACTCTTCACAAGGGCAAGAGCAAACACACTTTCCTATCCCTCTGAAACTTGTCCCTTTCATTCCTGCCTTTTTCTGTGCCTAGAAGTTTCCTTCATTTCTGTCAGCTTTGGAGCCTTTGTGGGCTTAGGGCCTGGCAAACACAGGCAGGTAGAGAAGACAGTGCTGTTGTCTCTGCAGGATGCACATCAGTTTAACTCGACTTTTCTTTTCCCCTCCTCCTTCCCCTTCACTCCTGCAGCAATGTTGAAGGCAGAACACCAGAAAATCTCTCTAGAAAGCACCCAGAAGAAAGACATCATTGCCCTGAAGGAAGAGGATATGACTCATGGTCACTCTCTGCAGAGGAAATTGGAAAAGCTGGAGAAGGAAAGGAAAGATGTGCTGGTGAGATTGGCAGATGCCACAAAGAACCATTTCCTAGCTATGTTTGGACCTTGTGTTCATAGTTCTAAAGAGCACCTTTTCTCAATTTACATTTTGTAATTGATTTTTTCTGAATAAGGAGGAGATGTTGTAGTCATGGCAAAGACAGTTAATGCTGAGACTGCTGATTTTCCTCCATGCTGGGATTCTGTGCCCTAGGACCTTTAGTTCTCAATGTCCTCAGTGTCCCCACTGACATTGCATGGCTGGGGGAATTCCTGGTGCCCAATCCCATGTTCAGATTTCTAAATATCTGGATCTGGAATGCAGGGGAGAGTCCCAATTTTGCTGTTAAGAGAAAAGTGTTTGTCCTTGGCCATCGGAGAGCAGCCAGTGGGGAGAGAGGAGAGGAAAGGCAAGTGCTGATCCCCAGCAGGATGTGTGCCTGCAAGGGGAGAACTCGTCCTGAGTGGCAGCAGAGAATGACAGACTGATGTGGCCATTGCTGCTGCCAGAGAGGGCAGTGGGGCTCTGGGGGATGGAGCCATGGAAACTCTACACAGGAGAGGTGGAAAACCACTGCTGTCAGCCCAAGGACAGGGAATGAAAGGCTGGGGCTGTTTACTCTTCCCTTCCTCCCTGATGGAGAGCACATCCTCGTGGCACTGCCTGAATTCTGCTTAGCGTGCACTTGCAATCCTGGCTGCAGTTCTGGCAGCTCCTGCCCAAAGGAGCACTGGAGTGGAGCTGCAGGAGGTCAGGGAAGGGCAGAAAGGAAGCTGGGACAGGCTGAGTGAGCTGGGAAAGATGCAGCATCAAGGGGGGCCCAGCAAAGCTCTGCAGCATCCCGAGGGGCAGAGAGAGAGGGGCAGCCTGTGCCTGCCCCTGCAGCAGGAGTCCAGATCTGGTATGAAAAGCAAAGGGAGAGAGGGAATGAGGGACCCTTTTTCTCCCTGTTTTGGCAGCATGAACGGGAATTGTACCAGCAGCAGATGAGAGATCTGGAAAAGAAGAATGAAATGCATGCACCTGAGATGAGAAATCATAAGAGAAATACTCAAGAATTGGAGGTAGAGAGGGAAGACCTGCAGGAAGATTTGGAACATGGTGCTGCTGCTTTGAAGAAATTGAGGGACAAAACTCAAGTACTGAGTTCTGCACTCAACAAGTGTGAACTTGCCAAAGGGGCTCTGAAGAAAGACTTAGACATCCTGAAGGGAAAGACTTCTATCCAGGCAGGCACTGGCATTGACCTTCAGTCCACTCCAGTGTCCCTGACTTATTCCAGAGATGTTTCCCATGAAGAGGTGGGTCTCTATCCCTCTCAGTCCCATTGGGTAAAGCAGCCTGGGCTGCAGCAGGCAGCCTTGTCTGTGTGCCTGACTCCAGCCAGAGGCCATTGACTGCCAGATTGTTTCCTGGCACACCTGGAATGACTGATCCAGCTCTGGAGCTTGCTGTTAAAACCAGCTCCAGGCCAAAAGCTGGGCATGGGGAGCTGCTTATCCTGTGCCTGTAAAAGGGGAAACATGGGAGTCTGGTTTTGGTGTGAGAAGGAATGGAGCAGGTGAGCAGAATGATGGACTTAAGCTGGCTGAATTTTGGATCAATGGCTGAAAATTGATCACTGCTGGTGCTTAGAGTAAATTGTATTGGCAGTTGTGGAAGATGCAGTGGTTTGGGGTGACAACACAGAGTTTGGAGTAGGGATATTATAGGGAAGGAGCTGTCTGGTCCCAGGTAAGGCAGCAGGGCCTGCCACAGCACTTCCAAGGTAACAGTGCCAGAGGCTTCTGGCAGGCCAGGCTATCAGAGCTGCATGGGGCAGGTGCTGTGAAACTTTCAGGCCAGAGCACAGCTGCTCCTTGTCCTCTGGCTGCCTGTCAGGTGGCACTGGCTGGCTCTGCACGGGCTCCCCAGGAAGGGCTCCAGCTGTACCTTGTCCCACTTGCAGGTTTCCCAGGAGCAAGAGTCATCGAGCCGGTGTCTGGAGCAGCTGGGCCAGGAATCCTCTGGCCAAGGGCATGAAGTGGCCCAGGTGGGCAGAGAGAAGGAGCTGCTGGCCCAGAAGGCTGACCTTGAGGGGCGACTGGCAGCCAGCGAGGGGCTCCGAGAAGACCTTGCCAGGCAGCTGGCAAAGAACAGGTAAAGGCAGGGAATTGAAACGTTTCAGCTGTTTTTACATTGCATGGACAGAATATGGAAGAGTCTCAAAAAAAAAAATTAGGCCACAATGTGAAGGTTATTCTTCTGGCATGTAAAGCCAGCAAAGCTCTTGTGAGCCTTGGGCTCCTGTTTGTACCACCGAGTACACTCCTGTGGGATGTCAAACGCAATCCAGCCAGCCTGAACTGAGGAGTAGTTCAGCCATGCAGATGCTGAGTGATACTCAAGTTTCTCTTGGGTTTGGTTCCTCATTCTGGGCATTGAACATCCCTCGCTCCTTTCTGAGTAGCTTGACATGATCCTGATCTTCAGACCAGGAAGCTTCATCTTCAGCATTCCAGGCTCTTACCTTGGCATGCTGGGAGTAGCACGCTGCCATTCAGGGTGAAGCCAGAGGCTCCTGCTGAAAATCTTGAGGCATTTCTGCTTCCAAGCACACTCTTGAGATGTGAGGGACAGGATGTAGTGCTGGTTAGAGAGCAGCAGGGAAAGCTCTTTGGAATTCTCAACAGCCTCTGGGCATTCTTGCTGATTGTTGATGGGCACCCAGCTGCCAAACCTGCCAAGGGCCCTTTGCATGGTCCCTCTCACTGTGTAAGGAAGGACAAGTCTCTTGGGCTCCTGCCTGCTTGTTCAGCAACACTCAAATAAAGGCAGCAAGTCTACTGCTTGACCTTGCAAGGGTTGAAACAGCAGTCTCTGCATTCAGGTAGTTGGTATTCAGACAAAAACCTGTTCCGATTATTTCCAAGTGCTGCCATGGCCATGACATTTTACTGGATCTGCAAAGTAGTTCTGAAGCCTCGTTAAATACAGGGTGTCTGGAAGATGATGTACCTTTCTGTCCATTATCAAGAGCATTAAAAAGTCAGGAGTCAGCCAGGACAAGAGTCTGTTCTGTCCCCCTGCAGAGCAGCTTGGAAGTGCTGATGAGAGAAGGGCTGTGAGCAGGGGCTGGGCTTTTGCTTGTTGCTCCAGCCTGTTTGGGCACAGCTGCCCAGAGTCATAGGTCAGGAACAGCAAGTGAAGGTTTGGCTGTTGAGGCCAAGTTGGGCTGGGCAGTCTGTGCTAGGCCAGGCCATAAGGAAGGCCTGGGCAGTCCCTCAGAGGCCCTGCTCTGCTCTGGAAATGGCCCAGATGGGCCTTCTCTGGACAAGTTTCCAGGTGACCTATTTTCCATCCTCAGGCATGGGGATCTTGAGCCACGTCGTCCTGGAATAAGTGGCTGTGGGTGTCTGGAGCAAGCAACTCATGTCTGTCCATATTTGCAACATGTAGGTCAGCAAAGGAGAGCCTGCAATCCAGGCTGTTTGCTGCCCAGCAGCAGATATCACAGCTGGAGATCACCAGGAACAATCTGGAAGCTCAAGTGCTCACAGTCAGACAGGCCAAGGAGGTGATAGAAGGTGAGAACCTCGTGTGCTTTGTTTGTGGTGCTGCCCCTTGCTAGAGAAAGCTGTCTCTGTCCACAGAGCTTCTGAGGAGTGGTAGGGCTGGAGGCCATGAAAGGGCCTGCGGTCAGTAAAGTTAGTAAAGAGCGTGACTCTTGCTGTTGGTCATGTTTGCAGGAGAAGTGAAGGGCCTGCAACGTGAGCTGGAAGCAGAGAGAGCTCTCAGGAGGCAGGAGCAGGAAGACACAGCTCAACAGCTCGTGCAGGCAGAGCAGCAGCATCAGGAAAGCCTCAGGCTTCAGGGAACTGCTCAGCAACTGGAAATAAAGAAGCTCCTGCAAGACCTGGTAGGGGACAATATGCTTCTGAATTGTCCAAGCCAGCCCTGTGAGTTGGTGTAGCACAAGCAGAGGCTGAGGGTGTGAAAGGGCAGCAATTCTCTGCCAGAGGCCTCCCGCCGCTGGGCTGGACAGCAGAGCCAGCAGCTGAGACTTGGAGGAGCATGAAGGCCCCCAGGGTGGTGCTGGGACAGTAAATGCAGCCATGGCTTCAGGGAGGGTGTAAGAGGAGCTCCAGAGCAGGTTGGGCAGTGCCCACCCAAAGCGTGGCAGCCCAGCGCAGGATCATCCCCGAGTCCCACCTGCCACAGAGCAGATGCCAACGTGGAGCAGATGCCAACATGGAGCAGATGCCAACAGTGCTGGTTGCTGCAGGTGTGGGAACTCGTTTCTTTTCTTGCTGTGCTTCCATGGTGGACAGAGGGATTAGCTTTGGGCTGGAAGCAAATGGAACAGGCCCCTTGTCCCTGGTCCTTCAGTCCTTGTGACTGGGGCAGCAGAGAGGGGAAGGTGACACCTCCTCTTCTGAGTGCTTGGACTCGGTGCTTGGGAAGGTCTTTGCCAGCAGAAGAGATTCCACAAGTCTCTGAATCCTGCACCTGCTGAGCCTCCTTTTGAATTCCCTGACAGGACACAGTTTCTGGTGTGCAGAAAGCCAGTGCTGTTGTCTTTTCCAGTTGGGGGTTGTGGGAGGGATGGAGCTTCACATCTTTCAGCACGAGCTTGCCTGGGACTTCATCTTGCAAAGTTTTCCTCCCCCCTCAGGCAAGTGAGCGTGAAAGGCACCGTGCAGAGATGCAAGAGATGCTGGAGCAATGGGAAAAAGAGAAGGCAGAGAGAGAGCAGGAGCACAAGAAGGTGCTGTCTGAGATGAGGCAGAAAGTTGCCACCCTGCTGGCACAACAAGAAGAGGAACGAACTAGATTTGAAAATGCCAACCAAGAGGTAATGATTGTGAGAGGAGAACTGGTGTGATTTTTTGCAAGGCAGGAGCTGTGGGAGATGGCAGGATATGGGGCTGTGTGGAGCATGCGCTCCGTGTCTTCTGCACTGAATTAGGGGAGGTGAAAGCTGAACGGGGCTGTCGTTGGCACCAGGAATGAGCCCTCTCATAGGAAGCCAGGCAGAAACATCAGCTGTCAGCTGAGAGCTTTGTGCTGCTCTTGTGCTCTGTTGTTCTAAGATGTACCTCAGGGTATCTTCACTGTTCTCCTTCTGCTGCCCTTTTGGTGTGTACTGGTAGATGTTCATGGCCAAGGTGAGTTTGTAGGACTTTTCTTTTGTGGGCATGCAGAGGGTGCAGCAAGAATGCTGACAAGAGAACAATCTCTTTAAAGGCTTGCCTGAAGTATTTCTGAACAGGAATGCAGAGATGTCTTCTGGGCTGTGTTTTAAGTCACTTCCTGGGAAGCTGTGTCTCCCCCAGGGCAGGCAGTGGCCCAGGGCAGCAGCAGCCAAGTGCTCTGAGAGCACAGGAGCCCATCAGTCTTTGCCCCTTGCCACGGGGATGTTGCAGGAGGAGTGTGAAGCCCTCTGCTCTTTCCTCCTGTGCAGGTCCTGCTGGAAGAGCAGAAGGAGAAGAGTGCTTTATCAGAGGCACTGCTCCAAACTCAGGGAGAGCTCATCCGAGCCCGCCAGCAGGTCCAGCAGCTCAGGCAGGAGGTGACAGAGCAGCAAGAGAAGGGGCAGGTAAGTGTGAGTAGGCAGGCAACAGAGGGCAGGGCAGTGACAAGGGCACAAAAGGCAGCTGCTGGGACTGAGGAAGCAAGGGCTGCTTCAGGCCCTGGGAGCACAGAGCCTGGTAAGCTCCAGAGCTCAGCCCCAGGAAGGAAGGCTTGCAGTGGAAGCAGAGCTGGGTACAGAAGCCAAAAGAAGCAGCTGAGGGAATGGGATTTTGAGGCAGCAAGTGGAAAAAGCTGAGCCTGAAGGCAGGTCCCAGGAAGTGGCTCTGCATTTTGTTGCCAGACCGTGAAGGCAAATCTGCAAGCTGAGCTGGAGGAAGCTCACAGTGAAGTCCAGGCAGTGCAGAGGAGGCACGAGGAAGAGCTACAAGGCCTCAAAGAGGAAATGAATCTCCTCCTTGAGCAGAGGGAGGCTCTACAAAAGCAGGTGAGTGAAAGGGCAGTGGCACTGCAGTCATGCAGCGAGGGGTCTGTGGCCTTCTTGCTTTTCCATGGCAGAGCAGCAGCTGCTGGGCTGAGCCCTGGGGCTGTCTCGTGCTCTGGGGGCTCCATGGCAGCTGCTCTGAAGGACACTCAGTGCTCTGCTGAATGTCAGCTGCTGCTCTGGACAGCTGGGCTGGTCCTCTGTGCTGTTGGCCAGCATGGATTCCTGCTGGCCTGTTCTTGCTAGCCTTGCTTTGGCAGGTGCTTTCTCAGGTGCCCTTGGTGGTGGGCCACTTAGAGCCTGAAACAAGTTGTCCATATCCTTTGTGAATCTGGTGCTCTCAGGACAGGGAGGAGAGGAAAGTTCTCCTTTACCTTTGCTCACAGCCTGTGCTGTGGCTGACAGTGACTGTAGCTGTGGCTGTAGCCTCTGACTGCTTTGTTCTGTTTGATTGGAGGTGGGAGAGTTGACATCTCAGCTGGCAGCCTCCCGAGAGTGCCAGGAAAGGACTGTGCAGAGAGCCCAGCAAGATGGGAGGGAGGCCCAGGAAGAGTCCAGGCAGAAGCTGCTGGAGGTTGAGCAGATGCAGAAGATGCTGGAGGAGGCAGAACATCAGAACAAGGAGCTGCAAGAGCATCTGCAGAACTTGGAGAAGGAATGGAGTCAATGGGAAGAAGTGGCTCAGCAAAATTCAGAATTGCAGGCCTCCGTCAATGCCCTAGAGCGGGAAAAAAACAGGTAAATGAAAGCCTGTGGCACTCTGCATTGTGCTGAATGGATTCCCTCTTTGCCATCTTTGCACCTGCCAGGGCCTCTGGCAGCATTTCCTAAGTGGCGGATTCTGAATTCCCCATGTAGACACATCTAATTGTCTGGATGTTGAGTTTCATTTTCTTTACTTTTAAGCCTTCAGATAGAGTTTTTCTGAAGAAAAAGGCTTTGGGGTAGCCCTTTCCCTCTAGGGGATATTGTGTTGTTAGGTGGGGGTGTTGATGCTGCCCAAGCTGCACTGTAAGGAGCTGGATCCATCCATCAGCTCCACCTTGGGGCCTGTAACTTGAAGCCTTTGGGGTCTGGATCAGCCTGGCATCTGATGCTTTTTCTGGGCAGAACCATCTTAAGGCCCTGATTGCTGCTCTAGGCCAGATTGACCTCAGAGGCAGCCCAGAAACAAGAATGTCTCTGTTGCATCGTTCCTCATCAAATGTCCCCCGGTGCCTGCAGGGGGTCAAGCAGGGTCCCTGCCACCCTGCACAGTCACAGGCATTTCTGACTGTGCAAAGAATGCAAGAAACAGGACCAAGGTATGGAGGGCTCTTGTCGCTGATCAGGTCCTGCCAGGCTTCAGTGCCACAGGATTCTTCTTCCAAGAAGGAGACAAAGGAAAGGCAGGGCACTCCTGCTTGGCTTGAGCCTTCTGCATCTTCCATGAGGTTGTGCTCCAAGCCTCGGTTGCCACTTTGGCCTTTGTTTCTCCAGCTGAAAGTAGGATGGGTGCTGGTAAATGTTAGGGAAGTTGCCAGAGATGCCCTGGCTCTAGGGTGCTGCTCTTCCTACCTGGATGTGTAAGATGAGGGAAGGAAATGTCTCTTCCATGCTGACCAAGCCTCCCTGCTTTGGAGCCTGTTTAGTCAGAAGGAAATTGTTCCTCTCCCCTAATGTCTTCATTGCAAGACTTTGTTAGGTTTGTATTCACATTCCCATCTCAAAAACAAGGTAGAGCATGGAGGCAGGAACTCACTGTTCTTTCAGGGACAAAAGCAGAGCAGGCACATTCTGGGCTGAGACTGCAGGGGGAACAAAGAGCCAAGTTGTTTAGACAAACCTCATCAGATAGAGCAGGTTTTCTCCGAGGTGTGGTGCAAGTCCTAAGAGTTGCTAAAATGTGATATAATTTAGTAATGAGTCACTTGCTTCCCTTCCAGGCTGATGCTGTCTCTGGAGGAAAAGAATGTGTGCCTTAGGACACTGGAAGAACAGAATCTGACACTTAACAGTCAGGTGTCTCAGTGTCAATCTGCTCTTCAGCATGCCGAACGGCTCTCTTCAAACCGTGCTGGACAACTGCGGGAGCTCAACACACAGGTAAGCTGTGCAGTGGCATCCTCTTCTCCAGGGACACACAACAGCACCTTTGCCTTGGAGGCCCCAACCTCTTTCCCCTGCCAGCAGCATCCACAGCTGCCGTGCTCTGCCCGGGGCTGCTGCTGCACCCTGAGCCTGAGGCTGGATCTGGTGTCAGCTGCAGAAGTGTTCCCCCATCCTCTCCCGGGTCCCAGCAGGAAATGTGGGAGGAGAAGCAGCAGCAGACTCCTCTGGAGCTTCTCTGTCCCTCTGTTAGCCGTGTTGTCCCAGACAGAGTGGGTGCCTGTGCCAGGCTCTGAGCAATGTGGGGACACAGAGGTGGCTGTGGCAGGCTGGGCAGGGCACTTCCAGCACAGCCAGTTCAGCCGCTGTTCAGAGCTGTAGCCCAAGGATGCCCATTGCCTCCCTTTCCCTGTTTTCTCTCCATTTGTCTCCATTGCAATCCTTGCTTCTGTGCCTTCTGGGTTTGGCTTGAAGTCATTTCCCCTCCGTTGCTCTCCCTGCAGCCCACTCTGTGGCCTCAGGAGCAGCCGTGTCCCTGAGGCTGTGTTCATCCATCTTTCAGATCCAGGCCCTACAGGATGCAGTGCTGCAGATGGAGGCTTCCCAGGCAACTCGGCAGAAGCAGCTGCTGAAGGAGCTGGAGGAGTCCCAAGCAGGAGGACGCTCTTTGAGGGACTCTGTGCACCTGCTGGAGGCTGAGGTGTCTGAGCTGCGTGTGAAGCTCCAGAGATCTGATGACAAAGCTCTTGCCTTGGCCATACAGTCTAAGGCTGTGGAGCAGGAGCTGAGGAAGACAAAAGTTCAGAGTGAAAATCTCAGAGCCCGCAACCTGGAGCTGCAGAAGGAGTTGGAGGAAATTGAGCAAGGTACAGCTTCTCCTTTCCCACTCACTGCCCCATGCTGTCTCACCAGCTGAGGAGCTGTAGCTGGAGGCCTCAGCTCCATTCCCCCAAACTCCAGGCCCTGCCAGAGTCTCCAGGCGAGTGGCCTCTCTGGAGCAGGGCTGCACAGGCATCTCCTCTCCTTCGTCTCTATTGAATTGCTCACTCTGCACAAGGCCAAGGGCAAACACACTTTCCTATCCCTATGAACCTTGTCCCTTTCATTCCTGCCTTTTTCTCTGCTTAGAAATTTTCTTCATTTCTGTCAGCTTTGGAGTCTTTGTGGGCTTAGGGCCTGGCAAACACAGGCAGGTAGAGAAGACAGTGCTGTTGTCTCTGCAGAGTGCACATCAGTTTGCCTTTCCTTTGCTTGTGTCTTTCTCCTTCTCCTTTCCCCTTTCCTTCTGCAGATTGGTGGAAGGAGGAAGCCAAGCACACCTCTCGAGAAACTGCCCTGGAGAAAGAGGCCACTGAAAGGCAGGAAGAGGCTGTGGCTCTCCGTCGGGAGGTGGCATCTCTGAGGACGAAACTCGAAAAGCTGGAGAAGGAAAGGAAGAATGTGCTGGTGAGATTGGCAGATGCCACAAAGTGCCATTTCCTAGCTATGGTTGGGCCTTGTGTTCATAGTTCTAAAGAGCACCTTTTCTCAGTTTAACTTTTGTAATTGCATTCCTCTGAACAAGGAGGAGATGTTGTAGTCATGGCAAAGCCAGTTAATGCTGAGGCTGCTGCTGATTTTCCTCCATTCTGGGCTTCTGTGCCCTAGGACCTTTAGTTCTCCATGTCCTCAGTGTCCCCATTGACATTGCATGGTTTGGGGAACTCCTGGTGTCCAATCCCATGTCCAGATTTCTAAATATCTGGATCTGGAAGGAGGGGGGAGAGTCCCAAGTTTGCTGTTAAGAGAAAGGTGTTTGTCCTTGGCCATCGGAGAGCAGCCAGTGGGGAGAGAGGAGAGGAAAGGCAAGTGCTGATCCCCAGCAGGATGTGTGCCTGCAAGGGGAGAACTCGTCCTGAGTGGCAGCAGAGAATGACAGACTGATGTGGCCATTGCTGCTGCCAGAGAGGGCAGTGGGGCTCTGGGGGATGGAGCCATGGAAACTCTACACAGGAGAGGTGGAAAACCACTGCTGTCAGCCCAAGGACAGGGAATGAAAGGCTGGGGCTGTTTGCTCTTCCCTTCCTCCCTGATGGAGAGCACATCCTCGTGGCACTGCCTGAATCCTGCTTAGCGTGCACTTGCAATCCTGGCTGCAGTTCTGGCAGCTCCTGCCCAAAGGAGCACTGGAGTGGAGCTGCAGGAGGTCAGGGAAGGGCAGAAGGGAAGCTGGGACAGGCTGAGTGAGCTGGGAAAGATGCAGCATCAAGGGGGGCCCAGCAAAGCTCTGCAGCATCCCGAGGGGCAGAGAGAGAGGGGCAGCCTGTGCCTGCCCCTGCAGCAGGAGTCCAGATCTGGTATGAAAAGCAAAGGGAGAGAGGGAATGAGGGACCCTTTTTCTCCCTGTTTTGGCAGCATGAACGGGAATTGTACCAGCAGCAGATGAGAGATCTGGAAAAGAAGAATGAAATGCATGCACTCAACATGCCAAGTCAGCAGGAAAGATTTCAACACTTGGATAGTGAAAAGGAAACCATGCAGGAATATTTGGAGCATAGTGCTGCTGCTTTGAATGAAAGAGGGAGCACGCTGACTGCTGCACTGACCAAGTTTAAAATTGCCAAAGGGGCTCTGAAGAAACACTTGGCCTTCCTGAAGGGAAAGTCTTCTATCCAGTCAGGCACTGGCATTGACCTTCAGTCCACTCCAGTGTCCCTGACTTATTCCAGAGATGTTTCCCATGAAGAGGTGGGTCTCTATCCCTGTCAGTCCAGGCCTGCTTGGGTAAAGCAGCCTGGGCTGCAGCAGGCAGCCTTGTCTGTGTGCCTGGCTCCAGCCAGAGGCCATTGACTGCCAGATTGTTTCCTGGCACACCTGGAATGACTGATCCAGCTCTGGAGCTTGCTGTTCAAACATCTCCAGGCCAAAGCTGGGTTGGGCAGCTTCGTCTTCTCCTGTGCCCACAAAAGGGGAGGCAACATGTAGGGGTTTGGAATTGGTGTGGGAGGGAACAGAGCAGGTGAGCAGAGTGATGAACTAAACCCAGCTGAGTATTGTACCAAGAGGGCTCAACAGCAGCTGCACTGCTGGTGCTTCAAGGATGCTTCATGAGATGGAGATTTCTGAGGGACAGCTTCTGTGGTGTTTGAAATATGGGAATCATCTCCTCTCTAAACACCCAGCAGGCTGTTGCAGCACAAGAGAAGCACCTGTTATGTGGCTCAAGGACCAGCCTGGAATCTAAGAAAACGCTTGCATCAGCAGAGAAGGAGAGGAGAGAGAGGCCTGAATTATCCACTGTGCACAGGAGAAGTGGTGAGCAGGTAAATTGGGATTTCACTGCCTCTGCAGAGCCTCAGGCTCCTCTGGAACAGAAGCCTGTGGTGTCAGGAAAGAAGAGTTAGAGGAGTTTCAAGTCCTCGGCATTGCTTCAAGGCTCATTTTTCCCCTGGGCTTGGTTGCCCACATTGTGATCGGATCCCATGTGGAATGCTCTGATGTTTCGGAGAGGGAGAATTTGCTCCCTGACCCTGGGCTGCCTGTGCAGGAGCTTGCTGTTCAAACATCTCCAGGCCAAAGCTGGGCATGGGGAGCTGCTTCTCCTGTGCCCACAAAAGGGGAGACAACATGTAGGGGTTTGGAATTGGTGTGGGAAGGAATGGAGCAGGTGAGCAGAGTGATGAACTAAACCCAGCTGAGTATTGTACCAAGAGAGCTCAACAGCAGCTGCACTACTGGTGCTTCGAGGATGCTTCATGAGATGGAGATTTCTGAGGGACATCTTCTGTGGTTTTTGAAATATGGGAATCATCTCCTCTCTAAACACCCAGCAGGCTGTTGCAGCACAAGAGGAGCAGCTGTTACCTGGCTCAAGGACCAGCCTGGAATCTAAGAAACCACTTGCATCAGCAGAGAAGGAGAAGAGAGAGAGGCCTGAATTATCCACTGTGCACAGGAGAAGTGGTGAGCAGGTAAATTGGGCTTTGACTGCCTCTGCACAGCCTCAGGCTCCTCTGGAACTTGGCACCTTAGGCCAGGCAGTGCTTTGGAGACCTCTGCTTGCTCCGTTGCCTCTCCCTGTCCCTGCTGTGGCCCAGCCCTTTGTTTGCTCTCTCTCTTGTGGCAGCCCATGGCTTTCACAAGGGCTTTCACTGCGCTGCCTCCCTCCCTGGCCCCGTGTCCCTGCACACACACACTGGCCTCTCTTGCACAGCTTCCAGCGAGAGCTTTTTGCCCCCAGTGTGGTCTGGTGCAGTTCAGGGTCTCAGAGCAGGGATCTCCTTCCTTGATGTCCAGAGGTGCTTTTGCTCCATGTTTGCTGACAGCTTTCTGTGACCCTCTCTCCCATCCAATGTGCAGGTGGACCCTGAAAGGAGAAGAATCAGAACTTTTAGGAGAGTGTTCCCTCCAGACTACTATACCTTGCCTGTCCATGACTCTACCGATAGAAACTGGTCGACTTCTGAAATAGAAGAGTCCTCCAGTAGCTCAGGGGAGCAGCAGCCTCTGTGTTGAGGCACAGCCTGTGGAGAAAGGGGTCAGTGGCCCAAATGTGTGCTCTGGAAATCAGAGCTGGATTCCTAAATCCCTTTGGGAGTCTCTGTAATAGACCTGTGGTGGCTGAGGGATGTAGGTGGGAAGGGTTTGGCAGCCTTGAGCTGGACTTGTTGATGCTCTGAGCTCTGTTGTTTGTGGAAGCCTGTTCCTTTCCCCTTGCCCAAGGGCAGAGTGTTGGTGAGGGCTGGAGTTGGAGGCTGTGTGTGCCCCGAGAGCCGGTACCGTGGGGCTGCAGGTGCTCCTGCCAGCGTGGGCTTGTCTGAGCGGGGCCTTGTGCCTCTTTCAGGTGTCCCTGCTGCAGTCACAGCTGGCCCAAGAGCGACAGCACCACCTGGAGAGCTGTGCAGGGAGCAGGCAGGAGACACAAGGTGCAGAAGGGATCTCCTTGCTTCCTGAACGTCTCAGAGAGGAGCCAGGCTGCAGCTGGATATAGTTTTAGACTTAGTCAGTAGTTTATGTTTAAAGGATAGTATAGGTGTGTTTGAACCTTTATACAACTGTGTTCCATAGGATTAAGAATATATTTATAGGAAAATAAAGAGTTTATTATGATCATGAATAAAGTAAACGATCTTTGTCAGGGCTATTTACTACCCAGTGCAGAGACTTATATCTTCCAGTATAGTGCATTATGTCTGAAGCAACATTGAAGCAATTCTAGTCCATCCAGCAAAAACCAAGTCTTAATTAAAGATTGATGCCACTCACCCAAACCAATGACCATGGGCAAACATTCCTCTCAGGCTCAAGGCGTGACCTTGAGAAGCATCCTCACTCCAGGGAGGAATCTGCAGAAGGGAGACATGTGCCATGAAGCACTTTGGTGAAGGCAGGAGAAAGCTGCCATGTGTGGAGCTTTTTCATTTGTCTTTAGGAAGCTGCAGCCTGTTTGTTGTCAGAGTGACAGAATCTCAGGCTGGGGGAGGCTGGAGGCACCTCTGGAGGTCACCTTGCCCAGCCCCTGCTCCATCAGGACCAGCCAGAGCCGGCTGCCCAGGATGTGTCCAGGTGCCTTTGAGTCTCTGCAGGGATGGAGACTCCCCCAGCTCCCCGGGCACCTGCGTCAGTGCTCGGCCACCCTCCCAGTGCAGCAGCATCTCCTGAGCTCGGAGGACCCCTCCTTTGGGTCACTCTGTGCCCAAGGCCCCCGGGGCTGTCCCTGGCCCCGTCCCCTCTGCAGCCTCCCCCTGGCTTTTCATGCCCAGGGATGAGATGCCCTGAGCCTGCTCTGCTCCAGGCTGGGCAGTGCCAGCTCTCTCAGCCTCTCCTCATGGCAGAGACGCTGCAGTCCCTCCATCAGCTTCATGGCCCTGCGCTGGACTCTGTCCAGTCTGTCCCTGTGTCCCGTCCTGGGCAGCCCAGCTCTGGGCCCAGCACTCCAGGGCTGCCTCACTGCTGTGGAGCAGAGGGAAAGGATCCCCTCCCTCTGCCAGCTGTGACACAGCTCCCAGTGCAGCCCAGGACGCTGTTCTGCATTGCTGCAGGAGCACATTGCTGCCCCATGGGCATCCTGGTGTCCAGCAGAACCCTGCCAATCTTCACGTTTCCAACTGGGTGGCCCCCAGCAGTCACCGCTGCCTGTGGTTGTTCCTTGCCAAGGACAGGACTCAGCACTTGTCATTGAACTGTCCCCCTTGTTGAACTGTCCCTCTGCATGGCAGCACTTCTCTCTGGCAGATCAGCCACTGCTCCTGGTGTGTGGGAGTGCACAGCCTGGCTTCTCACCCTGTTCACTAACAAAGGTGTCAGGAAGGACTGGGCTCAGCATTGTCCTTCCAGCGTCCTCCGCTAGACTCTGTGCCACTGATCACCAGGGTTCCAACAAGGTAGAGTCTGTACAAGGCATCTTTGCTTGTATGTACTTATTCAGAAAGAATAGGCAGGATTTACAACAGGGATTTCTGCTCCATATCTTATGTGGGAAAATGGAATGATCCACGCTCCCTCTCACTGGTGGTGGGTAAAGTGGTCCTATTGTTGGTGGCAGTGGATGTCACCTGCACAGGAACTGTGCCAGACTGGTGTGACATACTGTGGGAAGGAGCACTCTGAGGGAGGTAAAAGCTGGGCTGTAGAGATCATTCCAAGACTCTTCTTCAAGTCATAGAAGGCCCAGTTTTGTGCAGATCAGGAACAATTCCTAGGCAAGGGCTGAAGCTGCATACATCTGTGAGTTCCTTTACCTCCTAGGTCAATTTCTCCATTAATGATAGCAGATTGTCCTGGTTGAAAAGACAGATGTCTTCCAAGGAAGCTGGGAATCTTCCTGGAATGGAGAAATAGGCCCCTCCCTCCAAATCATTCTAACTTGAAAATTCTGGGCCTCCAGGCAAAGATATGGGAAGAGAAATATCAGTTCTTCACTAGAATATAAAGATATGTATGTATAGGTGAAGAGGAGAGAACAAGCAGCAGCGCCCCCAAAGCAATGCCAGACTCTTCCCACCCGTTGAGCAGTTCTGCCTTTGCTGTAGTTCTGAGCACACCCGGCAGAGGGCGCTGTGAGCTGAGGCGGGGCAGAGGGGCTGCAGTGACTCTGCCCTGGCTCCAGGGGGCGCTGTCGGCCCCGGCGGCCTCAGGGGCCACGGCTGCGAGTCCTGAGCCAGCCCCGGGGTTAACGGCAGCCTCGGGGACACAGGGAAGCTGGGGCTCTGCTTTTCCCAGCTTCTCACCTGCCTCTTGCAGTATCCTGGTGATGGCAGCTCTGCTCTGGTTCCAGTCAAGCAGCCCCTGGGGCTCCCTCTCTCCAGGGAGGTGGGAGGTGGTCCCATTTCCCATGAAGCACCCACACAGATGGTGAGGATCTTCCTTGGCGATAGCGAGTGTTGAAAAGTCCCCGTCAATCAGCAGCTGCATCAAGCAATAGGCTCACCTATGGATGGCAAGAAGAATTCTGAAGCAGTGCCGGATCAAGCACCAAAAACTGCCCAAAGTGCCCTGCTCCTAGCATGGCCAGCTGGTTATTCCTTCGGCAAGCCAGTGCCCAACCCTGCCCTCCCTGCCTGGAATTTTCCAGTGGAATGGGAGAGTCATTGGCCAGTTCTTTTGCATCTCAGTTGCCCCACAGGCAATTCATTCCCCACAGGCATCAACTGCTCTTTCCTCGCCACGTTCCCCTTTTCAAGTAACACATGAGAGAAAATTCACAAAAAAACACCCCAAACACACAACATTTTCCACCCTGACTTTTTTCCCATACCAACATGTTACAACAAACTGAATTTTTAACTACATACATCCGTGTATTATCCAAATTATATACATACATAGATACATACATGCAGATATGGATACAGGCACAGTGTCTTGCGCAATTCACCCCAAAAACAAGGTCTCCTGGAGATATGCATTGTATTTTTCCATCTTTCTGCATCATCCACCAAGTCCAGTCCAGTCCCTGAGCAAAGACAACCTCACAGGTGCGTTTGTCTTTGCTCGAGGCAGAATTAATCCCAACAGTCTTTCCTAGCACCCCTCTCATGTGCACCACCAGAACTTTGTCTCCACCTGCTGTGCACAGGGGTTTGCATTGGGCATGGCCAGCTTGGTTGGTGGAATCTCTGCTATTAGCTAACCATGCAGCCTTTGCTAAATGCAGCTCCCACTGCTTGGGGGTCCCATCCCCCCATTACCTTCCATGTGTTTTTGAAGAGTTCATTGCACTGCTGACCGTTCCTGGCCGCTGGTGCACAGTAAGGAATGTCTGTCCTGCCACTTCACTCCCAGGACCTGGACCTCTTGGACAGGTCTCTTGACTTTGCTCTTTTTGATGGAGAAGCTGGCTTCCAGCAGAATCTGGATGATTCCTTCTCCTTTCTCAAATACAATGATGTCACCAATGCACTGCAGATTTTCTGGAGCTTCACCCTTTTCCAGTGCAGCCTGGATCAGTCCATGGCAGATGGTGGGGCTGTGTTTCCACCCTTGGGGCAGTTGGTTCCAGGTGTACTGCACAACCCTCCAGAAGAAGGCAAACTGAGGCCTGCATTCAGGTGCCAGAGGAATGGAGAAAAATGCATTGGCAATGTCAGTAGTGGCACACCACTTTGCTGCCTTGGACTCCAGCTCGCACTGGGGCTCCAGCATGTCCGGCCCAGCAGCGCTCAGCGGTGGAGTCACTTCATTCAAGGCACAATTGTCCACAGTCAATCTCCATTCTCCATCAGACTCATTCACAGGCCAAGTGGGGCTGTTGAAGGGGGAGTGGGCCTTGCTGACCACCCCTTGGCTCTCCAGCTCTCAGATCATTTTGTGGATGTGGATCATGGCATCTCAATTTGTCTGATATTGTGGGTGACACACCTCTGAGGTGGCAATTGGTCCTTGTTACTCTCCTGCCTTCAAGAGTCCAACAGCAGAAGGATTTTTAGACAGTCCAGGCAAGAACTTTCATTTGCCTAACATCCTCTGCCTCCACAGCAACTGTTGCAAAAGCTCACCTGAGTCCTTTTGTGTCTTTGAAATAACCACTCCAGAGGAAATCTCTGCCCAGAATAGACGGGGCCGCTGGGTCAGTCACATAGGATGTTTCTTGCACTCTTTCCCAGTCTAACTCACCTCAGCTTCCAGCAGGGACAACTGCTGCGATCCCCCGTCACGCCAGCAATAGAAACGGGTTCTGCCCCCACATGTCCTGATGGGATTGGAGTACACTGTGCACCAATGTCAACAAAAGCCTTGTATACCTATGGCTCTGCTGTGCCAGGGATCCACACAGCCCAAAAGACACAATTTTACCTGGCCTCTACCTGGCTAGAGACAGGGCCTCTCTAGTTCTGGCTACCGTTCCCTCCCTGGGCATATATTCTGGATGTTCCTTCAAGGGGATCTGACATATCATGCTCCCTTCTGTTATACCTGGCAGCTTGGTCACAGGAAGCTGGGGCTGCATTCATTTGGGTGGAAATCCCTCTGTTAGTAGTTTCCTCCTTTAGCTTGCATACCCATGCTGCTAGGACAGACATGGGTTTTCCATTCCACCCTCTCATGTCTTCCCCATGTTCATACAGGAAGAGCCACAGGTCAACTCATGAGCTGTACTCCCTCTCCCTAGCTGGGGATGTTGGGTACTGACACTGAGGCCTCTGGTTTTGTTATAGATGGATAATGGGATGATTGGCTCAGGCAATTCAGGGATAACTATTGTGTAAATATTAAGAAAAGCTTTAATGATATATAGTTACGTTATTGTAGTTTAGACGTCCTCTCTTCTCCCCATAGTTCCCTTTTCCCCCTCCTGTAGTGTTACCATCAGACAGCCGGGGTTGTCTAGGACAGGTACAAAGAAGGCTGCACATGTGCCCCTTGCATGGGGCAGTTGGGAATGAAAAAGCTTGGTGCTTAGGGGGTGAGGCATGGCAACACCTGATCTCCAATCCAGTTACAAGAAAGCAATCTCCACTGATAAATGGCAAAGAAGAGCTGACTGACAGACCTTGGGAGGGGCCAGGGCTGGCTGATGCAACCCCCAGGGGTATAAAAGACTGAGAATCCATCTTGAAGATGAACCTGCCACATGGTATGCACGAGAACAGTCCCCAGCGCTGTGAATTTTTCTATATATAGTCCATTTTTTATATTTTTGTCAAGGTTTAATAAGCCTTTTTTAAATTTTCAAAGCGAGCAGTTGTTTCTCAGAGGTTTGCACCGATGTCATATGGGAACTACCCTTGCTTATCTCCTTTCTCATCTTCTCTCTGAATTTTTCCTGTTCATCCTTGAGACTCAACCACAGCAGAGACATGAGTGTGTATCAGGCCATGGACGAAGGTCTCATCATTCCTGAGCTTGCTTGCTACAGAACTCACTGTCTCTTGGTTGTCCACTAAATGCATTGTTCCCATGAAGCTGGAGTATTCCGATGGCTCATGCAGTGTAAGGCTCCAGCCCATTTGCACTGTGCACCTGACCTTGTCAGGGTCATTATGCTGTCCATCCCTTGCAAAATGTTTCTCCATTACTGCCATTTGTCTCAGTGTTGGAGGTTAGGATTTTTCCTTTTTTTTTCTTTCTCTTAGGATATTTTCTCCCATTTGTTGCTAAGAGATTGATACTTAAGAGAACAAAAGATGTGGCTGAGAGGAGGAGGAGGCAGAAGGGGAGTGTCTTACTGTAGGGGTTTTCTCTTGGGAAGGGCAGGGATACCACAAAATTGTGGCCAGGGGGTGAGGGGCTAGGCTCTGCTCCTTTCACTCTCTCGAGGTCAGATGAGGGGCAGCCTGGAGGATGTTATGAGTAAAAAAAGCATTACTCATTTTTTTAGAAGAAACGTTGCTGAGTTACAAGTTGAGTTGGGAGCTGATTGCTGGCCGAAGAGAGTTCTTTGTTAGCTGCATGTTGTAACCACCTGTTAAGTGTCAGTCGTTAACCCTCTTTTGTTGAGAATTCCCCTTTTTGTATCAGTAGTGCCCTGCCTAAAGCCAGGTTGATGGCCCTTCTTGGACAGTGCAAGGAAGAGACATCAGAGTACATGCAGATAACCTCAGACCCAGAATGCAACAAGAGAGGACCCCCACCAAACTTACCAAAAGACCCCAAAACCAACGAGCCAACACAGAATTAAGAGATCAAAGTGATGTCTGGACGTGAGCAACAAAGTACAAGAGCCTGCAGAGACGCTGACACCCTTTTTTGCCCCTCGCCCTAGCTAAGGAAGGACCCCGGCTAGAGGCAGGGCCCTGGGAGGCAAACCCAAGAGTTGTAACATGGGGTTTACCACACTGCTGTTGTGACGATAGGACCCCCACAGCTCTGCCCCCTAGGGGACAAAGCTGCTCATTCCTCCTCCTCCAAGGCACTCCTGGGAGCGGCGAAACCAGGGACCGGTCCAGCCTCCCAGCCTTGAACTGATCACTTTTAATAAAGGCATTAAAAAGAAGAAAAGATCTCCTGCCCTGTTTATTTCAGAGGATTCTCTGCCACTATAGAGCTTTTGTCCTGCCACTGCTTCTCCTACCATGGCTCGCTGCTGCCAAGGTTCCTGCTGCAGTCCATTTCCCCAGCCGGAGGTGCAGCGGGCCCGGCCGTCCCTGAGGGTTCCAAAGGCAGCCCCTTGTGCATCCCTTCCGCCAGCCCGGCCGCCATTGCCGTGCGCAGAGAGGCGGCCGAGCTCGCGCCACAGCGCCCCCTGCAGCCCCGGGGGAATCATTGCCCCACCCTGCCCGGCTGGGAGCCACCAGCGCCCCTGCTGGCTGTGCCCGGAACTGCACCGCAGGGGAAGGGGCCTGCAGCCGGGACAAGGCCGGCCCTGGGGCTCTGCGTCTGCTCGTCGGTGCTGCCGCCTTGGGGTTGGTTTGCCACGTTATACACACACACGCTAGCAAGGAACTTCTATTCCTCTTCTCCTGTCTTTGCCTGTAATCCCTGTCATTTCAAAGTTATACGAATTTAGAGGGAAAGGGGTCATATTTTCCATTCTAAGGGAGCTTCCTGCCTTCCTTGGCAGACACCTGTCTTTCAAACCAAGACACTCAGGCACTGGATTCTTTCCTTCCTGGTCTTCCAGGGCTTTTTATGATGGTGTTTCTACAGGCTGTCCCTGTAAACAAAAATCTCTCCTTCATTTGTTATAAACTGCTCCCAGAGAGAAAGGGGCCTTAAATTTTCATCCTTTACCTGTTTTTCAATTGCTGCAGCAATTTTTTCCCCAAATTGCAGAAAAGGCTCTTTAAGACCTTGTCTTATAGTGACATTTCTTGGTTTTGGAGCTGCCATTTCCATCGTTTTAGTGATAGGACTCATACCTAATTGTTGAGCCTGTGTTAAAACCAGGGGATCCCATCATGCCTGAAATCTGGATTAGAAAAAGGCCCTTGACCAAGAAAAACATCAACTCCTACAGCATGGTGAGGGTCCTGCTGAGGTAGTTGCATATTATTTAAAGCTGTTCGCTCGGCTAATTGCCTCCAATTGTCTTGAAATATTCCATACTGCACTGATTGAAACAAAACTGCAGCCAAATGCACAATATCATAAGGAGACAGCAAATCTGTATTAATAATACTGATTAATTGCATTACTTCAGCAGAATTAATACCAAATTTAGCTACTTTAGACTGAAGATCATGCACAACCTTCCATGCAAAAACCTCATAACTATCATTTTGTCCTGAATTAGGAGCTGTTTTAAACACAGGAAAAGCCATTTTACCATTAGCAACATCCATATCAACAGCATCTGGTGGGCCTATTTTCTCCACTAAATCCCAGTCTCCTGTCTCAACTGCTTTCCTTTTAACATATTCCCAACACTGAAAAGAATGACAAACAGTTACAATAGCATTATCAGAAGGCAGAGTTTTTGAAACACCAAGCTTATTTCTATTACCAGTCTTACCAAGCTTATTTCTACTACCAGTTTTACTAAGCTTCTCTCTATTACCAGTTTTACAGCAATCAGAAGTATGCATTAATTCAGACCTTTTAATCCCTGTAATTTCCTCATTGTCACTATCAGAATCAGAAGTCAAAGGAGGAAAAAGAGTTAATATTTCCTTATGTTTGTGCAGTTCAGAATCAGAAGCAAGCAAAGGAGCAGATGGCTCAATTTGTTTCTTTTTTAAGGTCATCTTAGCCAGCCGCTGTGCCAAGGACTCAGAGTTAGATTTAACATTAAGTTCAGCTAGTTACTCTGTGGGTGAGGGGTACATGGATTTAAAGCCTTTTGCAGACAAACACAAAGAAGCCTTATCAAATTGGTGCCCATTTCCCGTAGCAACAGACCCAGCAACAGTCTCTGCAGAAAAAATCCCAGCAGAACTCTCAGGCTGAGCTTCTCCCCTTTGCTGCTCCCCAGCAACTTCGAGTTCCTCCTTCAATTCCCTTTCTACCTCCTCCAAGTCTTTTTTATTCTGCTCCGCTTTCCACTCCTTTAAGGTGTTATAAAGCAACCTCCCAGTAGAAGATAAATCTGCAGCTGCTTTTCCCCCATTCTGAATTACTTCCCAGAGTGTTTCTCCAACTTCTTTCCAAGATCTAACACTAAAAGTAGTAGTTACATCAGTCTTAAAATTTTGAGACTTTGCCCATATTAAAATATTACGCAGAGCATAGTCTGTTGTTTTAACTCCTTTTCTTTTGAAGAAAGTTTTCCATGTAGATAAAACAATCTGTTCTTCACTTGTTAAATTATTTCCCATTGTTCCAAGCGGCTCACCTCTTTTCCAGGTGTCAGAATCAGATCTGGACTGACAGCTGCAGCCCACTGCTCTCAGCTTTACTGGGCTCCGACCTCACTGCCCCTCGCCTGGCAGTTCCATCATGCCAGGTAGGCACCAAATGTCACTGTTAAGCTGGATGTGACATACATACGTGATCAGGGTCCAAAAAGAAAAAGGTTTTTTTATTCTGCATGTTCTCCAGTTTATATACTCTTAACAAAACGTGATCTTAAGTCATTAACTACATCACAATAACCTATTATATTCATTGGTGCAAAGCAATTAGCGTCCATATCATTGGCAAAAGTTTTACAGAAATTTAATAAGGCACGTATACACATCTACTTAGGCATGTGGTCTAGCTACAAAAAGTTTCATGTTTCTTTTCTAATAGGTTTCCATGCTGGCGGCGTTGTCTTCTTCCTTGCTGTGGATACACTCAAAAATCATCTATTGTTATTTCTTCTATTAACTCAGCTTTGCCTGCAGGCCAGCTGTCAAGGCCCTCCATATGCAAGCTATTCCATCCTCCCCTTCTCGACTCTCTAAATTCTCCACAGCTGGGTGCCCCCAGTCCAAAGCCACTAGTCTCCCAGCAGACATCTGATATAAACCTTCTAAATATATTCTCTCATTTCCCCTGTCTATCCACTAGTTTATTGAATTCACAAACTCTCACGAGTCGAGCCCAAATCACTGAAGCCAAGGAGTTCCTCCTATCTGTCTGTCCAGATTGGATTCTCAGATCAAAACTACCCCTATTATGTTTACAAACATAAACCCCGTACCTAAAACCACAAGTGAGCCCTTAGCAAAGTCTCCAAACAAACCAGTTTAACGACTTCACACTCAACGTGTGCTACACTTACAACTTTTGGCACAAGACGGCAGCGTTGCCTCAAAAATACACCACAGCTACAAACATGACTGCAACACCACAATCTTCTTATTCCCGAGGGAAACACTTAATACAATCTAACAATATCCAAATACATTACACTAAAGCACTCAACTTCTATTTTTCAAATTCCACAAACATAAACACCCTTTTACTGTGAACACCATCTGTTACCATAAATTCCATCCCCCATAACTAAAACACAGACACACACAGTCACAGTGGGGAGGGGATTTTATTAAGGATCATGCACCCCACTTGCTTTGTTTCAGTCACCCAAAAAGGGAACCGTGGGCCCAAGCTCCCACTTGCATCATACTAACAGCATGTCTCAACAAATGCTCTCACAGTTGTTTTCACTGTCAGGACACATTCACAACAGCACAACCACTTTAGATTTGCCCTTATGACTGGTAGCCCCAATTGCTACCAGACTGAGCCCTCTACGATGAAACAAATGGCAAAATCCTCTTCTGTCAGCAACAGAAGCCCAAGCTCTGCACAACAGTTCAACAAATCTTTCTGCTGACAACCAGATTTCAACTGCAACTTCAGTCTGCAAGCACACTACAGAGGCACAAGTTGTGCATGGAACGTCTCCCACGACTTACCAAATGGCCTTTTCTGACCAGGCGCATGCCTTACAGACCACTGCGTACAACTGTTAAATTTTTAAACATACCATTTTCTCCAGAGTTTTAGTAGTCAGGGGTCCTTGTCTGCTGCTGGATGAACAGTCTGGGCAGCAGAGGCTGCTTTTCCAGGAATATCCCTGGGGTCATCCCGAGGACATCCATGTCCTGAGCTGCTCTCACAGCCGAGCAGAGTCTCCTCCTGACTTGGCTCGCCAATTGAATCATTAGAACCGAAAATCACGGACAAAGACTCTCTAAACTCATCCAAGTTAGAAAGTGTTATGCTTATTATGCAGCAGGTGGCACTGTAGGGGTCATCCCCAAAATGCGTGACTGCGCCACACAAGGATTTTTGGCCTCTATTTATTTCCCAAAATAATACATATGCATAACCATAACCCCAGCACCTCCCATCCCCGCTTTGTATTAAAATGAGTTTATTATTCCCTCATGCCTGCGCTATTTTTCTCTTGAATTGGGTGGGTGATCTCAAACTGGGTCAGTGGTCCCAGGGATTAAGTCAGGAAAGTCTTCGTCAGGTCTCTGGGACCCTCTGACACAATCCAAGCCCCTCTGCTTCATGATGGATTGACATAGAGTCCAGGTGATGAG
This sequence comes from Ammospiza caudacuta, assembly GCF_027887145.1. Classification (NCBI taxonomy): domain Eukaryota; kingdom Metazoa; phylum Chordata; class Aves; order Passeriformes; family Passerellidae; genus Ammospiza; species Ammospiza caudacuta. Next base: position 5,678,461 of record NC_080607.1, read on the forward strand.
CATTGTCCTGGTTTCAATAATGGTTCCTACAATGGTTCACTTGCTCTACTTTCTTCCACAATGAGTTCATAATATAACAGTTAACTTTAGCTTAAGCATCTTATAATCATTAACCTATCGCTGGTGTATCTAACTTCAATGTGAATTGCCTCTAAATCTGAGCTGAAATCTTAGCGCTTTAAAATCATTATTTAATTGGTTGTTGCTGTTGTCTCTGCCCCTTATAGCAGTAGATATCTATATCTCACTGTCTTTGTTCCTGGACCCCTCCAGAATGTCGGTGAAATAAACTACCACTGGAAACCAATACAATGACACTCCCTGCCTCTGCCATCATCGATAATCACCTGCTGCGCGTGAGTGTGGTATTTGCTGCGTGCTTGGTGGTGCGCTCTCCTAGTGGGGACGCTTTAGGTAGATTGCAACAACCAACCATCTGCCCACACTGCAACATGCACCCTCCTGGAGCTCTCTCCAACTGGCAGAGGAGAGGAGCCAAAGGGACGAGCACTTGCACCAAGCCCTGCCATACCTGGACAGCCCACAGGAGTCCGTGGGTTCTGCTCCCTGTGCGCAGCAGGGCTGCCGTGGCCAGAGCACACGCTCCCATTTCAGGCCCACGTGGGGCAACAGTGTCCGGCAGCTTCGGGCTGATCCCCTTGCTCCCTGCTCCCTCCTGGCCATGGCCAGAGCCGGCTGACATGGCCCTGCCTCCGGCGTCTCCTTGGCTCCCCAAAGATCCGGGATCTGACCGTGCCTCTGTTCCTCTCTCTTGCAGCCCTCGAAGACAAGGCAGAGGACATCAGCCCTGCCACCAGCAGCCTGGCTCTCGAAACAGCCTTTGTCCTCCGGGCTGTGGAGAGAGCTCCGGGCTCCATCTTGCTGAAGGTGCAAGATCAGTTTCGCAGGGCCCGCAAGAAACGGCCTTGTCTCTGGGGCCACAGCTGGCTGTGCTGCTGGCGCTCTGAGGAGAGCTGATTTGAGAGGCTCTCTGTCTGCTGGGGCCATATGAGCCAGAGGGGATTTTTCTTTTCTTGATGATTGTTTTATTCCTTTTTTATTTCATTCTTCATTAGGATATAATGTTAGAATGTGTTCCAATACCCAGACTCCCAGAAGCTCTCTTTGGTGCCCAGCGTCCACAGGGCACAGGGGAAGAGGGGAAAACGGCTTCTTGTGCCAAGTGAGCTGCCCAGGTGTGCAGTGGGGAAGGGAAAATGGCCAGAAGCCCCTTGGCATTTGGTGGTTCTGCTGAAGCCTTTGTGCTGGCCACAGAGCGGCTGGGCAGGGGCCAGAGCTGCAGGGATCGCTGCCGGCCTGGTGCCTGGAGATGGCCACAAGCCCTCCTGCCCAGCCAGGAAGGGCCATCTGTGTCCTCCTGCCCGTGTGTTGCTGGCTGCATTGCTGAGGCCTCTGAGGTGCCTCTTGATGCGGCTTCTCTGGAGCTCCCTCGGGGCTGCGCCACTGCCAGGCACCTGGGCCGGACTGGGGGAGACCCTGAGGGGACGACAGGGCAGTGGGAGGCCGTGAAGGCATGAGGTGCTGCGGAGGCCCTGATGGGACAAGGCGCTGGGAAGGCACGAGGGCCCTGTGAGGGGAGTGGGTGGCAGGAGGCTCCAAGGGGACAGGAGGCCCCTGAGGGGCTGCGCTGTTGGGAAGCCCTGAGGAAATGGGTGTCAGCCTTGTTCCTGACAGCCGGCTGCTCTGGCGCTTCCTCAGGGAGGCTCCCACACCTGGGGCAGAAGCCCTGGAGGCTGGGCCTCAGCAGGAGGATGGCGACACCCCGAGGTGCCCAGATTGGGCTGGCTGGGGACACGGAGGGCAAGGGGGCCCTGCCAGGGCACGGTCACTGGGTGCTGCCAGGGCAGAGGGCAGAGCAGGGCTGGCGGCCAGCCCGGGCCCCCGCGGCTGCCCAGGCCATGGTGCTGAGGATGAGGCCCTTCTGACACAGAGCTCTGGGCCCAAAGAGCTTCTGCCTCCGTGGCCAGGGTGGCGATGTCTCCTCGAGCAGGGCTGCTGAGTCGCTGCTGCCAAAGCGGCTCTGGATGCCACAGAAACAGCACCAGAGGGTGCACAGGAACAGCAGCACCCTGAACGCAGGCACCTGCTCCAGGAGGCGTCTGCACCAGCCAGGGGCCATACTGTGGGCACTATTGCACGTGGTTTAGCAAAAGGCTTCAGCACACTCGGCCACAATGGCTTTCTCTCTGTGAGGTTTGCCAGCCTCACAGCAATGCTTGGCAGCTGCTGCTGCAGCCTGTGCCCCTGACTGGCTACAATGGCTGTGCTTGAGGGCAGACTCGCCTTCCACAGGCCAGCATCCCCAGGCAGCAGCACTGGTGCCATTGTGAGAGGGAAACAAGTCTGCGCTGCCGCTGGCAACCCTCTTCTTCGTGCAGGCGCCTTAAAACATGTGCCTGAGCTTCGAACCTAAATCCGGGACTGGCTTGGAACAAAGGAAGCAGCAGGAGATGCTGAAGAAAGGCAGGCACTTGTGGCCACCATTCAGGGCTGGAGGGAAGCCCTTTGGTGTCTGCTGAGGACATGGCTCGCTTCACAAGCTCAGGCTTTGCTGCTGGAAGATCCTGCTTTGCTCTTGCTGGAGCCCATTCCCTACCACCAATGCATGGGCTTCCATCGTTCCTGAATCAAGTCTGCTGGACCTGTGGGCAACAAGTCTGTCCCGTGTGCATCTGAGAGCAGAAAAGAGCAGGACATGGCTGCTTCCAGCACTTGTCTTGGCTGCTCCTTCATGGTGCTTGCACCACCATCAGAGACACAGAACGGCTTCTCCTCCCAGAGTTATCCCTATCCTCTGCAATTCCCCGGGTGTCTGCCTTGATGTTCACCGGGGACCTCCCTGTTTGTGGCCATCCATTGCCGTGCTCAGCAGGCAGCCAGTTGTGTTTGCACGGGAGCTGCCACAGGAAGAAACGCAAGAAGTGGACAATTGAATAGCAGAGGCTGGGCCAATTATTTTTCTTTCCAAGTGCAAGACAGACAGAAAAGCACAAGGAAACATGACAGTGTTTTGCTGGAGTCTCTTTGTCCTGCGAAATTCTGTAGCTGTTGGTGTTTCTGTGCTACTCCTAATCCCTTCCTTGAAAAAAATCATTCCAGGAAGGAGCAACATCATCTGACACGTACCAAGTGTTGCCACCAGTTGCTCCAGGTGCTCCTCCCAAGAGCCCCTGTAGGATGGAGCACAGCCCCCAGTGCACGTCGGCTTTGGCTGCCCTCTGGCAGAGAATCCCTCTCGAGGCACAGGTCTCTGGGGCAGGAGATGGGCACCAGCACTGCCAGGGCTCGGGGGGACTCTGCTTTGGCGGGGACTCTGCCACACCTGCTGATGTCAGTGCTCCCTGGGCCCCAGGGCTCAGAGCAGCATTTGTGCCCTGGCTCACACGTTCCTTGTCTCTGTCACACGGCTGCGCTTAGCACCAGTGTCACTGAGTCCTGTTCAGACGATGTCTTTGCCTTTCAGAGTCACTTTGCATTGGCATGTGGGGCACTGATAGGTAATACATTGTGTCCAAAATTTCTGCCAGACCCCTGTGGAACCAAACCCCCGCCCCTCTGTTCAGTTATCAGGGGTGCAGATATGGGTGCTCTCAGGAAAAGCATTGTTATAAATACATATTATAATATAGACTTTTTGCAAATATTAGGATGGATTCTATATGTGTATTAGAATAACTTTTCTATAAAAATATAGAGTTTTTTCAGTTCTACACTAAACCTTGACATAGTAGTTAAATGGATGATATTATATGCCTGTGTTAAACTGCCTGCTTGGTTGGGATAACATTCAATGAACATATGAGGGAGACCCCTCTTGCTGACATGCCAGTCTTCAGCACTGACCATCTGTAGAAAGAATGGACCAAAGCCCAAACAGGAGGTGATAACAAGGGTGAGCTCAAACCATAGCCACGAAATGCACATGCTCTGAAAAGGTGGACCTGAGGAGGAGCCATGCTAAACAATTCTTGGAACATGTAAACTAGTTTGGGGAAAAGTTTAAATATGCTTAATTGGTTATGACTATGCAGTAGGCTCATGCAGTAGAAAGGGTATGTAAAGGACATCTCTGAAAGAGCAGGTGTGCTCTTGGTGGAATGCCAAGCAGCTGGCCACAAAAAAATTTGCTTTATTTGTCTCTTATTGTCCTTTATTCAACTTTTAAATTTTACAGGAGAGTGAACCTCATTTTTCACAATGGGGATGTGTAAAATGGGACTTGAGGTACTCAAATGCCTCAAGAATGCACCAAAAACCCCAAGCACCACATTCCCCTCATGCCTGGGCTGGTGGTCCAGCAGCTCAAGTAGAAGAGTCCTCCAGGAGCTCAGGGGAGCAGCAGCCCTCGTGCTCCTCAGCCGGTGGAGAAAGGGGCCAGTGGCCCAAATGTCTGCTTTGGAAATCAGAGCTGGGTTCCTAAACTCCATTGGCAGTCTCTATAATAGACCTGTGGTGGCTGAGGGATGTAGGTGGGAAGGGTTTGGCAGCCTTGAGCTGGACTTGTTGATGCTCTGAGCTCTGTTGTGTGTGGGAGCCTGTTCCTTTCTCCTTGCCCAAGGGCAGAGTGTTGGTGAGGGCTGGAGTTGGAGGCTGTGTGTGCCCCGAGAGCCGGTACCGTGGGGCTGCAGGTGCTCCTGCCAGCGTGGGCTTGTCTGAGCGGGGCCTTGTGCCTCTTTCAGGTGTCCCTGCTGCAGTCACAGCTGGCCCAAGAGCGACAGCAGCGGCAGAACTACCCTGAGAGCTGTGCAAGGACCAGGCAGGAGCTGTCAGACCTTCACCAGGAGCTGTGCTGCTCCTTTGCAGCTGTGCAAGGAGCCAAAAGCTGTTCTTGTGGAAGAAGAGACTTGAAGCTGCATCGCTCTCTGAACCTTAACTTGGTACTGACTTCCTTGGGCCATGTGTCTCTGGAGAGAGAGGCCTTACAGAAGGCAGGTGCAGCTCTTCTCTTCCACGCAGGATTTGTGCACTGCTCAGAAGCCAATTTCTGCCAACAGGGGCACAAAAATCCTCCCTAGGACACAGATGAACACTGTCAAAGATGAGGGCAAAAAATACCTGCCAAAGCCTCTGCAAACAAACCCATTTGGTTCTTGAAGGTCTGTTCTAGTGAGGAATCTTTGATGGAAGCAGCAAGACTTTTCTTCTGCCTACAAGACCTAGTGATTTATTGCCAAACAGAGAGCAGGGAAAAATGCACTCGTGGCTGTCTCAGAATTCTTAATCTATTTTGTGAGCCTTAAACACTGCACCTCTTGGGTTTTCTCTGTAGAAATTTGAAAAGCCCCAGAAACACCATGCTACCTCCTCATGTGGCTATTTCAAAAGCAAAGCTTTTTTTCCATGAATATTTGTAAGGACTAAGAATCTTTTTAGGCTTTTCCATACATATGCCCTTTGTCAGGGTAGACAGAAGAATTCCTGTGACTCAGGAATGGAGCAGATCCTTAAAGAGCCTGCAGGTTTTGAGGATGCTGAGCCTTCAAACTGACTTCTGAGCCAGGTTCCTGCCCAGCTGCCCAGGAGGGCTCTGGGGACCCAAGGGAAGCAGGGCCAGTGCCAGGAGCAGCAGAGCCAGGTGAGAGCCAGGGAGGGCCTCTCCAACAGCCCCTGGAATGCTGGGCTTTGGGCCCTGGCAGCCATCACAAAGGCCATGGAATGTTGGGGGTGTGACCCTGGCAACTGTCACAAAGGCCATGGAATGCTGGGGGTTGGATCCTGGCAACAATCAACAGCTCCTGGCTATTGGGGTTTGTACCCTGGAGCTGTCAACAGCTCATGCACTTTGGGGCTTGGACCTTGCAAAGGCCAAGGGCACTTTGTGCTATTGTCCTTGCAAAGGCCAAGAACCTTTGGATATTGGTGTTTACACCCTGCAAAGGCCAAGGGCCTTTGGATATTGGTGTTTGTTTCCTGCAAAGGCCAAGGGCCTTTGGGCACTGGGGTTTAGACCCTGCAAAGGCCAAGGGCCTTTGGTCACTGGGGTTTAGACCCTGCATAGACCAAGGGCCTTTGGTCACTGATAGTTTCTCACTCTTTGTGCGAGGGGCGGATGGAGACCCGGAGGGTGAGTGACAAAGCCGCTGCTCTCCTTGTGCCAAGCCCAGCCGGGACCTGGCAGGCCTGGGCTGTGCCTCGGGGAACAGTTCCCTTTGGGATTAGCAAGGGATTGACAGTTGGCTGTTGCAGAGCTGGCAGCAGCTGTGGTGCTGCCCTGGGGACAGGCCTGGCAGGGAATGGGGGGCTCCTGGCTATCCCAGAGCGCAGCCACATCTCCTCCACTGTCCTTCTCCCACTGGAGGCCATGGGCACAAACAAGGGAGCAGCTTTACATTGCCTTCCCCTCACCCAAATTACAGCACAGCCTCAGTGCTTCCCAGAGTCAAGGATGAGTTTCTCCCTGACATCTTCAAAATGATCCCCAGTGGCTTAGAGAAGGTCACAAGGATGATAGGAAGATGCTGCAAGGGCTGGAGCACCTGTGCCAAGGGAAAAGGATGCAAGAGTTGGGGTTGTCCAGGCTCGAGAAGGTTTCAGGGTGACCTAAGAGTCCCTTCCAATGCATGAAAAGGCTGCAAGAGAGCTGGAGAGGGACTTAAGCCAGGGGCCTGCAGAGACAGGACAAAGCTTCCCACTGAGACATGGCAAGGATGGATGGGAGGGAATTCTGCCCTCTGAGGGTGCTGAGGCCCTGGCACAGCTTGCCCAGAGAAGCTGTGGCTGCCCCTGGATCCCTGGGGGTGTTCACGGCCAGGTTGGATTGGGCTCTGGGCAGTTCCCGTTCTGGTGTTCTTAGAAGTGATGAGACACCTTGCAGCATGTTGGTTTGTGCTGCTGTCAAAGTCCTGGGCTGAAAATATTGCCAAGGTGGGGAGGAAGAGCTCAGCTGGAAGTGCTGTGCTCTGGGACAGGCTGGGAAGCACTTAGAGGCAACTGCCTCAGGGGCAGCCATGCAGTCTGAGTGTGCTCTTCCCTGTGCACTTGCAGGGAGCTCGAGGGCTTTCTCACCAGGGACGTTCCTCCAGAGCCCCTGAGGTGAGTAAACTGTGCTGAGCTCACTGGCCTTTTGAAACTGGTTCTCCATGAATGGACACTGGTTCTTATGGGATTGGAAGAGCATCTCAGTGCTACTTTGGAACAGGAACAGAATATCTGACTAACAGCTGGATGTGGGCATTCAGGTGCTGGTAGACGACGGTGACAGCATGGCCAATTCCATCATCTGCACCGACAATCCTGGAAACATCCTCTCAACTCTGACATCCACTGAAGATCAGCATCCCTTTGAATTGGCTCGGGAAGCTACAGAGAATTGTGAGCGCATGTGGCAACAGTTTGACCAAGTAGAGGCGAGAACCCAGAGGATCAGAAGCCAATACCAGATCATAGACTCTCTGCTAGAAGAAATCAGAAGGTGAGCATTTCCTCCTCCTCTTCCTCCTGCATTCCAGAGGCAATCAACTTCCAGGTCTGGGAGGTCAGAGGTGTCCTGGGTGAAGAAATCACCTGCCCACCATCTGTAGGCCTCAGTGTGGCTCTCGAGCATTGTCCTGTCTGGGTTTTTCATGCTCTACTGTGACTCCCAAGGCTGTCTGGGAGATGCAGAGCCATGTTGGAATAGAAGACTCCTTCTTCTCGCTGTGCTGCTTCCCTGAATTCTGTTTTTGTGTGCCCCTGCCCAGCCACTGCTTCTGGCTGAAGGAAGGCAAAATCCTGCCTTCCTTTCCCTTTGCCTCTGGAGGATTTCCTTGGGAGGGAAAGAGCAAGGTCTTCCTTAGCCCACTGCCCCAAACTCCATCATGGAGTGATGGAAATGGCATTGCTGACTCTTCAGGCCTCTTGCTTCTTCTGACTGAGCCTTGTCTCTGCAGTGACTGTGCAAACTTTGAGAAGTCCAAGGAAATGCTGCTGCAATGCACTGGAATCCTGGAGACAGGAGCCTTTTGTCTGCAGCAGAAGAACACTAAGCAGCAGAAGGAAGCATCAGTCCAGGCGGGAGAGGCAGAGCAGCAGGACAGGATGGAGGTTGGTTTTGGAAATGAGACTGGTTTTCTCTTGAAAAGTTGTCTTGCCCCTTCTTGTACAGTGAAGAACTTGGCTGCACTCGAGGGAGAAGAGCCATCCTTGCAGATCCAACTGGAATTCAAGAGGAAGACATTGGAGGAATTGAAGCTTGAGAGGGATGTGCTGGAGAAAGAGAGGGATGATGTTGGCAGGGCTCTGAACACCTTATTGCTAGGCAGCACCTGTGGGAGTGGGAGTTGTGGCAGCCAGATCAGCCCAGATGCTCTTTCTGGCACTAGAAGACAGGCACACTGCTGTGCACACCTGGCTCAAGATGGCACACGCATTTCTTAGCCAGGGATATGCATGTTCATCAGCAAAGTGTTGCATGCTTCTGCAAAATGTGTTGCTTTGGGCAGCCACAGAGCCTCTAAAAGAGGGAAGTGAGCTGGGGAAACTTTGAGGCCAGAGCACAGCTGCTCCTTGTCCTCTGGCTGCCTGTCAGGTGGCACTGGCTGGCTCTGCACAGGGCTCCCCAGGAAGGGCTCCAGCTGTACCTTGTCCCACTTGCAGATTTCCCCAGAGCAAGAGGCGTCGACGTGGTGTCTGGAGCAGCTGAGCCAGGAATCCTCTGGCCAAGGGCATGAAGTGGCCCAGGTGGGCAGAGAGGAGGAGCTGCTGGCCCAGAAGGCTGACCTTGAGGGGCGACTGGCAGCCAGCGAGGGGCTCCAAGAAGACCTTGCCAGGCAGCTGGCAGAGACCAGGTAAAGGCAGGGAGCTGAGCCTTTTCAGATGTTTTTACATTGCATGGACAGAATACAGAAGAGTCTCAAAAACAAAACAAAACTATACTAAACTAAACTAAAAAAAAAAAAAAAAAAAAAACAAAAAACAAAACAAACAAACAAAAAAACCAAAAAAACCCCCAAAAAAACCCCATGATATGAAGGTTATTTTTCTGGCACGTAGAGCCAGAAAAGCTTTTATGAGCCTTGGGCTCCTGTTTGTGCCACCGAGTACACTCCTGTGGGATGTCAAACACAATCCAGCCAGCCTGAACTGAGGAGTACTTCAACCATGCAGATGCTGAGTGAAACCTCAAGTTTCTCTCGGATTTGGTTCCTCGTTCTGGGCATTGAACATCCCTCGCTCCTTTCTGAGTAGCTTGACATGATCCTGATCTTCAGACCAGGAAGCTTCATCTTCAGCATTCCAGGCTCTTACCTTGGCACGCTGGGAGTAGCACGCTGCCATTCAGGGTGAAGCCAGAGGCTCCTGCTGAAAATCTTGAGGCATTTCTGCTTCCAAGCACACTCTTGAGATGTGAGGGACAGGATGTAGTGCTGGTTAGAGAGCAGCAGGGAAAGCTCTTTGGAATTCTCAACAGCCTCTGGGCATTCTTGCTGATTGTTGATGGGCACCCAGCTGCCAAACCTGCCAAGGGCCCTTTGCATGGTCCCTCTCACTGTGTAAGGAAGGACAAGTCTCTTGGGCTCCTGCCTGCTTGTTCAGCAACACTCAAATAAAGGCAGCAAGTCTACTGCTTGACCTTGCAAGGGTTGAAACAGCAGTCTCTGCATTCAGGTAGTTGGTATTCAGACAAAAACCTGTTCCGATTATTTCCAAGTGCTGCCATGGCCATGACATTTTACTGGATCTGCAAAGTAGTTCTGAAGCCTCGTTAAATACAGGGTGTCTGGAAGATGATGTACCTTTCTGTCCATTATCAAGAGCATTAAAAAGTCAGGAGTCAGCCAGGACAAGAGTCTATCCTGTCACCCTGCAGAGCAGCTTGGAAGTGCTGATGAGAGAAGGGCTGTGAGCAGGGGCTGGGCTTTTGCTTGTTGCTCCAGCCTGTTTGGGCACAGCTGCCCAGAGTCATAGGTCAGGAACAGCAAGTGAAGGTTTGGCTGTTGAGGCCAAGTTGGGCTGGGCAGTCTGTGCTAGGCCAGGCCATAAGGAAGGCCTGGGCAGTCCCTCAGAGGCCCTGCTCTGCTCTGGAAATGGCCCAGATGGGCCTTCTCTGGACAAGTTTCCAGGTGACCTATTTTCCATCCTCAGGCATGGGGATCTTGAGCCACGTCATCCTGGAATAAGCGGCTGTGGGTGTCTGGAGCAAGCAACTCATGTCTGTCCATATTTGCAACTTGTAGGTCAACAAAGGAGAGCCTGCAATCCAGGCTGTGTGCTGCCCAGCAGCAGATATCACAGCTGGAGATCACCAGGAACAATCTGGAAGCTCAAGTGCTCACAGTCAGACAGGCCAAGGAGGTGATAGAAGGTGAGAACCTCGTGTGCTTTGTTTGTGGTGCTGCCCCTTGCTAGAGAAAGCTGTCTCTGTCCACAGAGCTTCTGAGGAGTGGTGGGGCTGGAGGCCATGAAAGGGCCTGCGGTCAGTAAAGTTAGTAAAGAGCGTGACTCTTGCTGTTGGTCATGTTTGCAGGACAAGTGAAGGGCCTGCAACGTGAGCTGGAAGCAGAGAGAGCTCTCAGGAGGCAGGAGCAGGAAGACACAGCTCAACAGCTCGTGCAGGCAGAGCAGCAGCATCAGGAAAGCCTCAGGCTTCAGGGAACTGCTCAGCAACTGGAAATAAAGAAGCTCCTGCAAGACCTGGTAGGGGACAATATGCTTCTGAATTGTCCAAGCCAGCCCTGTGAGTTGGTGTAGCACAAGCAGAGGCTGAGGGTGTGAAAGGGCAGCAATTCTCTGCCAGAGGCCTCCCGCTGCTGGGCTGGACAGCAGAGCCAGCAGCTGAGACTTGGTAGAGCATGAAGGCCCCCAGGGTGGTGCTGGGACAGTAAATGCAGCCATGGCTTCAGGGAGGGTGTAAGAGGAGCTCCAGAGCAGGTTGGGCAGTGCCCACCCAAAGCGTGGCAGCCCAGCGCAGGATCATCCCCGAGTCCCACCTGCCACAGAGCAGATGCCAACGTGGAGCAGATGCCAACATGGAGCAGATGCCAACAGTGCTGGTTGCTGCAGGCTTGGGAACTCGTTTCTTTTCTTGCTGTGCTTCCATGGTGGACAGAGGGATTAGCTTTGGGCTGGAAGCAAATGGAACAGGCCCCTTGTCCCTGGTCCTTCAGTCCTTGTGACTGGGGCAGCAGAGAGGGGAAGGTGACACCTCCTCTTCTGAGTGCTTGGACTCGGTGCTTGGGAAGGTCTTGGCCAGCAGAAGAGATTCCACAAGTCTCTGAATCCTGCACCTGCTGAGCCTCCTTTTGAATTCCCTGACAGGACACAGTTTCTGGTGTGCAGAAAGCCAGTGCTGTTGTCTTTTCCAGTTTGGGGTTGTGGGAGGGATGGAGCTTCACATCTTTCAGCATGAGCTTGCCTGGGACTTCATCTTGCAAAGTTTTCCTCTCCTCCTCAGGCAAGTGAGCGTGAAAGGCACCGTGCAGAGATGCAAGAGATGCTGGAGCAATGGGAAAAAGAGAAGGCAGAGAGAGAGCAGGAGCACAAGAAGGTGCTGTCTGAGATGAGGCAGAAAGTTGCCACCCTGCTGGCACAACAAGAAGAGGAACGAACTAGATTTGAAAATGCCAACCAAGAGGTAATGATTGTGAGAGGAGAACTGGTGTGATTTTTTGCAAGGCAGGAGCTGTGGGAGATGGCAGGATATGGGGCTGTGTGGAGCATGCGCTCCGTGTCTTCTGCACTGAATTAGGGGAGGTGAAAGCTGAACGGGGCTGTCTTTGGCACCAGGAATGAGCCCTCTCATAGGAAGCCAGGCAGAAACATCAGCTGTCAGCTGAGAGCTTTGTGCTGCTCTTGTGCTCTGTTGTTCTAAGATGTACCTCAGGGTATCTTCACTGTTCTCCTTCTGCTGCCCTTTTGGTGTGTACTGGTAGATGTTCATGGCCAAGGTGAGTTTGTAGGACTTTTCTTTTGTGGGCATGCAGAGGGTGCAGCAAGAATGCTGACAAGAGAACAATCTCTTTAAAGGCTTGCCTGAAGTATTTCTGAACAGGAATGCAGAGATGTCTTCTGGGCTGTGTTTTAAGTCACTTCCTGGGAAGCTGTGTCTCCCCCAGGGCAGGCAGTGGCCCAGGGCAGCAGCAGCCAAGTGCTCTGAGAGCACAGGAGCCCATCAGTCTTTGCCCCTTGCCACGGGGATGTTGCAGGAGGAGTGTGAAGCCCTCTGCTCTTTCCTCCTGTGCAGGTCCTGCTGGAAGAGCAGAAGAAGAAGAGTGCTTTATCAGAGGCACTGCTCCAAACTCAGGGAGAGCTCATCCGAGCCCGCCAGCAGGTCCAGCAGCTCAGGCAGGAGGTGACAGAGCAGCAAGAGAAGGGGCAGGTAAGTGTGAGTAGGCAGGCAACAGAGGGCAGGGCAGTGACAAGGGCACAAAAGGCAGCTCCTGGGACTGAGGAAGCAAGGGCTGCTTCAGGCCCTGGGAGCACAGAGCCTGGTAAGCTCCAGAGCTCAGCCCCAGGAAGGAAGGCTTGCAGTGGAAGCAGAGCTGGGTACAGATGCCAAAAGAAGCAGCTGAGGGAATGGGATTTTGAGGCAGCAAGTGGAAAAAGCTGAGCCTGAAGGCAGGTCCCAGGAAGTGGCTCTGCATTTTGTTGCCAGACCGTGAAGGCAAATCTGCAAGCTGAGCTGGAGGAAGCTCACAGTGAAGTCCAGGCAGTGCAGAGGAGGCACGAGGAAGAGCTACAAGGCCTCAAAGAGGAAATGAATCTCCTCCTTGAGCAGAGGGAGGCTCTACAAAAGCAGGTGAGTGAAAGGGCAGTGGCACTGCAGTCATGCTGGGAGGGGTCTGTGGCCTTCTTGCTTTTCCATGGCAGAGCAGCAGCTGCTGGGCTGAGCCCTGGGGCTGTCTCGTGCTCTGGGGGCTCCATGGCAGCTGCTCTGAAGGACACTCAGTGCTCTGCTGAATGTCAGCTGCTGCTCTGGACAGCTGGGCTGGTCCTCTGTGCTGTTGGCCAGCATGGATTCCTGCTGGCCTGTTCTTGCTAGCCTTGCTTTGGCAGGTGCTTTCTCAGGTGCCCTTGGTGGTGGGCCACTTAGAGCCTGAAACAAGTTGTCCATATCCTTTGTGAATCTGGTGCTCTCAGGACAGGGAGGAGAGGAAAGTTCTCCTTTACCTTTGCTCACAGCCTGTGCTGTGGCTGACAGTGACTGTAGCTGTGGCTGTAGCCTCTGACTGCTTTGTTCTGTTTGATCGGAGGTGGCAGAGTTGACATCTCAGCTGGCAGCCTCCCGAGAGTGCCAGGAAAGGACTGTGCAGAGAGCCCAGCAAGATGGGAGGGAGGCCCAGGAAGAGTCCAGGCAGAAGCTGCTGGAGGTTGAGCAGATGCAGAAGATGCTGGAGGAGGCAGAACATCAGAACAAGGAGCTGCAAGAGCATCTGCAGAACTTGGAGAAGGAATGGAGTCAATGGGAAGAAGTGGCTCAGCAAAATTCAGAATTGCAGGCCTCCGTCAATGCCCTAGAGCGGGAAAAAAACAGGTAAATGAAAGCCTGTGGCACTCTGCATTGTGCTGAATGGATTCCCTCTTTGCCATCTTTGCACCTGCCAGGGCCTCTGGCAGCATTTCCTAAGTGGCGGATTCTGAATTCCCCATGTAGACACATCTAATTGTCTGGATATTGAGTTTCATTTTCTTTACTTTTAAGCCTTCAGATAGAGTTTTTCTGAAGAAAAAGGCTTTGGGGTAGCCCTTTCCCTCTAGGGGATATTGTGTTGTTAGGTGGGGGTGTTGATGCTGCCCAAGCTGCACTGTAAGGAGCTGGATCCATCCATCAGCTCCACCTTGGGGCCTGTAACTTGAAGCCTTTGGGGTCTGGATCAGCCTGGCATCTGATGCTTTTTCTGGGCAGAACCATCTTAAGGCCCTGATTGCTGCTCTAGGCCAGATTGGCCTCGGAGGCAGCCCAGAAACAAGAATGTCTCTGTTGCATCGTTCCTCATCAAATGTCCCCCGGTGCCTGCAGGGGGTCAAGCAGGGTCCCTGCCACCCTGCACAGTCACAGGCATTTCTGACTGTGCAAAGAATGCAAGAAACAGGACCAAGGTATGGGGGGCTCCTGCAGCTGATCAAGTCATGCCAGGCTTCAGTGCCTCAGGATTCTTCCTCCATGAAGGAGACAAAGGAAAGGCAGGGCACTCCTGCTTGGCTTGAGCCTTCTGCATCTTCCATGAGGTTGTGCTCCAAGCCTCGGTTGCCACTTTGGCCTTTGTTTCTCCAGCTGAAAGTAGGATGGGTGCTGGTAAATGTTAGGGAAGTTGCCAGAGATGCCCTGGCTCTAGGGTGCTGCTCTTCCTACCTGGATGTGTAAGATGAGGGAAGGAAATGTCTCTTCCATGCTGACCAAGCCTCCCTGCTTTGGAGCCTGTTTAGTCAGAAGGAAATTGTTCCTCTCCCCTAATGTCTTCATTGCAAGACTTTGTTAGGTTTGTATTCACATTCCCATCTCAAAAACAAGGTAGAGCATGGAGGCAGGAACTCACTGTTCCTTCAGGGACAAAAGCAGAGCAGGCACATTCTGGGCTGAGACTGCAGGGGGAACAAAGAGCCAAGTTGTTTAGACAAACCTTATCAGGCAGAGCAGGTTTTCTCTGAGGTGTGGTGCAAGTCCTAAGAGTTGCTAAAATGTGATATAATTTAGTAATGAGTCACTTGCTTCCCTTCCAGGCTGATTCTGTCTCTGGAGGAAAAGAATGTGTGCCTTACAACACTGGAAGAACAGAACTTGGTGCTGACCAATCAGCTGTCTCAGTGTCAATCTGCTCTTTGGGAGACAGAGCAGCTCTATTCTGAGCATAGAAGAGAACTGCTGGGGCTCAACACACAGGTAAGCTGTGCAGTGGCATCTTCTTCTCCAGGGACACACAACAGCACCTTTGCCTTGGAGGCCCCAACCTCTTTCCCCTGCCAGCAGCATCCACAGCTGCCGTGTTCTGCCCGGGGCTGCTGCTGCACCCTGAGCCTGAGGCTGGATCTGGTGTCAGCTGCAGAAGTGTTCCCCCATCCTCTCCCGGGTCCCAGCAGGAAATGTGGGAGGAGAAGCAGCAGCAGACTCCTCTGGAACTTCTCTGTCCCTCTGTTAGCCGTGTTGTCCCAGACAGAGTGGGTGCCTGTGCCAGGCTCTGAGCAATGTGGGGACACAGAGGTGGCTGTGGCAGGCTGGGCAGGGCACTTCCAGCACAGCCAGTTCAGCCGCTGTTCAGAGCTGTAGCCCAAGGATGCCCATTGCCTCCCTTTCCCTGTTTTCTCTCCATTTGTCTCCATTGCAATCCTTGCTTCTGTGCCTTCTGGGTTTGGCTTGAAGTCATTTCCCCTCCGTTGCTCTCCCTACGGCCCACTCTGTGGCCTCAGGAGCAGCCCTGTCCCTGAGGCCCTGTGCATCCATCTTCCAGGCCTGGGCTCTGCTGGAGGCAGTGAAGGAGAAGGGAGCTTGCCTTGAACCTCGACAGAAGCAGCTGGAAACTGACGTGTCTGAGCTGTGCATGAGGCTCCAGAGCTCTGACCAAAGAGCACAGTCCATTGTCACACAGTGTAACGCCTTGGAGCGAGAGCTGAGGAAAAGACAGGCTCAGAGAGACAATCTCAGGGCTCGCAATAGGGAGTTGCTCAAACAGCTGGAGCAAAGTGAGCAAGGTACAGCTTCTCCTCTACCATCCACTGCCCCATGCTCTCTCTCATCAGCGGAGATCTCACTGATGCCTCGCAGAGGAAAAGTGCCCAGAGACTGCCGAGGAGAAAAACAGCCAGCAGGAGATTACTCCATCCAAGTGCCAGTGAAAGCTTTCTCTTGAGAAAGATGCTGTGGCTGGCAGTGCCATCTGGCTGTGCTAGGGCTGATCCTGTGCACGGCTGGTGCCTCTCAGTTGCCGTATCTGTGCTAAGGAGCTGTAGCTGGATGCCTCAGCTCCATTCCCCCAAACTCCAGGCCCTGCCAGAGTTTACAGGCTATTGGCCTCTCTGGAGCAGGCCTGCACAGGCATCCCATCTCCTGTGTCTCTCTTGGCTTGATCACTCTTCACAAGGGCAAGAGCAAACACACTTTCCTATCCCTCTGAAACTTGTCCCTTTCATTCCTGCCTTTTTCTGTGCCTGGAAGTTTCCTTCATTTCTGTCAGCTTTGGAGCCTTTGTGGGCTTAGGGCCTGGCAAACACAGGCAGGTAGAGAAGACAGTGCTGTTGTCTCTGCAGGATGCACATCAGTTTAACTCGACTTTTCTTTTCCCCTCCTCCTTCCCCTTCACTCCTGCAGCAATGTTGAAGGCAGAACACCAGAAAATCTCTCTAGAAAGCACCCAGAAGAAAGACATCATTGCCCTGAAGGAAGAGGATATGACTCATGGTCACTCTCTGCAGAGGAAATTGGAAAAGCTGGAGAAGGAAAGGAAAGATGTGCTGGTGAGATTGGCAGATGCCACAAAGAACCATTTCCTAGCTATGTTTGGACCTTGTGTTCATAGTTCTAAAGAGCACCTTTTCTCAATTTACATTTTGTAATTGATTTTTTCTGAATAAGGAGGAGATGTTGTAGTCATGGCAAAGACAGTTAATGCTGAGACTGCTGATTTTCCTCCATGCTGGGATTCTGTGCCCTAGGACCTTTAGTTCTCAATGTCCTCAGTGTCCCCACTGACATTGCATGGCTGGGGGAATTCCTGGTGCCCAATCCCATGTTCAGATTTCTAAATATCTGGATCTGGAATGCAGGGGAGAGTCCCAAGTTTGCTGTTAAGAGAAAAGTGTTTGTCCTTGGCCATCGGAGAGCAGCCAGTGGGGAGAGAGGAGAGGAAAGGCAAGTGCTGATCCCCAGCAGGATGTGTGCCTGCAAGGGGAGAACTCGTCCTGAGTGGCAGCAGAGAATGACAGACTGATGTGGCCATTGCTGCTGCCAGAGAGGGCAGTGGGGCTCTGGGGGATGGAGCCATGGAAACTCTACACAGGAGAAGTGGAAAACCACTGCTGTCAGCCCAAGGACAGGGAATGAAAGGCTGGGGCTGTTTACTCTTCCCTTCCTCCCGGATGGAGAGCACATCCTCGTGGCACTGCCTGAATTCTGCTTAGCGTGCACTTGCAATCCTGGCTGCAGTTCTGGCAGCTCCTGCCCAAAGGAGCACTGGAGTGGAGCTGCAGGAGGTCAGGGAAGGGCAGAAAGGAAGCTGGGACAGGCTGAGTGAGCTGGGAAAGATGCAGCATCAAGGGGGGCCCAGCAAAGCTCTGCAGCATCCCGAGGGGCAGAGAGAGAGGGGCAGCCTGTGCCTGCCCCTGCAGCAGGAGTCCAGATCTGGTATGAAAAGCAAAGGGAGAGAGGGAATGAGGGACCCTTTTCCTCCCTGTTTTGGCAGCATGAACGGGAATTGTACCAGCAGCAGATGAGAGATCTGGAAAAGAAGAATGAAATGCATGCACCTGAGATGAGAAATCATAAGAGAAATACTCAAGAATTGGAGGTAGAGAGGGAAGACCTGCAGGAAGATTTGGAACATGGTGCTGCTGCTTTGAAGAAATTGAGGGACAAAACTCAAGTACTGAGTTCTGCACTCAACAAGTGTGAACTTGCCAAAGGGGCTCTGAAGAAAGACTTAGACATCCTGAAGGGAAAGACTTCTATCCAGGCAGGCACTGGCATTGACCTTCAGTCCACTCCAGTGTCCCTGACTTATTCCAGAGATGTTTCCCATGAAGAGGTGGGTCTCTATCCCTGTCAGTCCCATTGGGTAAAGCAGCCTGGGCTGCAGCAGGCAGCCTTGTCTGTGTGCCTGACTCCAGCCAGAGGCCATTGACTGCCAGATTGTTTCCTGGCACACCTGGAATGACTGATCCAGCTCTGGAGCTTGCTGTTAAAACCAGCTCCAGGCCAAAAGCTGGGCATGGGGAGCTGCTTATCCTGTGCCTGTAAAAGGGGAAACATGGGAGTCTGGTTTTGGTGTGAGAAGGAATGGAGCAGGTGAGCAGAATGATGGACTTAAGCTGGCTGAATTTTGGATCAATGGCTGAAAATTGATCACTGCTGGTGCTTAGAGTAAATTGTATTGGCAGTTGTGGAAGATGCAGTGGTTTGGGGTGACAACACAGAGTTTGGAGTAGGGATATTATAGGGAAGGAGCTGTCTGGTCCCAGGTAAGGCAGCAGGGCCTGCCACAGCACTTCCAAGGTAACAGTGCCAGAGGCTTCTGGCAGGCCAGGCTATCAGAGCTGCATGGGGCAGGTGCTGTGAAACTTTCAGGCCAGAGCA